>NC_053165.1:120753380-121073380 GCF_016835505.1 Polypterus senegalus | reverse complement strand
TTTCATACTTCTTCTCAAACTAAGGTGGTGCGAGGGTAAAATGAATCGGGATGCGCTGATCAATGTAATCGTGTACCAGGAAATCATGCATTGACAAAAGCTCCCTTTGCTTGTAATGCAAAGTGTGATTAAATGCATTATTTTTCAACGTTATGGAGCACATGCATCGAAGCTTCTCAGCTGTGCTTGTGCTAAGAAAAGGAAAGATTTTAAAAATAGCGTAACACGATTGTCAATGTGACCTTTTGTAAGTAGTGCCTGGAGGATTCAGTGTGTAGAAACTCTAGAGACAGCGTGTGTATTAACTTGTGGATTTTTCTGTGAGTATTTGGTGGCAGTGTGATGAAGTTGCTTCGGATGACGGCGTTAGCCGCGGAGCTCAGCTCAGAGCGAAATGAGGTAAATGGGAGGGGAGATGATGACGTGACTCCCCCACCCGCCTTAACTGTCAATCCCCACAAACACAGTCTCGGAATTTGCATAAGCACACCCTTCACCTACAATTTTAACTTAGTTACAAAGTGATCAAAACTCTCGCTTATATCCTCGTCCTCTCATTAAACTTGTATCCCGCATTACCTGTGGGCATGTGAAACGCCAGCGTAGCCTGTCTATGAACTTAATTTAAAGTTTAGGTTTACACCTTGCTTTCTTTCGAGGTAGCAGCACTCATGAATATGGTAGTATATGCCACTCGCTCGCTTCTTATTGTTTCGCTGCCTTCTCAATTATATAATGCATGTTTTCTTAAGCGCTTTTTGGAGGTCTTCCTGGTTTTCTACGCACTGCGCTGACAGTCAGTTCACGTGATTACGTGGGAGGCGGATGATGTCACACGAAACTCTGCCCCCACGCCTTTGCAGCTCTACTCCATTACAGTTAATGGGGAAAAATACCTTCCAGTTATGACCATTAGGCGTAGAATTTCGAAATGAAACCTGTCCAACTTTTGTAAGTAAGCTGTAAGGAATGAGCCTGCCAAATTTCAGCCTTCTACCTACACGGGAAGTTGGAGAATTAGTGATGAGTCAGTGAGTGAGTCAGTGAGTGAGTGAATGAGTGAGTGAGGGCTTTGCCTTTTATTAGTATATATATATATATATATATATATATATACAGTATATATATAGATAGATAGATATGAGAACAACACTCATATCAATGACAAAACAATTACATTAACAATCATGTTACGCTATTTTTAAAATTTTTCCTTTTCTTTTTGTCCCTTCTTTAACACACTACTTCTCCGCTATGGCTGGTTATTCTGCTAGTATATATATATATATATATATATATATATATATACAGTGGAACCTCGGTTTGCGAGCATAATTCTTTACGGAAATATTCTCGCAATCCAAAGCACTCGTATATCAAAGCGAATTTCCCCATAAGAAATAATGTAAACTCAAATGATTCGTTCCACAACCCAAAACTATTCATATAAAAATGATTAATACAAAATATAAAGTAAAATACATAATACAAATTAACCTGCACTTTACCTTTATAAAGAATCATGGCTGGTGTGAGTGTCTAAACTCATGTGGGATTCCACCCAACGGGATAACACACGGAAGAGCGTCCCAAAGCAATCGCAGTCTCCCAGCACTGTAGCAGTTCGCCGTATAAGTGCATCCAAAAAGATCGCAGACATGCTATAAGCGCCTGTCGTCAATGGGTCATACAAGGAACATTATAAAGATCCCGGTACAATAAATAACAGCGCTGTTGCTGTTTCAAGTGAATTAAGCTGGTGTTAAAGTACTGAGACTCAGCTTCGTGTTTTGGGGAGCAAGATGGGGACTCGCACTTCACAGCGCACACACACACAGTCACAATGCTGTAGTAAACAGATGTTGACTATATGAGTGAGGCACACAGACTCAGACGGAGAATAGGAGACGATTGCCAGAGAGAGAGAGAGACGCACTGGGTGAGCGAGCGAGATAAGGAGAGAGAGAGAGAGAGAGAGAGACGTGCTGGTCGAGCAAGCGAGATAAGGAGAGAGAGAGAGACGCGCTGGGCGAGCAAGATTAGAGAGAGAGAGAGAGAAGTGTATCCATACTACTCGTATTGCAAGACATCGCTCGTTTATCAAGTCAAAATTTATAAAAAGTTTTTGCTCGTCTTGCAAAACACTCGTAAACCAAGTTACTCGTAAACCGAGGTTCCACTATATATATACAGTGGAACCTCGGTTCACGACCATAATTCGTTCCAGAACTTTGGTCATAAACCGAGTTGGTCGTGAACCGAAGCAGTTTCCCCCATAGGATTGTATGTAAATACAATTAATCCGTTCCAGACAGTACAAACTGTATGTAAATATGTAAATATATGTAAAGATTAAGCACAAATATAGTTAATTACACCATAGAATGCACAGTGTATAGTAAACTAATGTAAAAACATTGAATAACACTGACACAAAACACCCAGGCTCCCTGCTCAGCTATAGGAGCTGGCTCGCTCACGCTCCCTCCCTCCCTCAGCTACAGGAGCAGGCTGGCTGACGCTCTCTCTCTGTTAGCGCGTGCGCGCACACACACACACACACACCCTATCCTCCCCCCCCATCCCTTCCCTGTCAGCTGCCCCCTCTCTCTCTGCGCTTGCTCGCTCACGCTCTCTAATCTCTCTGTAGCACGTGCTCGCGCAGCATTTTTTTTTAAATGAGTTTTAAGCACAGCAGAAAAAAACGAACATTAAAACAAAGTGCAGTGCATGCAAACACCAACTCGCAAGCAACCAAAAAAGAAAGATTGCAGGAGATCACGCTATTAAACTTAAAGCCTAATCGCTGTAAACACTGTTTTTAAAATGAGTTTTAAGCACAGCGGAAAAAAGGAACATTTGAAAAAAGAGAAAAGTAACATTGCAACAAATCGCGTTATGAACTGAAAAATTTACTTTTGAAAAATCCGTAATACAAAAACCACCAAGAAAACTAACCTTGCATGAGTCGAGTTCTGGCATGAAGTGTTTTCCTTCAGGTGATTTCTCTCTTGTGATTTCTGGTGCTTTTAGCTGGTAGGAGTGAAAGCCTCATGCAGCCATTCCAAAAACAAACTCCTTGTGACCCAATCCTTCAGATTTAAGCCCACATTACTGGCAGTCTGGCTTTGTTTACATTGTGCTGCTTGAAAGCACGAGGGTTCTCAGATTGGTAAATGAGTAAACTGGTAAACATTTTTCCACCTTTGTAATTTCTTTCTTTACTTCGATTTCAATTTTCTTCAAAACTTTCTTCTGACCACTCTCCACTTGCTTAGAAGCCATAGTTAACTGCAAAAGCACACAAAATACTGTAGAGCACAAAGAGAGTGCGCGTCTTATTGAAAACAATGAACAAGGAGCGGCTTTGCTTAAATGAAAAAGCATGGCAGCTCTCTTTTTCTCTCAGGCTGCCTGTGGGGGAGGGGGATGGTTTCGCTTGCACTACAGCCTACAGATAGGCAGGCAAACACGTGCAGCAATCTCCTCCTCCCCTTCCCAGCAGGCACGTGCTGCTCGCTCTTGCTCTCTCTCTCTCTCTCTCTCAACTGAGGACCAAGGGAAACTGGCTTGTTCAGCAAACACGTGCAGCAATCTCCTCCTCCCTCTCCCTAGCAGGCACGTGCTCGCTCGCTCTCTCTCTCTCTTTCAGCTCAGCTTGCAGGCAGGCAAGGGAACCTGGCTTGTTCGTATACCGAGTGTGTGGTTGTGAACCGAGGCAAAAGTTTGGCGATCTTTTTGGTCGTGAACCGAGTTGTACGTGAACCAGGACGTTCGTGAACCGAGGTTCCACTGTGTGTAATATATATATATATATATATATATATATATATATATATATATTTGTGGAAATGGCCCGGACACAGACAGGCAGACATGTTGAAAACACCATCACACGTTTATTTTACAAACTATTTATAAAGTCCAAAAGTGCACACACCCCAAGTCCCCAAAGTCCTGGCCAAACAACACCTTGCCTTTCTTCGGGCCGCCTCCACTCTCGCTCCTTCTGCCTTGTCCTGCTTCCACCAGACTCCAGCTTCGAATGAAGGGAGGTGGCCCCTTTTATCCGCACCCGGATGTGCTCAAGGTGCTCCCCGGCAATCTCCCGCTGACACGCCCCAGTGTGGTGGAAGTGCCGGCTGTTCTCCCTGAAGCTCTCGGGGTGTCCCTGCTTCTCTTCCCCCCAGCACTTCCTGGTGTGGCGGAAGTGCTGAGGTCCAGGGTTCCCAAGGCATTGGGGTGCCCCCTGGCGGTGACCACGGGCCCCTACAGGGTTGGGCCTCCAAGCCCTCTACCTGTGGCCCCCAAATCAACCAGGGTGGCGGCCCCCACGTGATCCAGGGTGGGCGTAGACCCTCTTTCAGTCCTTCAAGGTGTCCCAGCCGAGTCGTCGCCCCTGGTTGTCAACCCTGACAATATATATATATATTTGAGTACTGAGAAAAGCGCTATATAAATGTAATGAATTATTATTATTATTATTATTATATATCTGTATAATCACATACTGTATACTGTATGTAGTGAAATAATTTAAGTTGAGTCACATTAGTAATTTTAAGTTTGTCTAAATTTATATGATGTTCTTTTATTGGTTTCCCTTGTTTCATGGTAACTGCTTTGATTCCTCCTAAAATATCTAAGTAGCCATATTTTCAGAGGCATGCTCTCTCTGTACACAAGGCACAGCAAGAATGACTGTAGATTTAGTGAGGTTAAAACTAAGAGAGACCACATTTCTCAGTGCAGTTTTGTAAACAAAAGACCTGAACTCGGCCTCCCAAGAAGCATGCCAGGCAAAGTTGGCTTCAGATTTATAAGAGATATGGAAGACTGACAGAACAATTGCTGACAAGTCACCATGATGGATGACGGCAGCATGCATTTAGATCACTGATGTGTCTCATTTGCCCTGCTAAAGCAGAAAATCGTTATATGGATATTTGGTACACTTTATTATTTGAGATTTTCAAAATTTATAAAATATAAAAGTTCCTGACATTTTTTTTTTATCTTTGCATTTTGTACTAGTTATTGTATAAATTTCAGAGCTTGAGTTCCTGCAATTAAAATCTGTGTTTACTGCAGATTATGCATTTGTATTTATTTTTGTATGTGCTTGTTTGAGTGTTTTAAGAGTGCACATTGCCTTTTGTTTCTTTCACTTAATGAGTTGAGACTGATTGCACATGGGGTCACTGAAGGTTTTATAGGTTACAAGAGTACATGTAAATGGCTGTTAGCTGGGTCTAGTGTGAATGAGTGTGTTCTTGGTGGTTGCTGTCAGCAAGTTTTTTGAAAGATTGTTGGCTACAAAAATTATCTTCTTGTTTTTGTTTTGGAAAAGGACTCCAATGTTGATGTCATTTGGGACCCATTTTGGTAGTGCAATCATCATCACATGCTTTCATCTCCTAGAAGAAGATCCAAGAAGTGCTCAGACATATAGCATATCTTTGTATATTTGCATTTAGGCTCCTGGCAAGAGGATGAACTGTCCCCCAGAAGAGATTATACACAGCATTCTGCAGCCTTATAAGGCTTTGACT
The DNA here is from genome assembly GCF_016835505.1 of Polypterus senegalus. Lineage (NCBI taxonomy): Eukaryota > Metazoa > Chordata > Cladistia > Polypteriformes > Polypteridae > Polypterus > Polypterus senegalus. The sequence continues at coordinate 121,067,828 of NC_053165.1, read as the reverse complement.
TTTAAGTAGGAGCTGCTGTGCTCCCTCCAAATAAGAAAACAAGCAGAATACATTGAAAAAATAGAAAGCAGTAAAAATTAAACTTCTTACCATAATTATTTATTCTTGAATGCTAACTAGAAAATATAAAACCCCTGTTTTACCAGAGTGACAAGAATGTGGTGAAAATATTGAAAAAGTTAAAGACCTACTAGTAGTGTTCAGTCTTTTCCCAGTTTAGCAATAAACTGAACATTTTTCTGTAGTACGGTTTGCTGTGACTAAAATGCATTGTCATCTCTCATTGTCTTTAACAGCTACAGAGGCACTAGAGCAAGGCTACTCAATTATGGCCTTGGAGGTCTGCAGTGGCTGCAGGTTTTTGTTCTGTAATTGGAAGCCACTGCAGTTGGAAACCAGGACTCACAAATAATGGAACTTGGTGTTTAATTATATGGCTTGTTAGTTAGTGCTTTCATTCTTCCAAGGAAAAAAATGTGTATTTTTTGTTTTCTGGAATTTTATCCTTATGTTTTGTGGTCCTTCCCTTCTTTACATTTCTAAATATTGTTGTAACACTAGAATTACCAAAGCCTACAAAAAAACCTGTAATCCTGGCCCACCTTAAATCCATTCCCACCTCTCTCTCAGCATCTTTTGTGTTATAAATGTGTCAATAATCGCAAGCAGCAAACAGCCTGCTATCCCATCCCCCCACCAACACAGAAAGAGCCAAAAGTTCTCCCAGCTGTTTACCTGCGTGTGAGTTGCCCAGAGTCGTATTGGGTAAATAATATATCGGTATTTGGAATACATGCATTTCATGTGTGTTCCGTGTCTACAACAATCTATGTAAACACATTGTTAAAAGAGAAACGTTTTTTCACGTTTTAATAATAATTGACAAAATGTAGACATGAAGTGTATAATGTGTGAAGCCTGAAGTCCAAATATTAAACAAACACTTTCACAAAAAGTACAAGTATAACAAAGCAAGTGCACTTTTATTCAAGAATATAACTGCAGAAAAAGAACTTGCTTTAGGGTGTGACATTGACATGCCCTAAATGCGACCGCTTTGGTGGCGCAGCAGTAAGAACTGCTGACTGGTAATCAAAAGGTAATCGGTTCAATACCTGATGTCTCTGTTTTGAGTAGTGAGCTTCTCTTATTCTTACAAATCTAGAATAAAAACATACATTTGACTTAAATCTGTAACCACCGGTGTAAATTATGAAACTTGTAAATGTTAGCTTTTTTTATTTATTTTTTTGAATTTTTTTTATTCAGTTTTATTCTCTCGGTTACATTCATGGTTCTAATTAACAAACTGGTTAAAGCAAACCCTGGCCCCCTTTTACTACAAGGCAGCAGCGTTAACACTGCACTACCATACCACCCGATCTTGGATATGCAGTTGAAAGTCAACGTTACGTTACATGCCTATAGACATGTTTTAGCATTTCTTTCAAAGATTACATAAACACTCCGATTATGCCAGCTGCTGTGAATATTCATCCCTTAGGATAGACAGTGCAAAGAATGTATAATGAAAAATAATTATGTCCAACTTTGTTTTGTTGACATAAACCTTGGTCTGAAATGCAGAATGCATGATTTCTGAAACTGGAAGATCTTTCACTTTGATGTTTTAAGTAAGTTTTAAGACATTGGATTTATGTTTCTTTTCATGCCTTTTTGGCAACAATTGCATTTACAGTGATCCCTCGCTATATCGCACTTCGACTTTCGCAGCTTCACTCCATCGCGGATTTTAAATATATATCATGAATTTTTCGCTGGTTTGCGGATTTCTGCGGAAAATGGGTCTTTTAATTTATGGTACATGCTTCCTCAGTTTGTTTGTTTGCCCAGTTGATTTCATACAAGGGACGCTATTGGCAGATGGCTGAGAAGCTACCCAATCAGAGCACGTATTACATATTAAATAAAACTCCTCAATGATATACGATATGCATCCCACAATGGTGCTTTGCACACTTCAAAGCTCTAACAGCCCGTAATGATTTTTAATTGTTTGCTTTTCTCTGTGTCTCTCACTCTCTCTGACATTCTCTGCTCCTGATGCGCTCATTCCTTTGAAGAGGAAGATATGTTTGCATTCTTTTAATTGTGAGAAAGAACTGTCATCTCTGTCTTGTCATGGAGCACAGTTTAAACCTTTGACTAAAGGGTGTTATTTCATGTATTGAGGGCTCTAATAATGTTAAAAAAACATATTTAGAAGGTCGTAAACATGTTTTCTATGCTCTAACTGCGAAAATATTAGATCTATACTAATAAAAGGCAAAGCCCTCACTGACTCACTCACTGACTCACTCACTCATCACTAATTCTCCAGCTTCCCGTGTAGGTAGAAGGCTGAAATTTGGCAGGCTCATTCCTTACAGCTTCCTTACAAAAGTTGGGCAGGTTTCATTTCGAAATTCTACGTGTAATGGTCATAACTGCAAAATATTTTTCTCCATATACTGTAATGGAGTTGAGCTCGAAAGCCATGGGGGGGGCGGGGTTTCATGTGACATCATCATGCCTCCCACGTAATCACGTGAACTGACTGTCAACGCAGTATGTAGAAAACAAGGAAGAGCTCCAAAAAGCGCTGAAGAAAACATGCATTATATAATTGAGAAGGCAGCGAAACAATAAGAAGTGAGCGAGTGACATATACAACCATATTCATGAGTGCTGCTAAAAGTTAAAATTGCAGGTGAAGGGCTGTGCTTATGCAAATTCCGAGAGACTGTGTTTGTGGGGGGATTGACAGTTAAGGCGGGTGGGGAGTCACGTCATCATCTCCCCTCCCATTTACCTCATTTCGCTCTGAGCTGAGCTCCGCAGCTAACGCAGTCTTACGGAAGCGAGTTTGTGACGCTGCCACCAAATACTCACAGAAAAATCCACAAGTTAATATACACTCTGAATCCTCCAGGCACTACTTACAAAAGGTTACATTGACAATCGTGTTATGTTATTTTTAAAATGTTTCCTTTTCTTAGCACAAGCACAGCTGAGAAGCTTTGATGCATGTGCTCCATAACGCGTTAAAAAATAATGCATTTAATCACACTTTGCATTCCAAGCAAAGGGGAACTTCTGTCAATGCATGATTTCCTGGTACACCGATTACATTGATCAGCGCTTCCCGATTCATTTTACCCTCCCACCCCCTTAGTTTAAGAAGAAGTATGAAAAAATATGAGGTTAACACAGAAAAACAGATCACCAATTGAAGCTTTATTTATAATCAATACTTTATTCACCATCAATAATTGTTTTGGTCCATACTCAGTGTAATCCTCCTTCCATTTTATAATTTTTCCGCCACTAGCCATGATTAAATGAACAGTAAAAAAGTAATGGCGAAGCGAGGGTGACTTATTCAGGCAGGCAGGCGACAGCTCAATAGCTTGAATTTGGATATAAGTAGGTTCTATTTAGTTGCCAGAAATATCAAAACTTGTATATACAGTATAAAGTCATTCCCGAATATATAAAGTCAAAACTTGAATATATAAAGTCAGAGCTGGAATATATAAAGTCAAAACTTGAATATATAAAGTCAGCGTCGGAATATCCATCCATTTCCCAACCCGTTGAATCCGACCACAGGGTCACGGGGGTCTGCTGGAGCCAATCCCAGCCAACACTGGGCGCAAGGCAGGAACCAATCCTGGGCAGGGCACATGCATCATTTTCAAAACATTAACCGAACAGTGTTTTTTTAATTTATTTTTCTGAACACGTTTTTGTTAACATAGTTCAATTCAGAGTCGTTTCAATCTATATATTTTGACTTTGACTTTATATAATCAGGAATGACTTTATAAATTCTGACGCTGACTTTATATATTCAGAAAAAAGTTTAGACTTTATATATACCGACACTGACTTTATATATTCAAGTTTTGACTTTATATATTCCGACAGTGACTTTATATATTCAAGTTTTGACTTTATATATTCAGAAAATCAATGTATTTGCCTGTTTGTGACCCCATAGTACATGTGTGTGTGTATATATGTACACATGTATGTATGTATGTATGTGTGTGTATATATATATATATATATATATATATATATATGCCAGCAACACTCATGACAATGACAAAACAATTACATTGTCAATCATGTTACGTTATTTTTAAAAATGTTTCTTTTCTTTTTCATAACATCTTTAACACACTACTTCTCCGCTGCGAAGCGCGGGTATTCTGCTAGTTTATAAATAAAGAACACTACTTCGTGGAAATTCATTTATCTGTCTGTAGCAGATTGTGCGGAGAATATTTATAAACAGTGTGGGAGAGTTTCTAAGGGCTTAAAATATATATAAATAACCATACAAACATATGGTTTCTACTTCACGGATTTGCACCTTTTGCGGGGGGTTCTGGAACGCAAACCCCGCAATCGAGGAGGGATTACTGTATTTTAATTTATAAATACAGCTTTACTTCATAACAATGTTTTTTGACAGAAATGAACTTAATAAGTTCATAGAAATAAGTTAATAGTAAAGTTTTTTTTTTTTTTTATTTTATCTTCTCTTACCCTTCTGGAAAATAGGTAGCTTTCACCAATTTTGAATACTTCATCTTTGGAAGTGTTTCTGATCAATTTTTCTGCCAGTAACGTGGTTCAGTCAAACTAAACATCAATATATCATAAAAAGAAAAAGAGATGAAAGTTTGAAATAAGACTTTACACATTTTTATTTGTACTGCTGTTACTCCGTTTATCCTAATGATGTGTTTTGAGACATTTTGTATATCCCATATGAGCGTCTTATAGTTCTAGAAGATTAGAAACCTTAATTAATCAAACACTGACAAATTACTGAACCCTTTAAAAAAATGAAATAAAATAAAATAAGATCAACTTGGAGGATTGCTGTTTATACTGAGTTCATACGTGAACCTCATATTTCCCAGTGACAATATCTAATATCTTATCATTTTGAATGGTTTGTTTAGGGATTCAAATCTATATATTTTTCATTCATAATAGAAATTGTTAAAAGAAAGATAAATGGAAAATTTGAGGACTAAAACTTAATAATAATAATAAGTAATAAAAGCAGCAGCAATAAAAACACAGGTAATAATGTTATAATTAGATTCTGTTAAAGAATCATTCACCATACAATCCACATGAGACTGTACTGGGAAAACTTACTAGAAAAACAATAGAGGTGATTGCAGCAGTTAGCTGAGGTGCTCTCAGTGCTTTGGCTTCTTTTTTCTGTTGATGCTGTAGGGGCATACAGAAGTTTGAAGGATGGGTGATTATAAAGAGCCATCTGGGTTTCAGCAGTTAATGGATTTTCCATTGTCAAGGGTATCTTAACTCTTTATTTTAACTTTAGGATAATATTTGTACAGCAAAAAGAGATTGAATATATGGACATATGTGAAAAGTCAGAAGTATGTAGATATTGTAATATTGTAACATGTATGTAGATATTTTAAGACTTTAAAGTTTAAATTGGAGACTTGTAGATCGTCAGATTCGTGTTGCCATCAGGGAAAAGTACAGTAGTGTTGTCTCCCAATGAAGAGGCATATCCGCGAGAATTAAAAGATTTGCTGTTTGTCCGGTTTCTTTTTTTTCCTCCGTGCTGCGTGAACATCATGCACCAGAAGGCGTGAGCTTATTCAGTGCAGCAGGATCAACACACATGTACTGTGTAAGGCATGCACGAGGCCACTGTGAAAAGAAGAGTTTTCATGTCTCATATTGGAACTTCGTCGTCACATCTTACTAGAAAAAGCGATGGTAAAAGAAAAGGAGGATATAACCTCGACAAACTTCTGTTCCAAGACCGCCACTTCCCCAGGAAAGTAAACTGAGTCAGTGTCAAGTGCCCTTTCAATGTAATAGAAACCACAGCATAGAGAAAAGTGTGTGCACATTGCAACAGGTACACACGTCGTAAATGTAGGAAGGACGATTCTTGCAGCATGGAGAAAAAAAAGAAAGAGACAGATATATGGAAATATATGGGACATTGGGTATACATTTATGGTACTTGTAAAAGTTAGCTTTTTTCAGTTTTATTCTCTCAATCACGATCATGCTCTAACACACAGCCTCTCTTGATCTCCCTAAGTAACAGCGCCAGCGTAAATTCACACCCGATCTGACGCTGTTCGTTTTTAAGTAATATTGCATTAGTGCGATGATGTTTTTTGATTGCTACTATTCAGGTCATGAAAATGATTTCTTCAAAATGTTACATATATTGTCAATAGCAAAATACCCGCACTGCGCAGCGGAGAAGCAGTGTGTTAAAGAAGTTATGAAAAAGAAAAGGAAACATTTTAAAAATAACGTAACATGATTGTCAATGTAATTGTTTTGTCATTGTTATGAGTGTTGCTGTCATATATATATATATATATATATATATATATATATATATATATATATATATATATATATATACATATATACACACACACACATATAGACATATATACATATAAACATATCTACATATACACATCTACACATACACATATCTATATATATATATATATATATACAGTAATCCCTCGCTATATCACGCTTCGACTTTTGCGGCTTCACTCTATCGCGGATTTTATATAAAAGCATAACTAAATATATAACGGGGATTTTTCGCAGCTTCGCGGGTTCTGTGGACAATGTGTCTTTTTACTTCCAGTACATGCTTCCTCAGTTGGTTTGCCCATTTGATTTCATACAAGGGAAGCTATTGATGGATGACTGAGAAGCTAACCAATCAGAGCACGCAGTTAAGTTCCTGCGTGCTGAATGCAGTGTTAACCAGGAAGTCTCATCTCGCTCATTCAGCATCAACGTGTTTCACTGTGTAAAGAGTTGTGCTCTTTTGTGTTTTTCTTTGTGCATAGTCAACCCCTTCATTATGGCTCCAAAATGATCTGCTACTGCTTCAGGGGCCGTGCCCAAGCGCAAATGGAAGATGTTAACGATTGCCGAAAAGGTAAACGTTTTGGATTTGTTGAAGGCTACGATTCTTTTTATTTAAAAAGTAGGAAAGGAATATAAGATCTACGGCCGCAGTGTCCTTTTAAACAGGGTGCAAAATGAGTTGTAAGTGGATGTAATAAGACAGTAGTCTGGATGGAATCTGCTTTAGGGATTTGGATTGAAGACAGCCAGAAGAAGAACAACGGCAGTGCTACACGATCGCCTGAAGTGGCTTCTTTGGAAGAGCTGTAACACTCTCCTTTGTTGTGCAGTAAAATTAAACTCATTGTTATCAGACAAGTCATCATGTCATTGTTGGTGAGTAACCATAATTAATTTTCTACTTACAGTACTTAGTACATGTACGTACATACGTACGTTTAGTTTCACTGTACACACATTTACTGTATACTATTTTTCTTGCATTGTACGTATTTATTGCTGGTGGCCTGTCTTATCGTAATGGCTGTAACATATGTGATATCGGAGACACTCAATATCTTTAAAATAATATGTAGGTTTTACTGTATATAAACAGTGTGTTTTTATACATAATTTCAATGAATCTTACCTAATATCTAAGAGAATACAAAGGGATTGTGCTGTATAACTCTGCGGGGAATATTTATAAACAGTGTGGGAGAGTTTATAAGGGCTTAAAAATAAAATCTATAAAAATAACCATAAAAAAAATGTGGTTTCTACTTCGCGGATTTTCACCTATCGCGTTGAGGTCTGGAACGCAACCCCCACGATCAAGAAGGGATTACTGTGTGTGTATGTATATATATATATATATATATATATATATATATATATATATATATATATATATATATATATATATATATATATATATACACACAGTGCTGAGAAAAACTATTTGCCCCCTTCCTAATTTCTTATTCTTTTGCATGTTTGTCACACAAAATGTTTCTGATCATCAAACACATTTAACCGTTAGTCAAATATAACACAAGTAAACACAAAATGCAGTTTTTAAATGATGGTTTTATTATTTAGGAGAAAAAAATCCAAACCTACATGGCCCTGTGTAAAAAAGTAATTGCCCCCTTGTTGAAAAATAACCTAACTGTGGTGTATCACACCTGAGTTCAATTTCCGTAGCCAACCCCAGGCCTGATTACTGCCACACCTGTTTCAATCAAGAAATCACGTAAATATTAGCTGCCTGACACAGAGAAGTAGACCAAAAGCACCTCAAAAGCTAAACATCATGCCAAGATCCAAAGAAATTCAGGAACAAATGAGAACAGAAGTAATTGAGATCTATCAGTCTGGTAAAGGTTATAAAGTCATTTCTAAAGCTTTGGGACTCCAGCGAACCACAGTGAGAGCCATTATCCATAAATGGCAAAAACATGGAACAGTGGTGAACCTTCCCAGGAGTGGCCGGCCGACCAAAATTACCCCAAGAGCGCAGAGACGACTCATCCGAGAGGTTACAAAAGGCCCCAGGACAACGTCTAAAGAACTGCAGGCCTCACTTGCCTCAATTAAGGTCAGTGTTCACGACTCCACCATAAGAAAGAGACTGGGCAAAAACGGCCTGCATGGCAGATTTCCAAGGCAAACCACTGTTAAGCAAAACAACATTAGGGCTCGTCTCAATTTTGCTAAGAAACATCTCAATGATTGCCAAGACTTTTGGGAAAATACCTTGTGGACTGATGAGACAAAAGTTGAACTTTTGGAAGGCAAATGTCCGTTACATCTGGCGTAAAAGGAACACAGCATTTCAGAAAAAGAACATCATACCAACAGTAAAATATGGTGGTGGTAGTGTGGTGGTCTGGGGTTGTTTTGCTGCTTCAGGACCTGGAAGGCTTGCTGCGATAGATGGAACCATGAATTCTACTGTCTACCAGAAAATCCTGAAGAAGAATGTCTGGCAATCTGTTTGTCAACTCAAGCTGAAGCGATCTTGGGTGCTGCAACAGGACAATGACCCAAAACACACCAGCAAATCCACCTCTGAATGGCTGAAGAAAAACAAAATGAAGACTTTGGAGTGGCCTAGTCAAAGTCCTGACCTGAATCCAATTGAGATGCTATGGCATGACCTTAAAAAGGCAGTTCATGCTAGAAAACCCTCAAATAAAGCTGAATTACAACAATTCTGCAAAGATGAATGGGCTAAAATTCCTCCAGAGGCTGTAAAGACTCATTGCAAGTTATCGCAAGCGCTTGATTGCAGTTATTGCTGCTAAGGGTGGCCCAACCAGTTATTAGGTTCAGGGGCAATTACTTTTCACACAGGGCCATGTAGGTTTGGATTTTTTCTCCTAAATAATAAAACCATCATTTAAAACTGCATTTTGTGTTTACTTGTGTTATATTTGACTAACGGTTAAATGTGTTTGATGATCAGAAACATTTTGTGTGACAAACATGCAAAAGAATAAGAAATTAGGAAGGGGGCAAATAGTTTTTCTCACCACTGTGTGTATATATATATATATATATATATAAATATATATATATATATAATATATATATATACACACATCCACATATATATATACATATAATTTATATACACATATACATATATACACACATACAGATATATATATATATATACGGAGGGTGCATGTGAGTTTGCCCGACCGGTCTACATGTGTTTTGTGGACTTGGAAAAGGCATTCGACCGTGTCCCTTGGGGAATTCTGTGGGCGGTGCTCCGGGAGTATGGGGTACCAGACCCCCTGATAAGAGCTGTTCGGTCTCTGTACAACCGGTGTCAGAGCCTGATCCGCATTGCCAGCAGTAAGTCGAGCCCGTTTCCAGTGAGATTTGGACTCCGCCAGGGCTGCCCTTTGTCACCGATTCTGTTCATAACTTTTATGGACAGAATTTCTCGGCGCAGCCAGGGTGTTGAAGGGGTCCGGTTTGGTGGACTCAGGACTGGGTCACTGCTTTTTGCAGATGATGTTGTCCTGTTTGCTTCATCAGGCCGTGATCTTCAGCTCTCTGGATCGGTTCGCAGCTGAGTGTGAAGCGGCTGGGATGAGAATCAGCACCTCCAAATCCGAGAGCATGGTCCTCAGCCGGAAAAGGGTGGAGTGCCCTCTCAGGGTTGGGGGAGAGATCTTGCCCCAAGTGGAGGAGTTCAAGTATCTCGGGGTCTTGTTCACAAGTGAGGGAAGAATGGAGCGTGAGATCGACAGGTGGATCGGTGCGGCGTCCGCAGTGATGCAGGCTCTGCATCGGTCTGTCGTGGTGAAAAAGGAGCTGAGCCGTATGGCAAAGCTCTCAATTTACCAGTAGATCTACGCTCCTACCCTCACCTATGGTCATGAGCTATGGGTAGTGACCGAAAGAACGAGATCGCGAATACAAGCGGCTGAAATGAGTTTCCTCCGCAGGGTGTCTGGGCTTTCCCTTAAAGATAGGGCGAGAAGCTCAGTCATCCAGTAGGGGCTCAGAGTAGAGCCGCTGCTCCTCCGCATCGAGAGGAGTCAGATGAGGTGGCTCGGGCATCTGATCAGGATGCCTCCTGGACGCCTCCCTGGTGAGGTGTTCGGCACACGTCCAACGGGAGGAGGCCCCAGGGAAGACCCAGGACACGCTGGAGGGACTGTGTCTTCCGTCTGGCCTGGGAACGCCCTGGGATTCTCCCGGAAGAGCTGGAAGAAGTGGCCGGGGAGAGGGAAGTCTGGGCCTCTCTGCTTAAGCTGCTGCCCCCACGACCCGACCTCGGATAAGCGGAAGAGGATGGATGGATGGATGGATATATTATATATACACATACACATACACACACATACCTGTGTATATATACCTCACACCAAACATACTGTAAACGACCTTGTTGCCAAAAAAAGATGCCAGGCGTCCAGCTCTAAAATGACATATGAGCAAAGACAACTGAATGATTTGATTTGTTATTGCTGAAAGGAACACATTTTATTTATATTTCCAGGTTTTGTTATGCAGCATGTTCATATTTGAATTTGTATAATTTTGACAGGATATATTTTTATGGAGAGCAAAATCTTTTGGGATATTTAAAATCTAAGTTTATTTTTTATATAAATTTACATAAGAGTAAAGAAATTTGAATGTTTGTTCTTTTAACGTTTACTTTATTTCTAACTTGTATAATTTAAACAGGATATATTTTTATGGAGAGCAAAATATTATAAGTTGTTTAAGGTTCGAGTTGATTTATTCTGGAATAATATTCCTGTCTGTTTTTACCATTCCTACCAAAGGTATTTCTGTCGACTAAATAAAAATTCCTTCTATTTAAAATTTAAATAGAACTTGAACAAATCTGATAGTTCATAATATCCACGCAGACTTGCGTAAGAGCGGGAGTTATCCGTTTTAACAAGCAGCGTATTGCACTGATACGAAATAGCTGTGTGTGTATATATGTAGATATGTATATATATGTATATTTATGTTTATATATGTGTGTGTGTGTATGTATGTATGTGTGTATGTATATGCATGTGTATATATGTATGTATATATGTGTGTGTGTGTGTATATATATGTGTATATGTATAGATATGTGTATATATATATATATATATATATATGTTTATGTGTGTGTGTGTAAATATTTATATATATATATATATGACAGCAACACTCATCACTCACAACAGTGACAAAATAATTACATTGACAATCATGTTACGTTATTTTTAAAATGTTTCCTTTTCTTTCTTTTTCATTGCTCCTTTAACACACTACTTCTCGCTAAGCCTTGGTATATTTACAAGTATATATATATATATATATATATATATATATATATATATATATATATATATATATATATATATATATATATATATATATATATATATATATATATATATATGGGAGTGGAGGATTGGTTTATTGTTTGTTATTGAGTATTGTGGAGAGGAGCGTGCTTTGTGCACATAATTAGTATAATAAAAAATTATTTGGACTTTTATCTGGTGTCTGACGTGTGGTCTGAGGGTACAAGGGTGTGTGAATACCCTTAATCGGTCACTGTTGGCGTAGCCGGCAGGATTCTTTGGCGGTCAGTTTTTTTACTGTGGACAGAATACCCTGGGAAGACAGCGTCACGACACACACAGGTAAAATCGCCAACCTCACCTTTATCAAGTCCGTAATGGGGAAGAAGAAGGGCAAGCAAAGCGACAACGCCAGCGGGAGTGCCTTAGGTGCAATGGCAGGCGCCGGGAGGAGTCAAGGAGAGGCCTTACAAGTCGGAGAAACCTCCAGGAAGCAGCGATCACTCTAAGGTGCGTGCCGGGAACGACATTACAAATCCTTTTATTGTTACTCGCTTTGTCCCGTGCATGTATCTTGGAGATGATCACCTGGAGGCTCCGAGGGAAAAAGGAGACTGCCCCGAAGACGGCGGCCTGCTCCTGTCTAAGCCAGAACGTCTAGGAGTCGACTGCCGCGTGACGGTAGCCGAGGAGGGACACGGCAACAAACCCGGTACAGGCTGGGAAGGAGGAGGACCGCGTCCCGCTGTTTGCGCCTTTGAACCCGAAGGAACAGACTCGGACATTCCGAAGGGGAAGGGGGAGGTGAGCGAGGCGCCGCTCACCCCACAAAAAGGTAAGGAGGGTCGGGAAATGGCTGTTGGGGATGTCATAAAAGAAAAAAAGACAAACCGCAGCCTGCTAAAAGAAGCAGCCCGATCCTGCACCTGTGAAGAGAACTCCAAGTCCCAGAAGCCTCCGCGAGACCCGTCAGAGCACGTGCCTGAAGCGGGCGTGCTCATCGGCTCCCGGCCGGCAGAGAAGACAGACGAGGAAGTAAGTCTTTTGCCGGTCGAAATAAAAAATAAGATTGACTTGCGGGAACTTGAGCGCTTGATCGAGCCCGTAAATAGTTTCTTACAGGTTCTGACGACCATTGAGAAGATCATCGGGGAATTGGGAGTGGCAGCTAAAGCGCCGTTGGAGAAGCTGAGGGATTACTTGCGGCGATTTGGTGGGGAACCTGCCATATATCATGATGTGGCGGTACAGGTATGTGAAACCCGTACCGTATATTAAACAAGATGGACGCATTGTAAACCGGGCCCGCTTTTAATAAATAGCGGGTGCCAGCACACTACGTGCCCTACAAACGAGGTCGGAACGTTTACAGAGTGGCCGGGGGAAGGGCCGATCATGCTGGAGCAGCTGGATAGTGCTGTCTCTCAGAGCGATTCGGTCCTAAAGACCCCGGCCCGTGTTATTAATAAATCAAAGGGCATGCAGACAGTAAAAGGGCTCTCTTTCACTAATAGAGAGACCCAAACTGTGGACAAGCCCCAGATTAAACAGGGGATCCCAAGAATAAAGAGGGGGTCTCCTGACAAAGTTGAGCAGCGAGCTGAGAGCTCAGGGGCGGCCGTGGAACCCTCCTCAGTGGACAAAGGGGCGGAGCGGAAGTTTCCAGACTGTTTCCAGACTCGCAGAGGGATACACACTGGAGGAAGGCGACTGTGCTACGAATGCCGCCGACAGGGACATGGATGGCGAAATTGTCCTGGGAGGACGTGGAATAGAAATCCTTTTATATAATATTCCCCCAAGGTTCTCCCAGAAATTTTCTGGACTTCGCCAGAGCCCGAACAACTTCTCCTGGAGGAAGACATCCCTCGCGGGGCTGGCTGCTCCGAATCATGATTTGTCGCTGGGGGTGGGGGGATACTGTAAGATATGGCCGGCCATTCATCCCAGTCAATACCCCCAAGCTGCCAGGTGGAGCCCTCCTTGCAGCATGGAGGTCCCCAGAAGACCAGCAGGACATCATGGACAATGTGGTTTTTATGCACAGCCCTGCTGGATGCCATGGGGGCCACAGGAGGGAGCTGCAGGGAGGACCGAGGGCTTCTTCGTGCCCTGTGACCCGGAGGTTCGTCATAGGAAGAGCGACGGACTTCCAGGTTGAAGAAAGGACTATTTACCCTGACCCGGAAGGAATAAAGACTTGTGGACTGTTGGGCAGAAACACCTCCGGGTCAGGGAGTATAAAAGGACTATGGGAACTCCCAGACAACGAGCTGAGTTGGGAGGCAGGGTGGCTAAGCGTCTGGGAGTGGAGGACTGGTTTATTGTTTGTTATTGAGTATTGTGGAGAGGAGCGTGCTTTGTGCACATAATTATTATAATAAATAATTATTTGGACTTTTATCTGGTGTCTGACGTGTGGTCTGAGGGTACAAGGGTGCGAGAATACCCTTAATCGGTCACAATATATATATAGATATACATATATATATATATACATATACACAGACACATATATACACATACTAGCAAAATACCCGCGCTTCGCAGCGGAGAAGTAGTGTGTTGAAGAAGCAATGAAAAAGAAAAGGAAACATTTTGAAAATAACGTAACATGATTGTCAATGTAATTGTTTTGTCACTGTTGTGAGTGATGAGTGTTGCTGTCATATATATATATATATATATATATATATATATTTATTTACACACACACACACATAAACATATATATATATATACATATCTATACATATACAGATATATACACATATATACACATACACATATATACATACATATATATCTACATATATACATACACACACACATATATATACATATACATACATATCTACATATATACACACACAGCTATTTTGTATCAGTGCAATACGCTGCTTGTTAAAACGGATAACTCCCGCTCTTACGTGCAAGTCTGCGTGGATATTATGAACTATCGTATTTGTTCAAGTTCTATTTAAATTTTAAATAGAAGGAATTTTTATTTAGTCGACAGAAATATCTTTGGTAGGAATGGTAAAAACAGACAGGAATATTATTCGTGAATAAATCAACTCAAACCTTAAATAACTTAAAAGAACAAACATTCAAATTTCTTTACTCTTATGTAAATTTTATATAAAAAATAAACTTAGATTTTAAATATCCCAAAAGATTTTGCTCTCCATAAAATTATATCCTGTCAAAATTATACAAATTCAAATATGAACATGCTGCATAACAAAACCTGGAAATATAAATAAAATGTGTTCCTTTCAGCAATAACAAATCAAATCATTCAGTTGTCTTTGCTCATATGTCATTTTAGAGCTGGACGCCTGGCATCTTTTTTTGGCAACAGGTTCGTTTATGTTTGGTGTGAGGTTCTGTGTTGTGGAGATTCTCAGGATGGATTGCAGGTGCTCATCAGTGAGGCGACTCCTGTGTGCTGTTTTGTTATTCTTTATCACTGAGAAGAGCTTCTCACACAGATATGTGCTACCAAACATGCACAAGGTTCGAGCCGCATGTAGACGGACTTTTTTTGTTCTTCAAAGTCAACAAAGCGCCGTGCAAACTCAGTGCTTCGGTTTATCAGCAAAGTGCGATTTGGGAACACCGTAGTGACGACTTGGTTTAACATTACTTGGCAACAGGGAAAGTTGCACTGGTGCATTTGTGTCTCCCATAAAAGCAACTTCACTTGAAATCACTTTGTGATTGTGCACGGGTAAAACGTCCGCTGAAGTGTCAGATTCTTATTTAATTCTTCTGCTTTCTGTATCTTCTGCATTGCATTCAGGTCTTTCAGCCTCACTGATGAGCACCTGCAATCCATCCTGAGAATCTCCACAACACAGAACTCCCTGATGTTTTGTCTCATAGTGCCGTCTTAGATTAAATTCTGTAATTACAGCCACATTAGCTCCACAAATGAGACACACGGGTTCAGTAAACATATACTCAGCCTCCCATCGGTTTTTAAAGGCTCTATTTTCAGAATCAACTTTTCTCTTCAGCATCGTGTGAGCTAGCTTCGCAATAACTTGCAGCATCATAAGCTAGACTTGATTAACGCGTAAGTGTTCGCAAGGCAGCTGAAGCGCTGCATTATGGGATCTGTAGTTTATTGTGTTACCAGCGCTTCATATACCTGGGCCATTAATAACAATAATACAGTATATAAAATGATCTCGGGCGGATATAATTACACGCCGGGCCGGATGTGGCCCGTGGCCCTTGAGTTTGACACATATGGACTAAATAGAACTTGAAAAGATATATTTTTTGAAATGTGATCGCGCAATTCAGATAGAGTTGACGCGCACTACAGCCTGCATCATCCTCCCTCGCTCTTACTTTTTACCGTTCATCTAATGAATACACTGAGTATGGCTTTACCAAAACAATCATTGATGGCGAATAAAGTATCCATTATTCGAGTATGTAGATCGGGATATATATATACATATATATATACCAGCGTATCGCAGCGAGAAGTAGTGTGTTAAAAAGCTAGAAAAGAAAAGGGAACATTTTAAAAATAACGTAACATGACTGTCAATATACAGTATTTGTTTTGTGAGTGTTACTGAGTGTTGCTGTCATCAAGGATTTGATTATCATTATTTCTTTCAATCAGGTTCGTATTTGTAGGATGTGTTGTGTTCAAGTTACATTCCGTGTTTGTCAATCGTTGTAAAGATGACAGGTTTCATTCATCGATTCGTTTCTTACTGCATCAATAAACAGCTCGTCTTCTTCTTTATCTGAGACCTGACACACTGCATGCACGGTTTTTTTACACTGTCTTCCTTTAGCGGGACATTGACTTTTTCCACCGTGTGCTTTGTTTCCGCAGTAGCTGGATTTATGAATATGCTTATCAGACGCTTCATATTTTTGCTGCCTTTTCAATTGTGTAATTCGGTTTTGTTCAGCTCTTTGGAACTGTTGCTTTTATCTGTGCACTCGTCAGTTCACGTGAGCCTCGGTGTACATGCATCGAAGGTTCCCAGCTGTGCTGGTGCCATCTCGTGCTATGTCCATGGCTGTATTTAATGTTACCTTAGTCCTGGCACTTAAAACTTTCTCTCGCAGTTTAAGCTGAGTTTGTGTCAAACACCACCCTGACCATCTCATCTTCCTCTCCATAAGCACAGTCCTTCACCCGTGAATATTTAGTGGGAGTTTGCTATTGGATTGCCGGTGTTGGACGGCCTTATATGGGCAGGCACTAAATTACAAATGCCAGCGGCAGCCTGTCTATGAACTTAATTTAAAGTGTAGGTTTACATCATGCTTTGTTTCCGAAGTAGCAGAACTCATAAATATGGTTGTATATGTCACTTGCTCGCTTCTTATTGTTTCGCTGCCTTCTCAATTATATAATGCATGTTTTCTTCAGCGCTTTTGGAGGTCTTCCTGGTTTTCTATGTACTGCGTGATTACGTGGGAGGCGTGATGATGTCACACGAAACTCCGCCCCACGGCGTTCAAGCTCATCTCCATTACAGTAAATGGAAAAACAGCTTCCAGTTATGACCATTACGCATAGAATTTCGATATAAAACCTGCCCAACTTTTGTAAGGAAGCTGTAAGGAATGAACCTGCCAAATTTCAGCCTTCCACCCACACGGGAAGTTGGAGAATTAGTGATGAGTCAGTGAGTGAGTCAGTGAGTCAGTGAGTGAGTGAGTGAGGGCTTTGCCTTTTATTAGTATAGATATAGATGTATATATATATATATATATATGTGTATATATATATATGTATATATATATGTATATATATGTATATGTATATATATATGTATATATATGTGTATATATGTATATATATATGTATATATATATATATGTATATGTGTATATGTATATATGTACAGTAATCCCTTGCTATATCGCGCTTTGACTTTCGCGGTTTCGCTCTATCGCGGATTTTATATGGAATAATTAAATATATAACGCGGATTTTTCACTGCTTCGCGGGTTCTGTGGACAATGTGTCTTTTTACTTTCTGTACATGCTTCCTCAGTTGGTTTGCCCAGTTGATTTCATACAAGGGACGCTATTGGCGGATGACTGAGAAGCTAACCAATTAGAGCACGCAGTTAAGTTCCTGCCTGCTGAATGCACTGTTAACCAGGAAGTCTCGTCTCGCTCATTCAGCATCAACGTGTTTCGCTGTGTAAAGAGTTGTGCTCTTTTGTGTTTATCTTTGTGCATAGTCAAGCCCTTTATTATGGCTCCAAAACGATCTGCTACTGCTTCAGGGGCCGTGCCCAAGCAAACGGATGATGTTAATGATTGCCGAAAAGGTAAACGTTTTGGATTTGTTGAAGGCTACGATTCTTTTTATTTAAAAAGTAGGAAAGGAATATAAGATCTACGGCCGCAGTGTCCTTTTAACCAGGGTGCAAAACGAGTTGTAAGTGGATATAATAAGGCAGTAGTCTGGATGGAATCTGCTTTAGGGATTTGAATTGAAGACTGCCAGAAGAAGAACAACGGCAGTGCTACACAATCGCCTGAAGTGGCTCCTTTAAGGGCTGTAACGCTCTCCTTTGTTGTGCAGTAAAATAAAACTCATTGTTATCGGACAAGTCATCGTGTCATTGTTGGTGAGTAACCATAATTAATTTTCTACTTACAGTACTAAGTACATGTACATACGTTTAGTGTCTGCTGTACACATTTACTGTATACTATTTTTCTTGTATTGTACGTATTTATTGCTGCTGGCCTGTCTATCGTAATGGCTGTAACATATGTGCTATCGGAGACACTCAATATCTTTAAAATAATATTTAGGTTTTACTGTATATAAACAGTGTGTTTATATACATAATTTCAATGAATCTTACCTAATATCTAAGAGAATACAAAGGGATTATGCTGTATATCTCTGGGGAATATTTATAAACAGTGTGGGAGAGTTTATAAGGGCTTAAAATATATAAAAATAACCATAGAAACATATGGTTTCTACTTCGTGGATTTTCACCTATCGCGGGGGGGTCTGGAACGCAACCTCGATCGAGGAGGATTACTGTATATGTATATATATATATATGTATATATATGTATGTATTTATATGTATATATATATATGTATATATATGTATGTATATATATGTATATGTATGTATATATATATATATATGTATATGTATATATGTATATATATATATATTTATACACACACATATATACAGTCTTTAGGGTGCTAGCAACTGTTGCTGGGGGTGCCAGAATCCATGAAGGAAGAAGAATGAAAAACATTATTTGTACAAAATCTTAATTTATTTATCCATTCCTAAATAATTAAATGGGCAGGCTATTTTGTATCAGTGCAATACGCTGCTTGTTAAAACGGATGACTCCCGCTCTTACGTGCAAGTCTTCGTGGATATTATGAACTATCGTTTCTGTTCAAGTTCTATTTAAGTTTTAAATAGAAGGAATTTTTATTTAGTCGACAGAATATTATTCCGGAATAAATCAACTCAAACCTTAAATAACTTATATTTTGCTCTCCATAAAAATATATCCTGTCTAAATTGGTGCAAATATTATGAATTTGGTGATCTGTTTTTATGCGTTAACCTCATATTTTTTCATAGTTCTTCTCAAACCAAAGGGGTGGGAGGGTAAAATGATTCGGGAAGCGCTGATTATATATATATATATATATATATATATATATATATATATATATATATATATATATATATATATATTGAAATAGTTTTACTTGTAAATAATGCAAACAGTTCGCGGCACGTGTTTCGCCCTAATTCTGGGCTCATCAGGCATACACACTCACTGCACCCCCTCTCGGGAATCGAACCTCTGACGTCAGCACTAGAGGCGAAGCTTCTCGTGTTGTACCACGATGTGTGGTTTGTTTATTTGACAGTATGTAGATCGGGGTATATATATAGGAAGGGTAGGGTATAATGGTGTATAAGAGTATAATCAGAGGGTATAACAGTGATGCCAGGAATACATTCAGAGTGTGGCGCTCTGCTGTTTTTTTGTGTAGCTGCCTTCACACAGCTTCTCTGCTGCTTTATAAACGAACGCCATATAAGGCCATCGTTTCTCCATGCTTCGCGGTTCTGTACTGTTTTATCGTTCGTTTATGACGATTCTTATAGTTATTGTGTAGCTATTCGAGACTTACTTTACTGTTCAGGTACCCATTTCCTTTATTTAATCCGCGGCTTGTACGTTATTTTTTGTTCGTTTATTATGATTATAGATATTTATTCATTCCCTTCTTTAGCAGACTGCCTGCTCATATAAGACGCTCCGCTGGTTTTTTGTGAAACAGCCTTTACACAACTTTTCCGCCGTTTTATAAATGAACAACATATAAAGCCATCAGCTTGTCAATTGTGTAATGCGTTTTTTTTAACAGGTTTGATGCATGGAAGTGATCACTCGTGCTGCATTCAGTCAGTTCACGTGAGCTGCTCTCTTGTGTGATGTTGCGATGTCCACGATTTTATTTAATGTTAGCTAAGACCCAGCACTTAATTCCAAATATATATACCTACATCTCTGGGTTTTTTTTTTCTGACATCATAAGGTGCATACTAATTCTGCGTGAGCAGGAACACTCAATAAAACTGAATAAAAAAAAATCAAGTGATTGTGAGATGCGCAGATTTACCAGCGTTTGTGTGTCAGCTTTTATCCCTCCAGATCAGAGAATGTCCAGTTCCACTGCCTCAAAACAGCACTCATATCAACAGGTACTCCCAGTTTCAAATAAAAACTAACAGCGTCAGATCCCTAGGGCAGTAGTATGTATCATGATTGTGAAGTGAAGTGAAAAAAAAAGGTAACTTTTACAAGTACAGTGCTATACAGTAAATGTACATGGTCTGTTACAGACACAAACCAAATGTATGTGTGTACTGTATAATAACAATAAGAGCAGCTCACTACTGAAAGCGGCAAATATAGGAGGCAGTGGGGATCGAACCGGGGACTCTTGATTACAAGTCAGCAAATCTTACTGCTACGCCACGGCAGCTGTTGTAACCTCCTTGAACCTATAGTGAAAGTGTTTATTTGATCTTTGGACTTCAGGCTTCTGTTTTAACAATGTGTTTACACAGATTACTGTAGAAACAGAACACACATGAAATGCATGTGTTCCAAATAATGATCTATTATTTCCACTCTAAAACTCCAGCAGTTCACTCCCAGATAATCAAACAAGGCATGAGCTGGGAGAACTTAGTGAACGTTCTGCGACGGTGGGGGATGGAATAGCAGGCTGCTTGCACATTTACAGGACAAAAGATGCTGACGGAGAGGCGCAAATGGATTTAAGGTGGGCCGGATTTACGAGTTTTTTTGTAGGCTAAGGTAATTCTAGTGTTAAAGATATTAACATTTGGATAAAGCAGATCAAGCTTGTTGTGTCCATATATGGAACATACTAATATAAGATTGTTCCACTGGTTGAAATTTAGACACAAAGTCACCGGCATTCTAGGGTCAGAATGAGTCATCCTTAGAATGTTGGTAGCAGTGACTCATTTCTGTTTCTGAGCTAGTAAACATTAATCAGGATGATGTAACTTGGCTCCGTTAGGCAATAACTTGGAAAAATTGAGTCCGTATTCAGCATAATAAAATGTCAACTGTATATTGGCCATGCATCTCACTTGGTCACAGAAAGATTAACTAATATGCCCCACACTGTGTTATCAAACTCAGTGGGTCATAGTGAGACGCAGAGAGATATTGCTGTCTTGTTGTTGCCTTTTAAAATGATCAATTGTATATTTTGTCTGCAGCTTACTGTATCCTTTTGATAAGTTCTGTTGTTCATTCTGTTGTTATGACACTTCCAGTTTATCATGTGTGGTTAAATTAATTATTAAATTCTTACTTGTCTATCTCCCTTAGACTTCTGATAGTAGCATAATATGACCAGCTTTAAAAAAAAAATAAAAAAAGACAAGAAATACAGCGTCATACACTGGGTACAACATTGTTGTTCTGCTACAGATGGTGAAAGGGCAGACACATTAATTAAAGCAGACTAGGAGAAGAATTTGTTGTCAAAATACATGTTTATTGGAGAACAGGGATACTTACTTAGCCAGACAAATACATGTTTCTGAGATTAACTTTATTTGATGACTAAGAAATTGCGGCTTTTTTGGATTTCTTGGTGAAAATAGTGTGATTTTGACATACCTTATTGGTGTCTCTACTGATAAGAGCATGTTAACAGTCCCATTCCACCTGGATGATTTATATTGAACAGTAACACAGTTCTTCAGTTGCATGTAGAATTAAGAAGTTCCTGCGTTGGTCTGATATGTTATTTCCTGAATGGCTATTCACATGTTCACCTAGAAGACTAGTTGTCTTTTGTCAAGAATTAATTTTTCTTTCAGTCACTTGATACTGTATGTTCTGAGAGCAATGGAAAGCTTGTATAACTGTTGGAGCACTGTGTGCTGGGTACTTCCTGTAGTAGTGGGCAGCATTTATTTTTGCTTACATTACATTTTTTAATAGATCCTGGTTACCTGCTCAGTTTCAGGCAGTAGGCCTCAATCTCTATCTTTTTAAAATACAGAATACTTCTTTATGAATGAAAAGTGGGTTTATATCCCATAGTTAAGCCATCTCTGACTATGCCCCTGCCATGCTTTTCAGCAGGGAATATTACCTAAAGTTTCTCTTTAAAGAAAACCCCTTTCTTTAAGTCATTATTTTATTTGTTTGCCTAATTGATGGACAACTTAGCCCAAACTCTAATTTCATTTTGATCTGATTGCCTAAAGCCACTCAAAATTGAATTATGACAAGATTTTTTTGTTTTATCCAGAGCAGTTGTATTGAATTTATCTCTTTTGGCAGAGTTTAGAGAGAAGCGTCTTGGGAAACATTTTTTCAAGATAAGACATGACATCTAAACGAGACTGAAATTGTTTTTGGCCTTTACTTTGGTAATTGTGGAGGCTTATCAATGGTTGCCCTCTGGAATTTGTGTGTATGCATCTTAATATTCATAGATCTTTACATACTGTGCGAATTTGCAGTTCTGCTATTTTATGCTTACCCGGATGTATACTGATGAGAAAGTGACAGGGTTCACATACAGAAGCATGGGCATCAGGGTGTCTTCTAGTAAAAGTTGAGTTTTCACTTGAAATGCAAACTTCTTGCACTCTGACCAACTACTTTAGGTTAGTGCTGCTTGCTATGTTTTTTCAGGCAACAATATCCTTTTCAAAATGCTCTTAACCTGTGTAAAGTTAGAAAAGTAGAAACTGATGTACTAGATACCAGTAACACTCTAACATAACATTTAAACACATCTGAAAATAGATTACACTGTGTTATCTGATCTTTTCCGTGGCATTTTGTGGGATCAGTTTGTGTTTCATGCCTAATGTGTTATGGGATTTTACTTCTGCCTAGAGCTTCTTGGTTTTACTGGAGACACTAATCAAATAGGCATGACCTTTTTGTTAGATGTTAGGGGGAGGCAACTTATCTATTGGCTGACAAAATTTGTTCTTCATGGTCACATCACATTTTTTGTACTACATTGCTGGTCAAGTCTGACCCTTTTCTAACAACTGAAGTGTTAATTCCTGAACTCTGTGATTTTATAATTGGTAATCTTGATCTCTTTTTATTTACATAATCTATTTTACCATTTGAAATAATCCACCTGTTTTGACCCATCTAGTTTTTTGGAGATGTAACGTTTAAAATTAATTAAAATGGCGTATTAGAAAGGATTCCAAATGATTTAATTTGTTGCTGCAATTCCAAACAATGTGTGCTGGCCATTGTCATTTTAACTTTATTTATTATACCCTAAATTCTTTAGTAGAATATGTTTGCACAGTTTGTTTTCTTCTTGTGTACTAGTTTCAGGTTATTTTTATGATTTCATAAGTAGGCTGGGGAGGTAACATGATAGATAAGACACAAGATGTCAGTTTCCATGAGATGAGCTAGCTCAGTGAAAGTCAGAAGTAAATTTTGGATTTTGTTTGTTTAACATTTGAAGACCTTGGGAACAGTAGGGAGTCATTTACAAGTAAAGAACTTGGGCCAAAAAAGACATGAGAAATGCAGAAGGGCATAAAGTGACTTGTGCCTTACAACTTCAGTTTTTAACCTCTTTTGTTTCTTTTTCTTTCTCTATTTGTAATTTTAAATTGGTCTTACATTGTGTGTTCTTGTTAATTGGTTTCATTATGCACCACATTATTGAAGCAGAATTTCACTATTTTTGAAGTTGTTGCAATATAGAGTTTAATGTAACGTGCTTACACACATTAAACAATTGATGTGGTTGGGATTTTTCAAGCTGCTAGCTATCTGAATGCAAAATTTAAATATCATTAATGGCTATATTTATTACATTTGTGACTGGAAATATGAGCCATGTATTTGGGATAAAGAACTACATTCCACAGTTTTTTGTTTTTTTTCTCTTTTGTTTTTTTTACCCACAGCATGTAGCTGAAGTTTTCCCAGCATCCGATTAATTGCATTTTGCAAGAGTGCTACTGTTGTTTAACTGTGAGTTATGTTTATATTACTACTGTTTTCCCTTAGTGCCTAGTAGCTGAAGTGCCTTATAGTGCAAGGCTGTCTCATTGGTTGAGCACATGGGGTCGAGGGGGGGAACTGATTGAAAAACATTTTATTCATACTCCCCGACAACTGCCTTGTAGCTGATGTTTATAGAAATGTTCTGCTTAGCTGAAAGGGTACATGCACACTGTATATTTTTCTAAAATCACTTTCGTGGATGTAGGTCTACTTTTACTAAACAAGGTCTTTGATACACTCATCATATTATATTGTCTTTATACTGTTTTCATTGATGATATTAGGCATACTCTGAACTTGACTGTTCAGTTTTAAAGTAACTGCATCTTAAGAACTATTTTGATATGTATTGTTTTGTTTTTAACAGAATGCTCTTCTGTTTCAGTTCAGCTTATTTTTGTACAGAGGTCTTCACTGAGTACTACTCGGTGTATGTACACATGTTTACAAGTACAGTGATGAACACTACAGCAGAGGTAATTTCATTTAGATGAGTAATACATCTGGGTCACTGTCTATGACAATAATGCAGATACGAACAAGCACATAAAACTCCCAACATTTTTCTTTTAACTGAATTTAAACCAAGTTTCATCTAGCAAATTCCTTTTTTTAAAGAACGAAACAAAGCAAACTAGGTTTGACATAGATGAGTAATAATATACTAATGGTAATGAATAGCACTGGAAACTGCAGACTTTTGTCATGGTTTTCAATCATTTTGTGTTTTCGTGTGTGTGTCACTGAATGTAATTGGCAATGTACCTAGTTAGCACAGTCACAAGTTAGCAGCTTGTTTGGCAACTGGCTATAATTCCCAGAATCTTAAGCATGTGCCTCAACCCATACAATTTTGGAGGGTATAGCTGTTTTTCACAGGTGACATCCTTAGCTATCTTTTTGCAAAGGCAGCACAATCAGCCTTGCAATATGCTCTGTCACAGGTAGGCAACTAGATAGGCAGCCATTCATTTAGTTGAGGCGAAGAAGACACTTCTGCTTATGATTTCCAGCCCCCTGTTTCCTTCCCATCAATTCTAACTTGATTAATTTTTGACAAGATAATTTTACTGTTGACGGGAAAAGCTAAGCTGAGTATACAGTATTACATGATAAGTTACATAAAAATGAGCCTTAAATCCAGTAGAGAATAAACTTAACCTACATTTAACACCAACTCTATTTTCAGTTGATTGCCTCTGCTGTATATGCCTTGAACAGGGCCACATGTAAATCAGCAG
Organism: Polypterus senegalus; assembly: GCF_016835505.1. Classification (NCBI taxonomy): domain Eukaryota; kingdom Metazoa; phylum Chordata; class Cladistia; order Polypteriformes; family Polypteridae; genus Polypterus; species Polypterus senegalus. Next base: position 121,042,230 of record NC_053165.1, on the reverse strand, counting down.
TGTAATTTCGAAAATAATACAAAAAAGAACAATAAAGTGCAAATTCAGAAAATAAGGTAAGTTATAATCAGCCTGGACCAAGTGGAATTGAAAACCTAAGATATTCAAAACCGTTGGTGCGATACACATGCAGAGCAGGTTAGAGATTATGAAAGTACTAAAATTCGAAAGTCTCAAAAAACTGATAGCAAAGATCGTATTAGCACTAACAAACAAATTATTACTCAGTGAAATAACGGAACAACAAAAAGAGATTGAATATATGGACATGGGTGAAATGACAGAAGTACAGTGCATCCGGAAAGTATTCACAGTGCTTCACTTTTTCCACATTTTGTTATGTTACAGCCTTATTCCAAAATGGATTAAATTCATTTTTTTCCTCAGAATGCTACACACAGCACCCCATAATGACAACGTGAAAAACGTTTACTTGAGGTTTTTGCAAATTTATTAAAAATAAAAAAACTGAGAAATCACATATACATAAGTATTCACAGCCTTAGCTCAATACTTTGTCGATGCACCTTTGGCAGCAATTACAGCCTCAAGTCTTTTTGAATATGATGCCACAAGCTTGGCACACCTACAGTATCCTTGGCCAGTTTTGACCATTCCTCTTTGCAGCACCTCTCAAGCTCCATCAGGTTGGATGGCAAGCGTCGGTGCACATCCATTTTAAGATCTCTCCAGAGAGGTTCAATCGGATTCAAGTCTGGGCTCTGGCTGGGCCACTCAAGGACATTCACAGAGTTATCCTGAAGCCACTCCTTTGATATCTTGGCTGTGTGCTTAGGGTCGTTGTCCTGCAGAAAGATTAACCGTCTCCCCAGTCTGAGGTCAAGAACGCTCTGGAGCAGGTTTTCATCTAGGATGTCACTGTACATTGCTGCAGTCATCTTTCCTTTTATCCTGACTAGTCTCCCAGTTCCTGCCACTGAAAAACATCCCCACAGCATGATGGTATTGGCCTGGTGATGGGCAGTGCCTGGTTTCCTCCAAACGTGACGCCTGGCATTCACACCAAAGAGTCTCATCAGATCAGAGAATTTTGTTTCTCAAAGTCTGAGAGTCCTTCAGGTGCCTTTTGGCAAACTCCAGGCGGGCTGCCATGTGCCTTTTACTAAGGAGTGGCTTCCGTCTGGCCACTCTACCATACAGGCCTGACTGGTGGATTGCTGCAGAGATGGTTGTCCTTCTGGAAGGTTCTCCTCTCTCCACAGAGGACCTCTGGAGCTCTGACACAGTGAGCATCAGGTTCTTGGTCACCTCCCTAACTAAGGCCCTTGTCCCCAATCGCTCAGTTTAGATGGCCGGCCAGCTCTAGGAAGAGTCCTGGTGGTTTCGAACTTCTTCCACTTGCGGATGATGGCGACCACTATGCTCATTGGGAATTTCAAAGCAGCAGAAATTTTTCTGTAACCTTCCCCAGATTTGTGCCTCGAGACAATCCTGTCTCGGAGGTCTACAGACAATTCCTTTGACTTCAAGCTTGGTTTGTGCTCTGACATGAACTGTCAACTGTGGGACCTTATATAGACAGGTGTGTGCCTTTCCAAATCATGTCCAATCAACTGAATTTACCACAGGTGGACTCCAATTAAGTTGCAGAAACATCTCAAGGATGATCTGGGGAACCAGGATGCACCTGAGCTCAATTTTGAGCTTCATGGCAAAGGCTGTTTATACTTATGTACATATGCTTTCTCAATTTGGGGTGTTGTGTGTAGAATTCTGAGGAAAAAAATAAATTTAATCAATTTTGGAATAAGGCTGTAACATAACAAAATGTGGAAAAAGTGGTGTGCTGTGAATATTTTCTGGATGCACTGTATTTAGATACTGGTGCTATCAGGGAAAAGTAGTGTTTCTTCCCAAAGAAGGGGTGTATCCGCGAGAAATAAAAGATTTGTTATTTGGTGAAAGGGAAATCCACAAACACTACAGGCAAAGTATCCGAATCTACAATAATCTTTTCACGTTCTCATCAATCAATACTCAGAACATTTACACAATTCCGGACCATACGCTATGAGAATCTGTGGTCCTGCAACAATTAAAGCTACTACAAGTTTAATTTCCAAGAAACCACAATTCAGTCAGGTTTATATTATGATCACGGAAAGGCGATGCAATAGAGAATCAAGAGTTGAACAATCGGAAGTATTAGAAATTCTACAGCCAATAATGGTTACAAATCCATGCGTCCATAAGTATCGCACTTTACACGAAATTTATCTGACGAAGATGTTTTCTTGGATTTGTATATGAATCTGAAAGACCATGCTCACATATATAATAAACTAGGGATGCACCGAAATGAAAATTCTGGGCCGAAAACGAAACCGAAATTTTTGGATTCACTTGGCCGAAAACCGATACCGAAACCGAAAATGGCTTCATTAAAAAACATGTTTAAAATATTTTCTTTTTGTTTGTATTAAAATAACTACAAATTAATTAAGCAATCAAACTTTTACTGATAATAAATAACAGTAATAAGGCTGTTTAACAATAACAAAACTAAATAAAATTTCTTTCTGTAACAAAATTGTGCAAAAAAAATGCTAGCTGCTTTTTTACTTCAATTTTAAATTACTGTACCAAGCAACAGTGCACAAACAGAAGAAAAATAAATAAATCCAACCTCTTACTGTAAACAACATAACTATACACACTAAATTGGTCTGCTTTTAATTTAAGCAAAAGAAGCAGGTTTATCTTTATGAACAAAAGTTTTCAGTTTTCTGGCTGAAGACACAGTTCCTCTTCTCATGAAGAACATACTTCACTGAATAAAATCACTCAGTCTGTGCTAGCTTTTAGTGCCTTTACGAATTGTGCAAAATATTACCTGCATTAAACGTTTTACTTCAATTTTAAATTACTGTGCAAAACAACATTGCAATAACAGAATAAATAAATCAAACCTTTAACTGTAAACAACATCAAATTAGGCTGCTTTTATTTTAGCAAAAGTGGCAGATTTCTCTTTATGAACAAAAGTTGTTCAGCTTTCTGGCTGGAGAGACGATTTCTGTTCTCATCAAGAACATGAGATGCTGCACTGAATAATCTCTCACTGTCTGTGCTGGTGCTTGGGGCAGATAAGTACTTTCGCGCAGTCCATGCAAGCAAAGGAAAGCGATCTTTGTTCGCGCCAGTAGTCAAGTGGATTGTCACTTCTGCCAATGGGTAGTTCAGCTAGATAGGTTGCTACTTCTTGTGAGGCTGCGCTTGCTCTTACACCGCTGTGGGTTGGGACGCTTTCCTGTAAAATTTCGTCAAACATATCAGAAAGCGAAGGAATGTGCGCCTCATCACTTGTACGTGACCGTTTCTCAGGCACAGTTTGCTCTGTTCTCCCCGTCGCGGCTTGTGCTTCACCAGAGGTTTCAAGAGCCGTAAGCTCTGTTTGCACCATTTCGCGTACATCCTGCCTTTTCTCATCGTCTAAGCAATGGTCTTTAAAGCGTGGATCTAATATTGTTGCAATGCCGTAAAGAGGGTTGGACTCAATGTCTTGGAAGCATTCGTTAACAGCCTCCAGTAGAGTTTTTTTAGCTGTTTTTATGCCATGATCTGTTTCCGCCTCTTTTCCAAGCAGGCGCTTTAGTGCTGCGATCAGTGGAATAACTTCAGCAACAGACGCTTGAGCTGAGCTTATTTCCTTAGTTAACTGTTCGAATGGGGCGAGAAGAGAGACAATGTTTTCCACCAACATCCACTGATGTGCACTCAAAGTTGCTGGCAGGTCGTGATCTGTCATGTATGCAGCTAAAACCCGCTTCTGTTCAAGTAATCCTTGCAACATATAGTATGTACTGTTCCAGCGAGTGGCCACATCTTGCTGTAGTCGTTTTGTTGGCATCCCAAACTGTTTTTGCAAATCTTGTAGTCTGGAATAAGCAAGCGGAGAATGCTTAAAATGTCCCACAATTTTTCTCCCAGTTGCTGTGATTTCTGATATGCTCCGCTGACTAAACACTCCCTCATTCACAGCCAACTGCAGCGTGTGTGCCATGCAAGGTATGCTCTTTAATCCACTGTCATCCATAGCCTTTATCATGTTCCGTGCATTATCTCTCACAATCACATGCACTTTAGACTTGTCTATGTTCCAAGTTTCAAACATGTTAGCCAAAGCATCGGATATTGCTGCTGCAGTGTGTGAGCCGACAAACTCCTGTGCATGAAGCAGAATGTTTTGCAATTTAAACTCCGCGTTTATCCACTGCGCTGTCAAACTGAGCATGCTGGTTGGACTAACGTCAGAGCTCCATATGTCTGTGGTAAAACTTAGAGCAGAGATATCTGTGGTCATGAGCTCATGAACATGTTTTGCAACACGGTCATACATTTCAGGTAGAGAGGTCTCTGCAAAATACCGTCTGCTTGGCAGTGTGTAACGCGGCTCAATGTGGTGTATTAGCCTACGAAATCCGATGTCCTCCACGACTGAAAACGGCTGGTCATCTAAAGCAATGAATTCCATTACTTTCTCTGTTATGTCACGTGCTTTAGCACTGTCATTTGCAAATTTCTTTTTTTTTTTCGAAAAATGTGGCAACCAAGGGTGTTGATGTGCTAGTTGGCTTAGTTTTAACCAACGTTGTTTGACGGTATTCCTCAAATTCAATTGCGTGTCTTGACTTAAGGTGGTGTATTAAACCTGTAGTCGAAAATGTCTTTGCTGTTGAACCCCCTCTTGAAACTTTTGCAGAGCAAATGTTGCATATTGCAACTTTGCTGTCCTCATCTGAAACTTTGAAGTGCTTCCAAACCGCCGACATACTCCGTGTTTGATGCGTAATGACAGCGCGAACGAGACGGGAGGATGGGAGAAGCGTGGCGACAATTTCGGCTTTTATTTTCGGCGCTTTCTTACGTTTCGGCCGAAACTGATAATGCTATTTCGGCCGAAAATTTTCGGCGGCCGAAATTTCGGTGCATCCCTATAATAAACCAACATGTGATGAATTGTCAGCTAAAATAGTTTTGAAAGATGGAGATGTCAAAGACAGAGTTGATATTCATGTTTATTCAAAAGCACAGCAGGATTCATCGCAAGCTGCAGATCTGAGAAATGACTAGCACATGGGACCCACACGGGGGTTGGTGAACGAAGTGAGCAGGGGGCAGAGCCCCCTAGTAATAATTAGTAGTATCGGTGCATTCTTGCTTTTGATACTGTTGAGAATAGCTGCCAAATTAGCCTGAACAAGATACCAGCTCAATGCAGGGCACACCCATACAAACAACCATATTCAGTTGTACTTGGTCAATTTGTAGTATTAAAAAGAGATGTTCAATAAGGCCTGGTAAAGATTTCATGTATATAAGATTAAACTGTCTGTACACACAGCTGTAGTTCAAGGATTTTAAGACTAGTATATTCAGTATTGTCATTTGAGTTAGTTGGCCATGTTTTGGTTATTTATGGCAACTTATTGAGTCATTTTTGGGACAATGAAAAAATGTCTAGGGTTAATAAAATGCAGTGTCCTTGAGCTCATGATGTAGCAAACTCATTTTTGAAAGCAATTTAGGTGCTTGACCTGTCTCAATCTTGTGTAATTTTCTAAGTGATCTTCCTGGCACAAAAACATCCACTATTTAAGGATTGTGTTTTGTTTTTACATTTAATACGATGTGTGATTTAAATGGGTTTCCTTGTTAGATAATTTTATATTTCATATATATTCATACATTTCAGTCTTAAACCTTTAATAACATTCTCAAGAGTTGTCTAGTGCCTCCGTATATGAACCTTGCCTGCTCAATGAAGTACTTTAGCACAGGTAAATGGCTTGTAAGGGGACAAACGAATATCATTGCTGGAGTTTTTAGCAGATCTGGATTACCTACAATCCTTTCAATTGGTCCTCTGCCCACTAGTAATTGCCTACTTTCCATGGAATGTCTTATTTGGATGGTAGTGTCCTTAAATTTTGTTACATTTTTCCTGAGAACCATTGCCATTTTATATTTTAACTCAACAAGTAAAGGCCACCTTACCATACCCCTCATTGACTTGTGAACATTTCAGAGTACTTCATTGATTTGTGTGATTAAATCAGAAACTTTATTTCCATATATTAAACTTTTCTAGTTATTCAATGTTAAATTTAATAGGTGTATTGTAAATATAGATGAATGGAAAAAGTTATAGTACAAGTCTTTAACACAATTACCTGAGACTCGAAGTGGCAGGAGCGTAGTGCGCCTCCAGTGGGGTTGAGCGAAGTGATCAACACCAGATCATCTTGGAGAAACACTTTTGACGACACGCAAGACTAGACATTAAAACTTTAGGAAGCAAAACCTGTGATATGGTGACTTTGGCATGTCACGCCCTACTTTCAAACAATTTACAACAAGTTCACTGACATCTAACCTAGTAGTTGTTGGAATGCTTTTGGCAGAAAAAGTTCAGGTGCTCCCAGCTCTTAAAACAACGACTAGCAGAACACGCAGCTTGCTAGCAGCTGAACCAATTTCATCTCTTTATCATGCGTTCAGACCCCCTCCCACCCCCTTCACAACGTGAGCAGCGTTATAAGTCCCGCGAGAAAGATTTAACCATGCCCAGGGCAGGAAATAAAGGACAAATACTGTTTTTATAAAAGTTTTAAAGTAAAAGTGAAAATAATGCATATGTAACAATTCCTATGAAAATAACAATCTCTTTAAATTGTTTATCTAGTAAACCAAACCCGGGGGTGGGTGAGTCAAGTGAGCAGGGGGCGGAGCCCCCTAGTAGTAGTAGTAGTAGTAATAATAATAAATCCGTGATGTAACAGGGGCACGATAGCTGAGCCGCAGTTAGCGGGGAATCACTGTATTAGGGTGTTTGTACTGACTGTATGCAGTAAAAGCCCTGCTTGGAGTTCCAGTTTTAGCATTCTTCTTTTAAAGGTGTTGATGTATCTAACCACCTGACAGCTTCAAAAAGAGAACAGTTATGTGTGTGCTAAAGTAAACAAAAGTGGGATTAGCATAATGATCACCCGAAATGTGAGGAATTCTTTGACAAATTATTGCTGGGACAAATTAAGCATAATTTTCCAGATACTTTGGATTATCTTCAGTTTACTTAAGACCTCAACAGTGAATGACACATTTCTTGCAATTTATACCTTCTTCATACACAAGTATAATTAAGAGTGCTATGCCAGAGAACCGTTTGTTTATAGACTATAGCTGAGCATTTACCAGTGTTCTTCCTCAAGACTTCTCACCAAGCTTTTAGATTTGAGACTTCGTAACACCATTGCCATTGGAGTTTGGATTTACTGACAGACCCCACTTTGTACAAATTCCCTATCACTTCCTCTACATTGATCATCAGTAGAGGCCTTCTCAATTCCCTTGTTCAACTTTGAACTTGTGGCAAGACTTGGCTCTGTCTTCATCATTAAATGTGTTGCTGACACCATCATCACAGACTGGGTCATCAGCAATGAAGAGATGGTTTACAGATGCTCTTCTGATATAGTGGTGGCAGGACAACAGTCTTTTCCTTAATGTCAGCAGAACCAAACAACAGTCTCTCCCTTAATGTCAGGAGCTAGTCATAGAATTCATGAATCAGGAGGCAGACTATATCCCTCTGATTTGGTGGGGATGTTATGGAGATGGTCAGCAGCTTTAAATTTCTTGGTGTCACAGTTCACCTGAAGAGGGATATCTTCAAAAAGATTAAGAATACTTTTACTTCCTCAAACTTCTACTGGTACACAGTAGAGTCCATCCTCCCTGATTGCGTTATGTCCTGGTATAGCACTTACTCCGCTTAGGACCACAAAGGTCTTAACAGAGTGTTGAAGTCAGCTCATAATATTACTTAAGTGCAGCTCCTTCTTGTTGCAGAATTTCAGTATATAACATGCCGCCTTAGAAAGCCAAATGGGTACTACTGAAAACTTTTGCCATCCTACACCATCAGTTTTCACCCTCCTTCATTTTGACAAATGTTTCAGGGCAATTAGCCTTTGTACCTCTAGATTCAGTTTTTGCCTTGGGAACGTTTTCACTCCAGTGAATGCTTATAATATTTGTATAATTTTAAATTGGACTGTAGTCTTTACTCTTCGAAAGTGGCTTTGGTTGCCACAAAGAAACTGTACAGCTTTCACTAGTTTCCCTTTTAAGATTTTTTTTTAAATTATGTTTTTTTCCAATCAGTATATCAGAAAAACTTCAAACCTGGTCCTAAGCCCATAAAAAAAATCACGCTGAAACCTATATATGATTACTACTTGAAGTCCAGTCAAAAATAGTGACCCCATATACAAATGAGAATGGCTAAGGAAGATGATTCAAAACTGCACAGTAAGTGGCAGTGTCAATAGGTAGGTGTAATAGTGCATGCTACAGATATGCCTTTCTGATACCAAGTATCAGGATCTGGCACTAGGAGTACTAAAGTTCTGTTTCTGTTGAATGTGTTCACATTACTGGAATAAAATCACTAATCCAGCACTTCACCATAAAGCCATAGACACCTGCTTTTTATTAATATTTATAATCTGCAGTTAAATGATTTCACCTGTGAAATAATTCCTGCAACCTGCTGATTTTGCTTTTGTGTGCTACTTTAAGTATTTTTCTGGACTGCTTTGTTAAATAACATTCCCTCAGCAGATAATGGAGAAATTAAAATCAGCATGGGGTTTAAAAGTATAGCATGCATTAGTGCATTCAAAGTGCATATAGACATGTATGCATATAGACATGAAGGAGCAGGAGAGGGTGGCAGCCATGATAATGGCCTTTGAGAACTATATGGTATGTGTGTTAATTATTGTTTGCTTAATTGATAATAGTAAAGAAATTTACTATTGTGGGAATATGTTCATAAATGTAACTGCATATAGCAGGTAGGTTGTTGTCAGGCAATGTGGCTGAGGTGTGAGCGAGAAAGCTTGAGGCAAGTGGATACTTTTTCAAAGAATCATAATGATAGTACCAATCAAGAGAATGCAAAATGCACTGATTCATGCATTGAGAGTCCTGTAATGTGCTTATAATAAAATACAAATAACAATTGATAAACCAGAAAGGAATTAACTAAAGGCCAAATGTCACTGGAAGAGAAGTTTTTTTGAATCTGGGCTGATGCTGGCTGCAGGACTGAGGTGGACAACTCCAATATACACTGATGGTGAATAGTACCTTTGGGGCTCTGATCTATGAGACATACATCAGCAGCCAGTTTTCTGCTGATTATTCTGTAAATTGTAATAAAGTGCAGGCTAGTGTCCATAATTTGGTGGACACAGCGAAATGTCTTGTATCTACTCTTAGTTGCCATTCCAGAGCCTAAATATGTAAAGCTGGTCAAAGTAGTGGCAAACCCTAGTACAACCCTTCAACATTGTAAAGAAAAAGAAACTAGGAAACCTAGTATCAGTCGTTAGCATGATTTTCATATCTATAAAAAAGGAACACCAGTTGCATCAAAGGATGTTCTCTGTTCTAGACAGATGGACAGAACTTTTTCGAGTCCAGGGTGCAATTTGGTTTTTAAGCTCTTTAAATAAATAAATTTGTAAGTTAAATTGTATATATGTGTGTGTGTGTGTGTGTATATATGTATATACTAGCTTTACCCCCTGCTTGCTTCGTTCGCCAACCAACCCCCACGCCCCCGCCTGTGCTATGTACCATTGTCAAGAGGGGGGCTGAACACACCCTAAGGAGACGTGGCCGCTCCCCTGAAACTTCTCTTAAATGGTGAAACAATGGGAAACAAATGCATTTTTTTTTTTACTTCCTCTTTGCTCAATCAGCTGCTGGTTTGCTGCTGCTGCTGCGGTGCCGCGTGATCTGCATCTTGTGCGTCGATTCGAACGTTTACAAGCCTGTACAGCAGCTGTCCTTTTGTCTCACTGCCTTGTCTATCTTCTCCCCCAGACATCCTAAAACACTATCCGATCTCTTTTCACTGTTCCATTATTTCATTGAGTAATATTTAATGTTTGTTTGCGCTAATGTGATCTTTACTATCATTTTTTTGAGACTTTAGAGTTTTCCTACTTCCATTATCTCCAATCTGCTTTGCATGTGTATTGCGCCAAAGTTTTTGAATTCTTTACGACGTTCTACAAACAAATCCAATGGCTGAAGCACTGCTGTGCAAGTGGGTGGGAGGAATTTAACGCATACATTATCTAAATCTGTGTGAAGCATGTGTGCAGCACAGTTACAGTATCAATCAGAAGCCGAATCATCCTTTTCTTCTTCTTCGTATTATGAGGTTTCTGAACACTTTTGGGATCCCCACCCAACGGGAACGACATGCTGAAGTGCGTCCCGTGATTGCGTGATTGCAGCATCTGTGGAAGATTGTTTGTCCGTTGCTGGGGCAGAGCAATAGTAGGCTCACAGCGGTGCAGTGAAGCGCCACAGAAGCAAATCATAAAAGATCGGGGTCGTGCTATAAGTCCCTGTCTTGCACCCCAAAACATAGGCTTAGTCTCAGTACTTTAGCAAAACCAGCTTTATTCAGGTTGAAACAGGAACGGCACAGTTATTTATTGTAGCGCGATCTGCCACTCTGCTATACACAGACACAGCAGTCAGGCAGGGTCGTGGCCAGGTCAGTGACCAAGTAATCCTGTTATCTGCATTTAAAATGTATGTGCTCACCCGTACACATCGAGATATTTTCTGTTTACTTTGGCAGAGAGACGTAACATAGCTTTGAGCCTGCTGTTGCCCCATACAACACACGAAGAGGAGATTGCACTTTGGGACACTCTTTGGCGTGCTGTCTAGTTGGGGGAGGTCCCATGAGAGTTTACAAACCTCACATTTTCTTGAATGAGTGCGGCATAAATAGGAATGTTTCTTGAACAAGCATCACTGAACTGTTTTTTCGATGTTTTCAAATGCAGCAGTTCACATACGTTTGCAACCCAAGATTTTTCTTCTTTTTTTGCTTTGTCTTTCAAGAAAGTTGACAGTGTCGATGGCGAAATTCCTAATTCACTGGTAACGTCTTTTTTCTTTTTGCCGCAATCGAGAGCTGCAAAAATTTTTTTTTTTTTTTACCTAAATCTTCGTTTTTTTTCGTGTATGCCATTTCTGTATGAGGGTGACAATGAGTTAAATTCCAATGGATGTTTTACAGATGTTGACGAGCAATAAGAAAAATGTATTACTGAAAACCGCAAGGAAATAAAAAAGGCAAAAAAAAAAAAAAGTACGAGGAAAGTTCAAAGAAAGAAAAAAAAAATGAGTGTTTCTGTTTGGGGATCATTGTACACAACTGAGCTGCGGCCACAGAACTAACTGCTCTGCGGATGATTCATTCAGGCATTTTAAGGTCTTTTGTGCACTTCGTTGTAATGAAAGTATCTGCTGAATGTACTTCGTAGTAGCAAGATTTCTATAGACTCGTGTCATATGGGGATGCTGTTGGGACCATAAAAATGCTTTGGTGTAATGAAAATTTCATTGTAAAGATATTCGTTGTAACGGAATTTTACCTATATATCCAGACCGTGAAAGGGCGTCCATCCTGGTTATGTTGAGGGCCTCGGGTAAAGGGCTTGGAAACCCAGCCCTGTAGGGACCCGTGGCCACCGCCAGGCGGCGCCCCAGTGCCTGAATATCCCGGGAACCCAGCACTTCCGCCACACCAGGAAGTGCTGGGGGGAAGACGACAGGGGACACCCGGATGGCTTCCGGGCGCGCAGCCGGCACTTCCGCCACACTGGGGTGTGGCTATGGAGGAATGCCGGGTAGCAGCTGGAGCCCATCCGTGTCACTATTTAAGGGGCCGCCTCCCTCCAGTCATCGGCAGAAGTCGGGTGGAAGAGGACGGAGCTGGAGGGAGGACTAGAGGCGGCCAGGAGAAAGGCACTGGAAGTGTGTGGCCTGGACATTGGGGGAATCGGTGCTGGAGGCACTGGGGTTTGTGAGTGCACTGAACTGTGAAAATATTATGAATAAACGTGTGTTGGGTGAACATAAGATGTCCGTCTGTCTGTGTCCGGGCCAGCGTTCACAATATATATATATATATATATATATAAATAAGTATATAATGCATGTGTGTGTGTATGTATATATACATATGTGTGTATATACACACACTATGGTCTGAACACACACCAGAATGACTAAAAAGGCAGAAAATTTTAAAGAAACAAAAGCTTCTAACTTGCCAGTCACAGTCACTGTACAGCATTATGCAGGTGTATTGCAGCATTGTTCATACTGGCACTAGTGCTGGATGGTATAGCCTAAACAATGTTTGGAACGTGGCGCAGCGCAAAACTGTAAGGGGGGACCTTTTTCACTGCTGCGCCGCTAAACAAGCATGTAACCGAGTACATGCGTTAGTGGAGGTATTGAGTAGTGAAAAAGGAAAGAGAACATTCCGAAACTGAAGCTGTAGCAGACAATAAAGTTGAACATGATGACACAGAAGAACTTTTGCCGAAAAAATGAGCCGTGTCTGTTGTCTGGAGATACTTTAGTTTTAAAAGGTCGGATGTGGACCATTATGTTCAAATGTGTGCATACTGTTTCTATACTACTGGATAATACTGAAAGCCAAGTTTTAATTTTTTCATTTTTTTTTTCCCAATACTGTGTAATAGTGTGACAATACGTTGATTTTATTGTCGACATTTTCACTTTAATCTCGATGCTTATGACAAGAATAAAGTCGACATGCTGACTTTATTCTTGGAATTTGTCATTAAAGTAGAACATTGTAAACTAAACTTCATCTTAAAATGAATATTTAATTTACTAGATTTTCTCAAACCCTGTCATAAGTTATGTAGCACATTAAATGCTTTGTGTTAAGTGTTCCCTGAGTCATGTTAATCGCTACGTGTTTCTTAAACTTCTTCCTCTTGCACTGAGGAGGCACAGGCAGCGATCACCACACAGAATACATTAATTTCATGATATTCCTGCTCCCCGAACATTTAAAATGCTACGAAAAATACTTGATAGGGGTGGGTGGTATGACCAAAATTCTATATCATGGTATTTTTCTAAATTATCCCGGTTTCACTGTATTCAACTGTATTTTTTCCCATTAATGAGTGGATGTTAACAAATGTTCCACTGCAATTACTGCAGTAGACTGGCTAAGAATAACCTATTCCACTGTCATGAGCATTGTATATTGTATAAAAAAATTTTTTAATGTGCACACAAGTATTAATACAGGGTTGCATGGCCCCATAAAGTGATAGTTTTCAAGGGGGTGGCACTAATGAAGAGAAGGAATCACATTGCATGACAGATGCAGTCAAAATGTAGAATCTTTTTATTGAACAAATTTTGCAAAAACTTAAAACTATAATTTTGACAAGATATTTTCAACCATCCAAAGAGGCATCTAGACTTAGTAAAATATCCAGAGGTGCTTGTCAAAAGTTGTATTGCACTGAACATGTCTTAGAAAAGGAATAAATAGTAATCTATACTAATAAAAGGCAAAGCCCTCACTCACTCACTCACTCACTCACTCACTCACTCACTGACTCATCACTAATTCTCCAACTTCCCGTGTGGGTGGAAGGCTGAAATTTGGCAGGTTCATTCCTTACAGCTTCCTTACAAAAGTTGGGCAGGTTTTATATCGAAATTCTACGCGTAATGGTCATAACTGGAAGCAGTTTTTCCATTTACTGTAATGGAGATGAGCTTCAACGCCGTGAGGGCGGAGTTTCGTGTGACATCATCACGCCTCCCACGTAATCACGCAGTACATAGAAAACCAGGAAGACCTCAAAAAAGCGCTTAAGAAAACATGCATTATATAATTGAGAAGGCAGCTAAACAATAAGAAGCGAAGCGAAAGTGACATATACAACCATATTCATGAGTTCTGCTACTGAAACAAAGCACGATGTAAACCTACACTTTAAATTAAGTTCATAGACAGGCTGCTGCTGGCGTTTGTAATTTAGTGCCTGCCCATATAAGGCCGTCCGTCAGCGGCAATCCAATAGCAAACTGCCACGGGTAAATATTCACGGGTGAAGGACTGTGCTTATGGAGAGGAAGATGAGATGGTCAGGGTGGTGTTTGACACAAACTCAGCGAAACTGCGAGAGAAAGTTTTAAGTGCCAGGACTAAGGTAACATTAAATACAGCCATGGACATAGCACGAGATGGCACCAGCACAGCTGGGAACCTTCGATGCATGTACACCGAGGCTCACGGAACTGACGAGTGCACAGATAAAAGCAACAGTTCCAAAGAGCTGAACAAAACCGAATTACACAATTGAAAAGGCAGCAAAAATATGAAGCGTCTGATACACATAAGCATATTCATAAATCCAACTACTGCGGAAACAAAGCACACGTTGGAAAAAGTCAATGTCCCGCTAAAGGAAGACAGTGTAAAAAAAACCCGTGCATGCAGTGTGTCAGGTCTCAGATAAAGAAGAAGACGAGCTGTTTATTGATGCAGTAAGAAACGAATCGATGAATGAAACCTGTCATCTTTACAACGATTGACAAACACGGAATGTAACTTGAACACAACACATCCTACAAATACTAACCTGATTGAAAGAAATAATGATAATCAAATCCTTGATGACAGCAACACTCAGTAACACTCACAAAACAAATACTGTATATTGACAGTCATGTTACGCTATTTTTAAAATGTTCCCTTTTCTTTTCTAGCTTTTTAACACACTACTTCTCGCTCGATACGCGGTATATATATATATATATATATATATATATATATATATATATCCCGATCTACATACTCGAATAATGGATACTTTATTCGCCATCAATGATTGTTTTGGTAAAGCCATACTCAGTGTATTCATTAGATGAACGGTAAAAAGTAAGAGCGAGGGAGGATGACTTATTGAGGCATGCAGGCTGTAGTGCGCCAACTCTATCTGAATTGCGCGATCACATTTGAAAAATATATCTTTTCAAGTTCTATTTAGTCCATATGTGTCAAACTCAAGGGCAGGGCCACATCCGCCCGGCGTAATTATATCCGCCCCGAGATCATTTTATATACTGTATTATTGTTATTAAAGCCCGGTATATGAAGCGCTGGTAACACAATAAACTACAGATCCCATAATGCAGCGCTTCAGCTGCCTTGCCTAACACTTACGCGCTAATCAAGTCTACCTTATGATGCTGCAAGTTATTGCGAAGCTAGCTCACACGATGCTGAAGAGAAAAGTTGATTCTGAAAATAGAGCCTTTAAAACCGATGGGAGGCTGAGTATATGTTTACTGAACCCGTGTGTCTCATTTGTGGAGCTAATGTGGCTGTAATTACAGAATTTAATCTAAGACGGCACTATGAGACAAAACATCAGGGTAACCTGAATGCAATGCAGAAGATACAGAAAGCAGAATAATTAAATAAGAATCTGACACTTCAGCGGACGTTTTACCGTGCACAATCACAAAGTGATTTCAAGTGAAGCTGCTTTTATGGGAGACACAAATGCACCAGTTCACCTTGCCCCACTTTCCCTGTTGCCAAGTAATGTTAAACCAAGTCGTCACTACGGTGTTCCCAAATCGCACTTTGCTGATAAACTGAGCGACTGCGCACTGAGTTTGCACGGCGCTTTGGTGACTTTGAAGAACAAAAAGTCCGTCTACATGCGGCTCGAACCTTGTGCATGTTTGGTAGCACATATCTGTGTGAGAAGCTCTTCTCAGTGATAAAGACTAACAAAACAGCACACAGGAGTCGCCTCACTGATGAGCACCTGCAATCCATCCTGAGAATCTCCACAACACAGAACCTCACACCAAACAGAAACAACCTGTGCCAAAAAAGATGCCAGGCGTCCAGCTCTAAAATGACATATGAGCAAAGACAACTGAATGATTTGATTTGTTATTGCTGAAAGGAACACATTTTATTTATATTTCCAGGTTTTGTTATGCAGCATGTTCATATTTGAATTTGTATAATTTTGACAGGATATATTTTTATGGAGAGCAAAATCTTTTGGGATATTTAAAATCTAAGTTTATTTTTTATATAAAATTACATAAGAGTAAAGAAATTTGAATGTTTGTTCTTTTAATGTTTACTTTATTTCTAACTTGTATAATTTAGACAGGATATATTTTTATGGAGAGCAAAATATTATAAGTTGTTTAAGGTTTGAGTTGATTTATTCAGGAATAATATTCCTGTCTGTTTTTACCATTCCTACCAAAGATATTTCTGTCGACTAAATAAAAATTCCTTCTATTTAAAATTTAAATAGAACTTGAACAAATAAGATAGTTCATAATATCCACGCAGACTTGCACGTAAGAGCGGGAGTTATCCGTTTTAACAAGCAGCATATTGCACTGATACGAAATAGCTGTTTGTGTATATATGTAGATATGTATGTATATGTATATATATGTTTATATATGTGTGTGTGTATGTATATATATATATGTATTTGTGTGTATATATGTGTGTGTATGTATGTGTGTGTATGTATGTATGTGTGTGTGTATATATGTGTATCTGTATAGATATGTATATATATATATATATGTTTATGTGTATGTGTAAATATATATATATATTTATATATATATATACGTTATTTTCAAAATGTTTCCTTTTCTTTTTCATTGCTTCTTTAACACACTACTTCTCTGCTGCGAAGCGCGGGTATTTTGCTAGTATATATATATGTATATGACAGCAACACTCATCACTCACAACAGTGACAAAACAATTACATTGACAATCATGTTACGTTATTTTCAAAATGTTTTCTTTTCTTTTTCATTGCTTCTTTAACACACTACTTCTCTGTTGCAAAGCGCGGGTATTTTGCTAGTAAAATAATAATAATGTTCACAATCTCTGTTCACTGACACATTAAAGTGACTTTTTAAACAAGTTTATTATCATCAAACTGCATAATATTTAAACTAATAAATAATAACAATAAAATAAATAATAGTATTATTACTGATAGTTACACTATTATTTCAAGACTTCAAGCCCAGGTGCATTGCACAGAATTCACCAAATTAAAATAAAATAAAACAAGTGCAACCTGGTGATGACATCCTTACCAACTGAACCATCATTTAGGCAAACTGCATTATTATGGACCTTGCTTCAAGCTAAGCTATATACATAAACTAGCAAAATACCCGTGCTTCGCGGCGGCGAAATACTGCCTCAATATTTTTATTAAGAAAAAAGTAAACATTTTTAAACTGAGGGAAAATATACAAAAAATTATTTGTTAAGGATCTCTTTGTATACTACGTTGTCAGTTCGGCCCTCCGGTTGTAATATGACCAAGCTGTGCGCTGAGCTTACTCTTGAGCATGCAACATACAGTTGGCCATGTGAAAAGCAATCCTACCTCAAATCAATGCCAACCTTTTGTAGTGTTTGTCCCTGAGACTTATTAATTGTCATTGCAAAGCAGAGCCTATCTGGAAATTGAATGCGTTTGAATTGAAATGGGAGATTAGATGGTATAACGGGGATGTGAGGAATAAAAACTGTGTCACCTGAGACACTGCCAGTAAAAATAGTTGCTTCAATTAGGCTGTTTTGTAGAGATGTGACCTGAAGTCTCGTGCTGTATAACGTTTCGGTGGCTGTAAGTTTCTCAGTAACATTATTGGTGCCCCAACCTTCAAAATGAGATTATGCTCAGGAGTGCCTGGAGGATTTAGAGTGTTGAGAAACTCTACCGGATAATGTACTGCGTCTTCAACTTCTACAACTGAATCAACAGATTGATATGTTTTTGGTTGTGAAGGTAGTTCTTGAAGTAAAATGTGGTTTATATAGTCGTAGTCATGTCCTTTTTTGGTGTCAGGATAGCTCTCTCTCTTAACCATGACACGTCATTTTGGTGATTTCGTAGATCGGGGTAAACATTTTGAAGAAGACTTTCTAAGGTATTCACAATGAGACAGAGATTTGTAGGAATATTTATTTTACGATTTTCTTGTATGAAGGTTCCATCACCTATACTCATCAGAAGAGCAGAGAACTCCCCGGCTTTTTTGTCGCCTTTCAAATGAACTCTCATGTTTATTTTTAAAGTAACAACATTGATTTGTGGCCATAGGTATGAAGATTTCAGAGATGCTTTAACTTCATTAGCGCGTGTTCCTCTGGGCACGACTGGTAGGGTTTGGCGGAAGTCTTCAGCCAGCAACACTGTCAAGCCTCCCATAAGTTTGTTGGTGTTTCGGATGTCTTGGAGGGTCCTGTCTAAAGCCTCAATACCTGCTCTGTGTGCCATAGTGCATTCATCCCAGACAATAAGCTGACAATGTCGCAGCACTTCAGCCATGTTGCTCTGCTTTGATATGTTACACATGGGGGATTCAGTATGGTTCAGGTTCAGAGGCAGTTTGAAAGCTGAATGAGCAGTTCTGCCACCCTCAAGAAAGTTGCAGCAACGCCAGAAAAAGCCACATCTATGGCAATGTTACGTTTTGCTCGGATTTTTGCAAGGAGAAGGTTTATTAGGAATGTCTTACCAGTTCCTCCTGTAGCATCAAGGAAAACCACTGTGCCAGTGGCTGATGCAACGCTGCTCATGATTTGCTCATAAACTGACTTTTGGTCACTATTTAGCAACCGCTCGTTATTTGTGACTATATTGGCCAATTGCGAGGTGTTGTAAGATGTCTCTTTCAAGTACTCGGGATTTGACGTAAGTTGTGCCAGTTCTGTTAAAGGTGAAGGCAAACCGTAATGATGAAGAGATTGACCTCCAATAGCAATTACGTAGTTTTCAAGCAACTGTAGACACTTGTTATAGTTCAAATTTAATCACTGGTGGACTTCTGTTCGTATATGATCTCTTTCAGCCTGTCTCCTAACATCTTCTGCTATGCTGTCTTTGTTTTTCCCATAGGTTTAAGGGGTTTTCCATTTGGCAGAACACCAACATGACAGCAAACAGTTCACGGATCTTTTGAGGTGAGCGAGACAGAGCAGCTTCCTGTAGAGTCTCGTCCCAGTTGATATTGTCATGTAATAAACCGAGTGCACTGCAGGCCAACTTATAGGTCGGATGTAGGACACCATCAACTGTTTTGAGATATTTGAAAGATGTGGGACCTGTGATTTTGTTGAGCAGCAGTCAAAGATGGTAGCATTCAGAGTTATTGGGTGTACAGTGTAGACCCGTCCCAGTACATTATCCTTTTCACTCCCGAATGTCCTGGTACAGGGTTGCCCTGTTTCCTCCGACGAAACATGTTGTTTGCCCACACATAATATGATGGAATTTCATAATAATGAAGTTGTTTTGCAAATTTATCATGTTTGCAAAGGTCAAAGAACACTAAAAGGGTCGTTTGTGGTGGATTGTGTACTTTATCGGCAACATTGCCTTCTGTGAAATAAATTCTTTGTCCGTTTTCAAAATGCACAGCAAGATGAACGACCAGAGGGAAACGTTTGTGAATGGGAAAACAGAAAATGCGCCAGGCTGCTTCAGAGCTACTAATGTAATGACCAGCTTCGTATCGAGATAATTCGTCATTTTGATTTTGTATTGTAAATACTGCCTGGTCACTTCCCTTGTTAACATACTTGCAGATGTATTTGATCGATTTTACTGAATTGCAAAATTCGACATTGATGTGAACATTGAAGAAGCGGGACAGCACAGGACTATAAGGGACCACCCATCTGTTGTCGATATCTACTCCTTTGATGTTAATTGTATGACCTCCATCAGCAGGTGCGCGGCGGTACTGAGGGTAACCATCTTCTCCGGTCTGAGTTTCTGAGATGAACGGACGGGTACTTCTTAGTGCATATTCTGTTGATCATGCAGGGTGAGTTGATATTATGAGGTCCACATGGGCCGTGAATCATGTTGGATTTTACTATTTTGTGTAGGGCAGGGTCAGTCTGTGGATCAGGAATTTCCACACGGATGACTTGATCGATAGGAGCTTGTTTAATCCTATCGTTTAGCCACAACAGAATGTGTGCATGGGGAATACCTCGCTTTTGCCACTCTATGGTGTACATTTAGCAATTTGTACAGCCGAAAATGTTACTCTTCGTGAGCAAGTCTATCATTTTGCAAATTTTGAGATGAAATACACGACTGTTAAGGTTGTGGCGATCGTGAGGTTTTTGACGTGGAAGGAGAATTTCAGTGATGTCAGTCCATTTAGGATTGCAAGTAAATGTGATGAATAAGTCAGGGCGGCCATAATGACGTACGTATGTCATTGCGTCTTATGTACGCTCGTGCATATAGCGAAGTCCTCCAGTGAAGGAAGATGGTAATATCACAGCTTGACCAGGTTGTATTAAATCAGTTTCGTTTTTGTCAATACCATCTTTTAAGTGAACATAATTTTCAGTTTGTAGTTTTTTCTGATTTAGTCTGATATAATTTAGTCTTTCGGATTCAATTTTTGCATACATATCAACTAAAAACTGATTTAATAAAGTTCGGAAGAAAAGGATATTATTATCATGATGTTGTCTGATCATAAGCCGGTATGAATAGAAGTTTGCTGCAGAGACGGTTTTGTTCATAGGTAACTTACTGGCAGCATGAACTTGAGGTATAGACACAGAATAGCCGTCTTCACCATAGCAGAACATGAGAGGATATTGAAGTGCATCATAGGATCTGTGGGTTTCCTTAATGTGTTGCAGTTTATTGTCTCTGGTTTTCAAGACAATATCTCTATTGTTGAACGTTTGCCCAACGATGACAACACCAACTTGATGAACTGTGGGTTTATTAAATCTGCCTTTGTGTGCATGTAATGGTTTTTTGTCTGCGTGAATGACAACTTTGAAGTCTTTGTCATCATCTGAAATACTGTCCATTGTGGAGTGGAAGTCCTGGATGTAAGTGTTACAGTCATGGAGCATTTTTTGTAATTGCTTGACCAGGGGTATGTTAAGTCCAGAAAAATTAGCGCAGTGGATTTGTCCTTCCCTTTCATCGTCCCCGACAAAATAAATTTGCAAAAATTTGTGTTCCTCACTCGGCATAGGTAAAAGACTGCCAATCAAGTGATACACTTGTCCCTGAACTTTAAATGAAGGCATAAAATTTCCCTCAACGATTTGGTTAGCACCAAATGACGTCATTTGAAATGCGCTGTTGTACTTTCGAATGTTGTTCAAGAAATGCTCACTTTGAGGATGTTCGCCATTTAACAGGCTCTCAAGAAGGGCAGGAAGCTTAAGTAAAAGAGTGAGACAGACTTTACCACCGTTACAGCACAAACCAGGAGACTCGCATTTCCACTTTTGAGCTTGACAATAGTCACAGTGAACATCCATGGCTCCAATGTGTATTATTTTGTCAGGCTCATAATGTATGTTTGGGTCGTACTCAAATCCACAATTGGCTTTTTTGAGCCAAACCTGTTGTTTTCGTATGAGCCGCTTTTCATTATTGGGATCGTATCTAGAAACAGAAGCTGTATTAACTTGTGGATTTGCCTCCGTGTATTTAGCGACAGCGTCACTATGAACTTGTGGATTCGCTTGCGAGTATTTAGCAACAGAGTCCCTATGATCTTGTGGATTTGCTTGCGAGAATTTAGTGACAGCGTCCCTATGAACTTGTGGATGTGCTTGCGAGTATTAAATGGCAGTGTCCCTATGAACTTGTGGATGTGCTTACGAGTATTTAGCCACAGCGTCCCTATGAACTTGTGGATTTGCTTCTGAGTGTTTAGCGACAGCGATTTTATGAACTCTTGGATTTTTCAGCGAATATTTTGCGGCAGCTGCACAAAGTTGCTTCCGTCTAGCTGCATCAGAAAATCTACCACAACGTCTGATACGCCTCCTTTTTACTGTGTTCTCACAGCTTGGATTGCTGCTGTCATTATCGGTTCGAGCTGGATTTGTGAAATGACATTTCGTATGTGTCAATCGATGTAAGCATATAACCAGTTTCATCGATAACTTCGCATCCAGCTTTTGAGAGTCTTAATATTCATAAACATCAAAGTGTCCACTACTCAAATCGTCACCTGTGAATCTAAGATGTTTAATAGGCATTGATAGTTCTCCAAAGGTGTAAAATATTTGGCCATTTTGGTACACTTGAAAGCGACAAACGAACAATTGAGCGGCAGCCATCAACTCACATGCAGAACCATAGGTGAATTGCTTAAGCATTTCAGTCTTATAGTGCTCCTGTGTACTATAATTATCTCCTGTACCATCATCACTCCACACTTTGAACCTGTCCCCGTCATTTAATACATAAGACACAATGTCCCTGCGGATATCAAAAGTGAGCCTGATATGTCCGTGCAATATGTAACACAGAGAATGGAAAAGGCAGACGCCATCTCCGGGCATGGACACCACTCGGTAAGTGACAGTTCTTTGATCGATGGTGATCACCTCGATAGACATGTTGGAAGAATAAAGAGAATGGGTACTTATATGGCGTTCGTTTATAAAACAGCGGAGAAGCTGTGTAAAGGCTGCTTCACAAAAAAAACAGCGGAGCGCCTTATATGGGCAGGCAGTCAACCAAAGAATGGAAGCAATAAATAACTATAATCGTAATAAAGGAACAAAAAAATAGCGGAGAACCCGCGGATTAAATAAAGGAAATGAGTACCTGAACAGTAAAATAAGTCTAAAATAGCTACACAATAACTATAACAATCGTAATAAACGAATAATAAAACAGCAGAGAACCGCGAAGCAAGAAGAAAGGATGGCCTTATATGGCGTTCATTTATAACACAGCGAAGAAGCTGTGTAAAGGCTGCTTCACAAAAAAACAGCGGAGCGCCTTATATGGACAGGCAGTCAGCCAAAGAAAGGGAATCGAATAACTCTAATTGTAATAAACGAACAAAACAACAGCAGAGAAGCCGCGGATTAAATAAAACAAATGGGTACCTGAACAGTAAACTAAGTGTAAAATAGCTACACAATAACTATAACAATCATAACAAATGAACAATAAAACAGCGGAGAACCCGTGGATTAAATAAAAAGGCTGCTTCCTTGGCAAAGCAAAGAAAACGGAAGGCCTTATATGTCGTTCGTTTATAAAACAGTTGAGAAGTTGTGAAAAGGCTGCTTCCTTGGCGAAGCAAGGAAAGGAATGAACACACCCCAGCTAAGAACGGCCTTATATGGGCAGGCAGTCAATTACATGGGAGGTGCTGATTTCCGCAGTAGCCGCACTTATGAATATGCTAAGCACAGTCCTTCACCCGCGAATATTTACCTTATATGGGCAGGCACTCACTACAATGCTACCCCTCGCCACCCCGTTCACCCTCAATGGCCTCCGTTCAGCCACAACCGGGTCACCGCTTGTAACATTACCAGCCGCCCACCGAGAACGAACGGGGCAGCCGCATGTAGTGGGCGGGCAGTGAAACCACTTGCCGCCGGAAGCCGCCCAAGGGACAGTACACTGCGCGAGCAGAGAAATCGCCCACCGAGAACGAACAGGACAGCCATGTGTGGTGAGCGGGCAGCGAAACCACTTGCCGCCGGGAGCCACTCGAGGGACACTACACTGCACAGGCAGCGAAATCGCCCCCCTCCAGCCACCGCTTGCAGCATCCCCAGGCCGAAGATAACGGAGCAGCAGTTACTGAGGCGCATGCATCATAGCTACAGCCCCATTCATATGTCGTAGGTCGGATGTCCGTAACCTGGGGACTACCTGTAAACAGAAAATAGCAAGAATTGTGTTTTATGTGTCATTTGGACTAAGTAAAACTTTTAGAAAGGGAACATTAAAAAAGAAATGTAATGTCCCCTGTAGTACTTCTGGTACCTTATACAACCTTCATATCATTGCATAGCTTATTTAACATATCCTGTTTATATTCAACTATGAATAGTTTTGGAATGGGTTTTAGTCTTGTTTTTGTACTGATCTTTGTGATTGCTGTTTATGGTTGTCCAAATAAAATATATGTTTTAAATAATCAGAAGTGTTAATCTGTTTTAATGTTCTGCGCAGTAAGCAAAAATAAGGTGGCTTATAATTTTATTTCTCACTTCCCTTGGCACATATGTTTCATGTGTAGTGATTGTATGTTGGTCCATAAGCTTTTGCTTAAAACCTTAGATTAAGTCCCAGTTTTTCTCATATTTAAGGTTTCTTTCTTGTTTTTTATTGATTTAAGCTATTCATTTCTTGTTGTTGCACCAAAAAAATAAAATCCTTAGATGCTTTACATCTTCAGAGCAAGTCATCATACCTCTGTGAGAACAGGATGCCGAAGTCGTTACATCTTTTACAAGCTACAATTGTACAGTCATTTATCGCTTAATTGTTTTCCCCAAAGAACTGAAAATTTGAACTTCTGCCATTACTGTTTAATGTGGCATCAACCTTTTGCATCTCTGACAGTGGAAGAAAACAATTAATTATAAAGTAAAATTGAGTTAATATCTGACTAGAAACTGTTAACAGTGTTGATTCTTTTATTGTGGTGCCCAAAATTAATCCATATTTATGCACAGTAAATATTACCCGAAATTGACATTTATATTATTTGCAGTTGTCAACAGTAGGTACAGAGGGTACAATTATTTTAATATCGTACCTCTTTCATTGCACCATTCAAGTCTTGATTTCTGTCTTGTGCCCAACACTGTCATAATAGGCTGCAGCCCATACAACCTATAATTGGGCTAGGCTGGTGTGGATAGTAGATGGAGAAATGCATATTATTCTTGGAAGATAAGCTTATTCACATGAAGTAGCAGAGTATTGCAGGAGGTGATAATTTATAAATGTTTTACTTGAGTATCATTCATTGGCAGGCAGGTGTTAGATGTTAAGAACACAGATTTATTTTCAATTCTTTCAGCTGACTTACTGAGCTGACCCTCAGCAAGTTATTTAAACTGCCTTTCCTATAGTTGGAAAAATATTGTTAACAACTGTACTCTGTGGCTGTTGACTTATGTACTTTGGAGTTATGTATTACAATTCAACCTACCAAGGTTCCCCTTAGCAGATATCCAACAATGATTACTGGTTTGTCTTTGATTTCTCCAATTTTGTATGCATGTATCTTCTATACATGCAGTACATGTGTTTTTAAGACTCCCCATTGCAATTCAGAGAAATGAGCTGTATCATTTAATTTCTTAAAATGATAAGTATGTGCATTTTTCTTGTCTTTGATGGAGGACCGTCCTTTTTTTTTTGTTTTCATTCCTTGCTTTCCTTAAAATTAATACATGTCAGTCGGTTGCATGGTTTGTATACTTTGTTGTTAAAGCTTCACAGGCTTTCCTTTTCTCTCACTCTCTCTTACAAAGTCTTGTAACTGTTAATCCTTATATTTTAATCATAAATAATTGTCCTTTGATTTGTCTTGTAGATCTACCACTAATGCTTGAGAGCCTCCTGCATCTGAACGCATCTGTGGAGATCCTTGGAAATGACCTGCTTTTTTCACAAGAGTGTTTCTAAAGTTGGACTTACCAATTGCTAGTAATCTTATTGACTTTGCTAGGCAAGTGCCTTGGAAAATACACTCTGACATTTAAGTGAAACTACTTGCTGTTTCAGTAGCAATGTGGATCATGCCAGTGGATTATTTTACACTTTTGACTTTGTGCGTATTGGTGGCCTTTGCTGCTTCTTTTGAAGACATTATTCCACGAATAAGCTTCAGCCATGGTAAGTTAACAGTTTCTTGTATACATAGTACTTGTGGAGGAAAAATATGTACATTTTTAGACCTTGGTAGACCAGACCCAATTATGTAATTACAGGCAAAAGTATTTTGGAGTGGGACAGGTGTTGTTTAATAGTGCATTAGGAGATCCAGATAGTCCCAGCAAAATATTATCTGTATTTTCATAAAATGACAAGAACATAACACTGCTAAAACCAATCTATCACATAGATTTAACTATTTGTGACATACAGTTGGATGCAAAAGTTTGGGCAACCTTGTTAATAGTCATTATTTTCCTGTATAAATCGGTGGTTGTTACGATAAAAAATGTCAGTTAAATAATAGTATAGGAGACACACACAGTGATATTTGAGAAGTGAAATGAAGTTTATTGGATTTACAGAAAGTGTGCAATAATTGTTCAAACAAAATCAGGCAGGTGCATAAATTTGGGCACCGTTGTCATTTTATTGATTCCAAAACTTTTAGAACTAATTATTGGAACTCAAATTGGCTTGGTAAGCTCAGTGACCCCTGACCTACATACACAGGTGAATCCTATAATGAGAAAGAGTATTTAAGGGGGTCAATTGTAAGTTTCCATCCTCCTTTAATTTTCTCTGAAGAATAGCAACATGGGGTTCACAAAACAACTCTCAAATGACCTGAAGACAAAGATTGTTCACCATCATGGTTTAGGGCAGGGGTCGGGAACCTACGGCTCGCGAGCCAGATGTGGCTCTTTTGATGGCTACATCTGGCTCTCAGACAAATCTTTAATAAAAAAATAATAACGTTAAAAATATAAAACATTCTCATGTATTTCAATCCATTCATTTCCTACCGCTCATGTTCATGGTTGTGGGTTGGGGGAGCCAATCACAGCTGTCCTCCGGGACAACACCAAAATTTTATTGGATAATGCGTAACATACACGGGTCGTTGTGAGGTCAGGAACTAAACTTCCCTCCTTTTAATCAAGTAGTCAGCTAGCTAATTGCAGAAACCCTTTTATCGAAGAAGATGGCTAAAAGAAAAAAGTGATGAGGAGTATCGTACTTTTCAGCAGGAATGGACAGAGGAATTCGCCTTTGTGGAGAGAGCAGGTTCTGCAGTGTGTCTAATATGCAATAATAAAATTGCATCAATGAAATGGTCAAATATAAAGTGGCACTTCGACACACGCCATACTACATTTGCATCGAAATATCCTGTGGGGGAAAGCAGGAAGAAAGCATATCAAGAGCTACTGTGCAGAGTGCAAACCAGTCAGCAGCAACTCCGTGTTTGGACCCAGCAAGGTGACGGAATTCGGCTAGCTTTGCTGGTGCCATAGCAATTGTGAGAGAAATGGAAAGCCATTTCAGATGGGGAGTATGCCAAAACATTCATGCTTGATGTTGCCAATGAACTTTTTGACGACTTTTCGGTTAAAGACAAAATAATCAAACGAATAAAAGGCATGCCTCTGTCGGCAAGAACTGTTCACGATCGTACCATCATGATGGCAAATCAAATTGAGGCAACACCAGTGAAGGACATAAATGCAGCACCATTCTAACACTGAGTGGCTCCTGAAGTTCTACTATCTCATGGACATGACTGAACATCTGAACCAGCTCAATGTGAAAATACAAGGCATTGGAAATACAGTCTTATCCCTTCAACAAGCAGTGTTTGTATTTGAAAACAAGGTAGAACTCTTTATCGCCGACATTGAAACAGGTCATTTACTACACTTTGAAAAACTGGGGGTGTTTAAAGATACATGCACAGCAAGTGACCCTGCTCAACATCTTCAATCAATCAATCAATCAACATTTATTTATATAGCACATATTCATACAAAAAAATGTAGCTCAAAGTGCTTTACAAAATGAATAGAAAAATAGAAGACACAATAAAAAATAAACATAAGTTAACATTAATTAACATAGAATAAGTAAGGTCTGATGGCCAGGGTGGACAGAAAAAACTCCAAAAGCTGGAGAAAAAAAATAAAATCTGTAGGGGTTCCAGACCATGAGACCGCCCAGTCCCCTCTGGGCAATCTACCTAACATAAATCAAACAGTCCTCTTTGTATTTGTATTTATTTATCTTGATCTTCAGCAGCTAGCGGGCTTCACATCTAATCTCCTGCAGTCATTCAAAGCGCGCTTTGGAGAATTTCGTGAGCGCACTCGTCTTTTTAAGTTCGTCACCCATCCAAACGAGTGTGCAGTGGACAGCACCGACCTGAGTTACATCCTCGGTGTCTCCATCAGAGATTTTGAGCTACAAGCTGCTGACCTGAAGGCCTCAGACATGTGGGTAAATAAGTTCAAGTCACTGAATGAAGATTTGGAAAGACTTACACGACAGCAAGCAGAGTTGGCGAGCAAACACAAGTGGGGAGAAATGAAAAAACTTCAACCCGCGGACCAGCTGATTGTCTAAACGCGCTTCCCGTCACATACCACACACTGCAGCGTGTGAGCATTGCTGTACTGACAATGTTTGGCTCTACGTATGCATGTGAGCAGTCTTTCTCACATCTAAAGAACATTAAGACCAACCTACGATCACGTTTAACGGATGGAAGTCTCAACGCCTGCATGAAGCTTAACCTCAGCACGTATCAACCAGACTACAAAGCCATCAGCAAAACCATGCAGCACCAGAAGTCGCATTAATGGTAAGAAGTACTTTATTCATCATTGGTTAGCAACAGCATTATTAACAACGTTATTAAAAAGAATTCAGAGACTTATTGTACTTTAAAAGTGTTGGTCTTACATAAAATGCACACATTTACTTGTATTTAGTTTTAAACATATTGTATGGCTCTTACGGAATTACATTTTAAAATATGTGGCGTTCATGGCTCTCTCAGCCAAAAAGGTTCCCAACCCCTGGTTTAGGGGAAGGATACAGAAAGCTGTCCCGGAGATTTAAGTTGTCTGTTTCCACAGTTAGGAACATATTGAGGAAACGGAAGACCACAGGCTCATTTCAAGTTAAGGCTCGTAGTGGCAGACCAAGAAAGATTTCGGATAGACAGAAGCGACGAATGGTGAGAACAGTCAGAGTCAACCCACAGACCAGCACCAAAGACCTACAACATCATCTTGCAGCAGATGGAGTCACTGTGCATCGTTCAACCATTCGGCGCACTTTACACAAGGAGATGCTGTATGCGAGAGTGATGCAGAGGAAGCCTTTTCTCCGACCACAGCACAAACAGAGCCGCTGGAGGTATGCTCAAGCACATTTGGACAAGCCAGCTTCATTTTGGAATAAGGTGCTGTGGACTGATGAAACTAAAATTGAATTATTTGGGCATAAAAAGGGGCGTTATGCATGGAGGAAAAAGAACACAGCATTCCAAGAACAACACCTGCTACCTACAGTAAAATATGGTGGTGGTTCCATCATGCTGTGGGGCTGTGTGGCCAGTGCAGGGACTGGGCATCTTGTCAAAGTTGAGGGACGCATGGATTCCACTCAGTATCAGCAGATTCTGGAGACCAATGTCCAGGAATCAGTGACAAAGCTGGAGCTGTGCCGGGGCTGGATCTTTCAACAAGACAACGACCCGAAACACTGCTCAAAATCCACTAAGGCATTCATGCAGAGGAACAAGTACAACGTTCTGGAATGGCCATCTCAGTCCCCAGACCTGAATATAATTGAAAATCTGTGGTGTGAGTTAAAGAGAGCTGTCCATGCTCGGAAGCCATCAAACCTGAATGAACTAGAGATGTTTTGTAAAGAGGAATGGTCCAAAATACCTTCAACCACAATCCAGACTCTCATTGGAACCTACAGGAAGCGTTTAGAGGCTGTAATTTCTGCAAAAGGCGGATCTACTAAATACTGATTTCATTTCTTTTTTGTGGTGCCCAAATTTATGCACCTGCCTGATTTTGTTTGAACAATTATTGCACACTTTCTGTAAATCCAATAAACTTCATTTCACTTCTCAAATATCACTGTGTGTGTCTCCTATATGATATAAAATTCTCATGAAAATTAAAGGAACACTTTGAAAACACATTAGATCTCAATGGGAAAAAGAAATCCTCCTGGATATCTATACTGATATAGACTGGGTAATGTGTTAGGAATGAAAGGATGCCACATCGTTTGATGGAAATGAAAATGATCAACCTACAGAGCCCTGAATTCAAAGACGCCCCAAAAATCAGAGTGAAAAAATTATGTGGCAGGCTAGTCCATTTTGCCAAAATTTAATTGCAGCAACTCAAAATTGTATGCTTGTATACATGCCTGTCAACATCGGTGCATGCTTCTAATGAGATGACAGATGGTGTTGTGGGGGATCTCCTCCCAGATCTGGACCAGGGCATCACTGAGCTCCTGGACAGTCTGAGATGCAACCTGGTGGCATTGGATGGACCAAAACATAATGTCCCAGAGGTGTTCTATTGGATTTAGGTCAGGAAAGTGTGGTGGCCAGTCAATGGTATCAATTCCTTCATCCTCCAGGAACTGCCTGCATACTCTCACCACATGAGGCCAGGAATTGTCATGCACCAGGAGCCAGGGTCTGACAATGGGTCCAAGGATTTCATCCTGATACCTAATGGCAGCCAAGGTGCCTTTGTCAAGCCTGTAGCGGTCTGTGTGACCCTCCATGGATATGCCTCCCCAGACAATCATTAACCCACCACCAAACTGCTCATGCTGAATGATGTTACAGGCAGCATAATGTTCTCCATGGCTTCTCCAGACCCTTTCATTTCTGTCACGTGCTCAGGGTGAACCTGCTCTCATCTGTAAAAAGCACAGGGCACCAGTGGTGCATCTGCCAATTCTGGTATTCTATGACGAATGCCAATCGAGCTGCATGCTGCTGGGCAGTGAGCTCAGGGC
This sequence comes from Polypterus senegalus, assembly GCF_016835505.1. Taxonomy (NCBI): domain Eukaryota; kingdom Metazoa; phylum Chordata; class Cladistia; order Polypteriformes; family Polypteridae; genus Polypterus; species Polypterus senegalus. The sequence goes on along the minus strand of NC_053165.1, from coordinate 121,011,703 downwards.
CCATTAGAGGACATGGGGCACCCTCATGAAGTCTTTCTGGTTGTTTGGTCAGAGACATTCACACCAGTGGCCTGCTGGAGGTCATTTTGTAGGGCTCTGACAGTGCTCATCCTGTTCCTCCTTGCCCAAAGGAGCAGATACTGGTCCTGCTGATGGGTTATGGACCTTCTATGGCCCTCTCCAGCTCTCCTAGAGTAACTGCTTGTCTCCTAGAATCTCCTCCATGCCCTTGAGACTGTGCAGGGAGACACAGCAAACCTTCTGGCAATGACACGTATTGATGTGCCATCCTGGAGAAGTTGGACTACCTGTGCAACCTCTGTAGGGTCCAGGTATCGCCTCATGCTACCAGTAGTGACACTGACTGTAGCCAAATGCAAAACTAGTGAAGAAACAGTCAGAAAAGATGAGGAGGGAAAAATGTCAGTGGCCTCCACCTGTTACACCATTCCTGTTTTGGGGGTCATCTCATTGTTGCCCCTCTAGTGCATCTGTTGTTAATTTCATTAACACCACAGCAGCTGAAACTGATTAACAACCCCCTCTGCTACTTAACTGACCAGATTAATATCCCATAAGTTTTATTGACTTTATGCTAAACTCTGATTAAAAAGTGTTCCTTTAATTTTTTTGAGCAGTATATTTAACTGACATTTTTTATCGTAACAACCAACGATTTATACAGGAAAATAATGACTATTAACAGGGTTGCCCAAACTTTTGCATCCCACTGTACTATAGAGCTCCTAGATATATCATATTTCTTCATTGTTTTAGCTTTTTGCTTCCCTAAACATGCACATATATACTGTCTTGTTTGAAAAAGAGGCTTGATCTTTTACTCTCCTGTAATTTGCCTGATGTTATAATTACTGATGCATCTTCAGGAAACTTGGCTTCATGCTCCTTGTGAATTTCTCCTGCGATGGACAGGTGTTTCTCCATCAAGGTAGTGGTACTGCCTTGCATCTGCTGCTTTGTATATGTTATGATCTGTAGTCTTTGTTTTTTTTTGGTGAGAATTTATGAATTAATTTTTAAAAGTTACACATCTGCTTTGGGACCCAAGGATTATGAATTTAATTTTAGTTTTGAAATTTAGAATTAATTAAAAAAGTTGAATATTTTTACTGTTAGGCCACAACACAATCTTTGTTTTTCTATAGGTGAAGCTGATTCAGAAGAAATGAATTTGAGGAAATATAAACCTGTACAGTATTTCTGAATACTAAAAATCCTTTTTGCTCTTGGTTCTGAGTTTCTGGTTATGTTTCAGTTTTGACAAAAAGACTGGTTAGACTTACTATTCTTACTTTCACTTATTCTTTTACTATGTCTATCTCCCGGTCATTTTCATTAATTTTACTGCCTCTTTCCAAATTGGTACACTGTATATCTGAGATGTTTTTGAAATTAATATTTTGTTTATGGCCTAATTATATAAAGTGAACACTGATAGAGTAATATAGAATAAAGCAAAAATTATCAGAAAAAAGTGAACATTTCCTGATTGCATACTTCTGAACACATCATTTAACATATAAGCATATTCAGTAGCATTTTCTACAGCAAGTTGTTTTGCATAAAGGCTTCGTGCCATTTTTGCTCATTGCATTTGGCACATGTGCTTAGGTTGTTTCGTGTTGCTCTGTTATAATTAGAGACTGTAGTTTTCAAATGGATTGAGCCACTAGGGGATATTAACTTTTTTTCTTGTTCAGCTACATTATAACTTTTGTCTCGTTCTTGATATTATTCTCTTGCCTAAAGTATAATTTTAGATCCAACGTTGGGTCTTCAAGTTACCCTCAGTAATTTACTGCAAACATTTTCACCTCAGTTATGCTGGCTCCTTGAAAGTCCCTTTAGTTTTTTGTAATTATGTTCCACTCTGCTACATTGCTCTCTTTTCAGAGACTGCTCTTTTTAGAAATGCAATTTTGTGTCAGAATTATGTTTGTAGTACAGTATGAAGCATATTCTGTTTCTTGATGACTTAGCATGTCAAGTTTGGGGATATTTATTGTAATTTGTCACTAATAACCTGAGATGTACTATGTAGTATATGCAATAATGAAAGAATTCTGGCTTGTCTCTGTCTTGAATATTGATTGCACTGTTAGATTAAGCACTGTCTGGCTCAAGATGGCAATATGTGTGTTGTCTGATCTATTGTAACCAGTTTGAAGAGACATTGGGGATGTTAATATATAATTACATGTGTATAACTACAGAGACATCTGTCCTTAGCGTTGCCAAAATCAAACTTTAATTTTGCCACTTTCCAATTTGCCACATTCACAGTTTGCCAAAAATAGTGCCTTTTTTCATATTAGTGCCTGTTGCATATTTACTGAACTACAATTGGTACCTGATTGCCCATTACCAAGAATATGTAGGGTAACTTGTGCTAGGGATTACCACCACTTGTGGCTACCATTAAGCCATGCTTTGTGTGCACTGCCATCTCATTACTCAATGACTATTTTACTTTCAGTGTATAGTCATATTATCCTCAGTGTCTTTGTGCATTTCAAAATGCAAAACATCTTGCGAATAGTCCTGGAAATTTTACTTTATTACTTGACTGCCATTTTACAAATGAAGAATGTCATTGCTGAGAATCATGGATGTATCCTTCATTACATGATCATCCTAAAGGTAGTGAGAAGTCAATCAAAATGACACCTTTTATTGGCTAACTAAAAAGATTACCATATGCAAGCTTTCGAGGCAACTTAGGCCCCCTTCTTAAGGCAATATGGCTAACACGGTAAACCACTCTAGTACTACATCCTAAAGGTAAACATTTACCTCACCCAATGATAAGAGTTCATAGCCCCTCTGTTTGACACAACCATTCACACCTGTAAACTTCTTTTGGTGTGTGACACCTGCACTATATACTCAACTAATCTATAGTAATTTAGACCAGCATATGAACTCAAATGGGCCAGAGCTGTTTGTTTATTTTTTGCCATTTATCTCAGGCTAATGCATGAGTATCATAATCAAGGACTTTCTAACTACATTTTACAGCATTCAAACACCCATTCATTTTCAAACTACAGAGCTGTGGGCCAAGAGTCTATTGTGACAGCATCGGGGACAAGGCAGTATTTTTACACAGATACTAACACTGCTGTTGTGTTCAAAATCTGTAATGCAACATTAGAACCAACTCAATTTTGAATCACATGAGACTGAAGCATCTTGTAAAATATTTTGATCAGTCAACCAAATAATGAACACCAACTTTAATAACTGTTTTCACTACCCCAGCTCGAAAATGCAATGCCGTCTGAACACAAAAAATATCCACAATGATCACAATAATGTCAATAAAGTAAGGGTGAGGGATTTAGAGAACTAACAAAGTATGATGAGCCAGAGTGAGAAGTCATCTTCTTGACAGCTGTCACTAAAGGGGAAAACAGCATTATGAAAAAATAGCTATATATATATATATATATATATATATATATATATATATATATATATATATATATATATATATATATATATATATATATATATATATATATATATATATATATATATATATATATGATACTCTAAAAGATAATTAAGATACACCAGTTCTTGACAACTTTAATTTCACTAGTCCAATTCAAGTATATTTAAAAAAATATAAATTATAAGATCTGTTAACTGCTTTAATTTGCCATAGCTTCAATTTTAGCATAGGGTCACACGAATTGCATGTTATACTTTCATATCCTTTACTGCCTGCGCTATTATAGCAGGAAAATCCAACTGCTCTTTACACATAAAATTGAAATAAAAGGCTACAGTTGTTGATAATTTTGTTAAAGTTTCTCTGGGTAAATTATATCACTCAATGCAAAATGTGAATTGTCAGGAGACGTATTTTGATTAACTTTTAATTCTAATATCCAAAATGCATAGAAGAAAAATCCCTTTGCTGGGTGTTTATTTTCAGAAAGGATGGAGTGTGATGATTGCATCTGACATTGGCCAAGATTAAATTAATTTCATTTAATCAAGTATTTGTTTGTCAATCCTTAAGGTCAAATGAATATCATAATCTCATAGAAAGAATATCCTTACCCTGGGCAGGACACCAGTCTATCATAGGCCATATTAGATCAATTATTATTTCAATATTAGAGTAATTGAAAATAGTTTGTCAAACACATTTGCACATCTTTGACAGGTGGGAAGAAGCTGGCCAAAATCAATGTTGTCATTAGGTGAAGACACAAACAAAATTCACAGAAATAATTCCTGGATTTGGAGGACCCTGGAACTCTGAGGCATCAGCCTTAACTACTGTACTTCCAACAGCACTGCCTCGTGGCATTGTAAAATAAAGTCATCTGCCACCAGATTGAAATCTGAAATTTGCTTCTTTGTTAATGTGTTATTTGAAGAGTACTATATTATACCTAAGACCTTTAGTATGTAACAATGAAAAGAAAAATATTTTATCCTATTCATTTTTATACACTACTGTATGTTGCATTTCTTTATCCTTGTCAAGCTGGTAAGGAAACATAAGGTATGTTTACTAATGCTGACAAATTTTGTCATTGTTTACAAACTGTAGCCTGTAAGGGGCTGCAGTTTTGTTGTTTTTGTTAAGGCATTTACTGATTTGTGTGCCACCCTTCTGGATTATGTTGTATATTATGTTAGAGTTCAGATGTCATTGAAGAAGGTGGCAGAAGCATTCCTAATAGCACCTACAGATTTGAAACAGTTAGAGTACTGTATGATGTGTTAATTGTACAATTTTATTAAAAAAACAAGATTTGTGACTTATAAATTAACTACATTATTAACAGTAGTGGAAAAAGACAAGGTCTAATGCAACACCTATTGCGTACTCAGGAACTTTGTATATCCTAAAGTGAATAGCTGAAAAGTGTCTACTGAAGTGGTGCCGGCATTAGCAGAAAGTTTGCCACAACAGTCTGAGTTAGGATATGTGTGATTTAAAGCAGTAATGCAAAAATGTTACAGGGAGCACTTAATCCAAAAGGGATTAGAGGATTGGCTCAGGTTTGATGGTTGGGAGACAAAGTCAGAGAGGCAAGACTGCGTTGGTTTGGATATGTGCAGAGGAGGGATGCTGGGTATATTGGGAAAAGGATGTTAAGGACCAGGCAAGAGGAAGTCCTAAGAGAAGGTTTATGGGTGTGGTGAGAGAGGACATGCAAGTTATGGGTGTAACAGAGCAAGATGCAGAGGCAGGAAGATATGGAAAAAGATGATCTGCTGTGGCAGCCCCTGATGGGAGCAGCTAAAAGAAGAAGAAGAAATGTTGCTTTTGGAAGGTAATATGAATCCAGATGAGTCAGCAACAGTTGTATTTGCAGTACAGTGCACACTCTGTTGAATTGTAACCACACCATGAACTCTGAGATCTCAACCAGACATGGAACATGCCCCTCTTTACTATGCTTCCCAGCCCTAACAGTCAGTCAGTACTTTGAGGTAAAGTGTTTGTTTTGGTGATTTTCCTTTCCCACATAATTATAACATGGCAAATGCTATTCACCTTGGAGACCTGCTCCTAATATGTGCAAAAATGAGTACATTAATGGTATTTGAACTAAATATGATAGGAGCCTTTTAGTGTATGAGTATATTTATTTTACAGTTTCATCTTTTTAAAATTCCACTCTATTTTTAGTAATGCCTTTTATTGTTTGACTGTTGATGTTATACTTTGTTTTTTTAAAGCAACTAGATGATGGCACAGATAATTTTGACATTTAGCAGTATTCTATATGTTATACATTTATTACATTTCAAAGCTGTGTGATGTGTAATGTCAAGCTGGATACCCACAGTCAGACATAAGACAGAACACAAGCTTGATTGAAATGAGTAAGATAGACTACAGCCTTCTTCACATACTAAACCCTGAATAGTCCAGGATATTTATCCAAGCAGTTTAGTTAGATGCACACCTAACTAACTACTATACAGATATGACAATTGCAGAGAATTGGAGGGAGTGCTCAAAGGTGCCTGCAGGTATTGACCATGGACCTCACAATTTCTGCACTTTTTTATTATTGGTATTTGTCCATGTAAATACAGAATTTTCTACAATATTGTGAGAATTGCAGCACTTTTGCCACATAACCATTCAGTATGAAAAAGGAGAACAAAACATAGGAAAAGTACACACATTCACAGGTGCTACTCAGTCACTTATATGAAAGACTCACTTTCATGCCATTTGCTCAGTGCATATACAATAGAGCAGTTGTAGTATTCATCTGTATCCGCCTAACTTATAATGATGAAAGTGTTTAAATACTTCAGTACCTGTTTTGGAGTAAATGGGCAAGAAAATACTATAATTTAAGCTTTGTGAAACATTATGGCTTTTACACTGTACACAACACTCTCTAAAACTGGTAACAAAAAAAAAAACGTATCTTGACTAAGTAATAATGAGTTATTTAATTGACTGAATATAGGCAGATCCAACTTGAAATGCACAATGTGAAACTTTTGTTTTTAAATATTCTCAAGAGAGGACTTGTTTTGGAGGCATGTTATGTGGTCTGCATATTTCCTGCTATTGCTATAAAGCTACTTTTTCCTGATAGTTGTTAATAATGAGCTGCTTGAATGAGGCTGTAAATTGAATGTGTTTGGCATTAAGATCCAGGAAGGCTGAAGTAATTTTACTATTGTTAAGTGTTGTTTCTACATGCCAGGTGGCAGCAAAGTAAGGCTTCATCTTTGAGATTGCAAAGATTGTAACATTTTTGGTAGACTGATGTAAAACATTACTGTGTTTTTGTTGCATAAACTGTACTTTTCTGCCTGTAACAAGTGCCTAGTTTATTGCTAGTAGAAGTAGCAGTAGCCTGCTAATCTCCCTTAACACAGGATGATAGGAGAGGTGGACAAGCTGACAGCCACTTGTAAAAGATGCTTCTGAAGCTAAATAATTTACGGCACACAAACACATGTGCGAATGCACACACACATCTAGCTATCTAACTGTCTATCAATCGCGGGGAACAGCCCGGACAAAGACAGGTGGACACCGAAGGTTGAACACTCAACGCACGTTTATTCATTATACTACTATTTACAGTGCATTCGGAAAGTATTCACAGCGCATCACTTTTTCAACATTTTGTTATGTGACAGCCTTATTCCAAAATGGATTAAATTCATTTTTTTCCTCAGAATTCTACACACAACACCCCATAATGACAATGTGAAAAAATGTACTTGAGGTTTTTGCAAATTTATTAAAAATAAAAAAACTGAGAAATCACATGTACATAAGTATTCACAGCCTTTGCTCAATACTTTGTCGCCGCACCTTTGGCAGCAATTACAGCCTCAAGTCTTTTTGAATATGATGCCACAAGCTTGGCACACCTACAGTATCCTTGGCTAGTTTCGCCCATTCCACTTTGCAACACCTCTCAAGCTCCTTCAAGTTGTCGGTGCACAGCCATTTTAAGATATCTCCGGAGATGTTCAATCGGATTCAAGTCTGGGCTCTGGCTGGGCCACTCAAGGACATTCACAGAGTTGTCCTGAAGCCACTCCTTTGATATCTTGGCTGTGTGCTTAGGGTCATTGTCCTGCTGAAAGATGAACCATCGCCTCAGTCTGAGGTCAAGAGTGCTCTGGACCAGGTTTTCATCCAGGATGTCTCTGTACATTGCTGCAGTCATCTTTCCCTTTATCCTGACTAGTCTCCCAGTTTCTGCCGCTGAAAAACATCCCCACAGCATGATGTTGCCACCACCATGCTTCACTGTAGGGATGGTATTGGCCTGGTGATGTGCGGTGCCTGGTTTCCTCCAAATGTGACGCCTGGCATTCACACCAAAGAGTTCAATCTTTGTCTCATCAGACCAGAGAATTTTGTTTCTCATGGTCTGAGAGTCCTTCAGGTGCCTTTTAGCAAACTCCAGGCGGGCTGCCATGTGCCTTTTACTAAGGAGTGACCTCCGTCTGGCCACTCTACCATACAGGCCTGACTGGTGGATTGCTGCAGAGATGGTTGTCCTTCTGGAAGGTTCTCCTTTCTCTACAGAGGACCTCTGGAGCTCTGACAGAGTGACCATTGGGTTCTTGGTCACCTCCCTGCTAAGGCCCTTCTCCCCCAATCGCTCAGTTTAGATGGCCAGCCAGCTCTAGGAAGAGTCCTTGTGGTTTCGAACTTCTTCCACTTACGAATGATGGAGGCTACTGTGCTCATTGGGACCTTCAAAGCAGCAGAAATTTTTCTGTAACCTTCCCCAGATTTGTGCCTTGAGACAATCCTGTCTCGGAGGTCTACAGACAATTCCTTTGACTTCATGCTTGGTTTGTGCTCTGACATGAACTGTCAACTGTGGGCCCGTTTATAGACAGGTGTGTGCCTTTCCAAATCATATCCAATCAACTGAATTTACCACAGGTGGACTCCAATTAAGCTGCAGAAACATCTCAAGGATGATCAGGGGAAACAGGATGCACCTGAGCTCAATTTTGAGCCTCATGGCAAAGGCTGGGAATACTTATGTACATGTGATTTCTCAGTTTTTTTATTTTTAATAAATTTGCAAAAACCTCAAGTAAACATTTTTCACGTTGTCATTATGGGGTGTTGTGTGCATAATTCTGAGAAAAAAAAGAATTTAATCCATTTTGGAATAAGGCTGTAACATAACAAAATGTGGAAAAATTGATGTGCTGTGAATACTTTCCGGATGCACTGTACTGTGCACACACAGCCCACTTTCACCCCCAAAGTCCAGGCCTTCTTCCTCAATGCCTTTTCTCCTCAGGTCTGCCTCCACTCCTCTCCTCCAAGCTCCCTCCTCTTCCACCTGACTCCATCCATCGAATGGAGGGAGGCGGCCCCTTTTATATCCACCCGTATGTGCTCCAGGTGCCTCCCAATAAGCGACTGTCTGCACTCTCTGGTAAGGCAGACACTCCGGGTGTCCCTGGTCATCTTCCCCCCAGCACTTCCAGATGTGGCGGAAGTGCTGAGGACCTGGGCTCTTCAGGCATCGGGTCGCCCCCTGGCGGTGACCACGGGCCCCTATAGGGTTGAGCTTCTAGTAAGTGTCAATTCTTAAAATTTGAAGATCGATATTGTGAATCTCTGTCCTGCTCAATTACTATATGTAGATTTTTGCTTATCTTCATTTTTGGCGTCCAATCCAGTAGATGTCACTAATGTACCCATTAAGGCTTTCAATGGAAAAAGCACTTTACTATCTTGCATAAAAAGGGGTGTCTTCTTTAACTGAAATCGGCATCTTCAACACTTAAATCAGATGTGTGGACTTACTACTGATTTAAACAGTGAGTCTGTAGACATTAATTATTGTTGAAACACAGCAAATTTGAGAAATCATTTATCCTAACATCACCATAAATGAAATCTCATTGGACATCCAAACGAGCTCAGCCTAAACAATCTACACTGGAGACAGCAGGCAGCTCCAAGCTTCTGTTTAATTCTCCTCATGCTGTGCCCAAAAAATAACATAATATATAGCAGTTTTTTTATGTAAAGATAAGAGAACCAACACCATTGTTGAAAATGGGGGCTTTCAACAAATGGTGTGGGTTTTTGAACTGTGGTATGCTATTTCAACCAGAAAGCAATTCAGTGAAGTTATTGTACCTAAGCTTTATGAAGATTTTAAGGAAAGCATTGCTTCGTTTCTCAGGCCAGTGGAGAAAGCCCTCACTTGCAATGCCTGAGCATCCAGGGCAGCAGATTTCTATGTGACAATCACATATTAAAAATGACTGGGCATCTCTGGCAGATGTGTTGCAGACAAGTACGCTGCATGCTAGTCACACTGGGAGCAACTTCGCTGCCTATATACAGACTAGATATGTTTTCTTTTATGTTCCATTTTTTCAATGCCACTGTCAACGAGCATCAGCTCCAGATCCTCATTTTAAAATGCTTCCTTTTTGTCTGAGGATTATGAGTATACATTTTCGAGACTGATTAATGTGACTTCTACAAGTGAGCAACTGAAGATATGTATAACTTATAGAATTATAGAAAGACACAAATCTTCCCACTGTATCTTTAATTTTGACCTATTCAAGATTACTTTAAATACCCAATATGGGGATAAATTTGGCTAACAGTTTAGTTGAAGGGTGTCCGTGCGGAGATTCATAACACATGAATTGGTTATTGAATAACATTTGTTATTTTAGAAACAATGTTTGATTACTTTATAATAATATTATTTGCAAGATGATGCAGATATTTTATAAAGTAGATGTCATTGAGTTTTATTAAAACAAGGAGCTCCCCGATAATATGTGTGGACTCAAGTGTGGTAATACACATGTTAGTTAAATTATGTTGAATTTTGAATGTGTGCAATGCTGTGAAAAAGTTTTCTTTAAAGAGCAATAATATTTTGTTCCACTCTTTCCGAATATAGTAGACCCCCGCGAAGACGCAGTTCAGGGTTCGCAACCTCAGTTGTTCGTGGATTTTTCCTTAGAACCTAACTAGTAATTGTTAGCGGAAACTGCAAATATCCTACGCAATTTTTTTTGGCTTTTTTCGTGGCAATACTGCACTGTAGAGAGAACAGGAAGCAACCGTAGTGGAAAACGCAGCTTGGGATGGTGAAAGTAGCCAATCTGAGAGCATTGTACTCTACTAGAATTTGAAACTGTAACTCCCAGCAGTCCCAGCAGTGGCTCTGATTGGTCTTCTGTCGAGGTTGCAGGGGCTGTTGGGGTCAAAGGATGTCAGCGCGGCTTTTAAAAAGGGGGTCGGTGACCAAAAGAAAAAGAAAGTGTTTGTAATTTGTGTTTCAAGTTCCTGTCTCTCTGCCTGCCTTCTGTTAGGTTACCTATACTTGTTCGTTTTGTCCTGGATCGTTTCATGGTTGGGGTCTGGATTGACTGCCATCTGCCTGTGTACATGAGGAATGCAAGTGGGTTCATTGCCGTCCTGAGAAGAAAGGAGCGCACCTGAACCCGTCCACTCGTCTTCACCATTTCAGGAACTACCAGTAGGACTATCTTTACATTCCCATTCAACGTGCGGATCTCTGGACTATCTATTTTCATCATTACATTTCATCCGTTGCTGTTCTTCATGGACTTTACTGTGTGTGTTTTGTTGGTGCTTTGTTGTATTTAATGTATAATCGCCGTAAGGGGAACAGGAGTGGTATCGTTGTTTTCATTACATTTTTTATTTGCTGTTTGATTACCGGTTTGCTTTGTTTTTGTTTCTGTGAGTGCGTGCAGGTCGGGTCAAGGCTGGGTGCGTCCCTGGAATCCCCACCATAAAAATAAATAAATCACTGTCTTCTTGATGGTGTGAATCTTACTGGCACTGGACCGCTACAGCGTTATTCATTTCTCCTTGCTGCTGATTGACTTCTGCCGTGTGGCACGTCTCCAGCTGAGTGTTCTCGTGCTTTCCATTTTGTTCTTCTTAATCCTTAAACCACCGCAACTGGCTATAGTCATTTCCCAATGCCATTTGCCAGCACGTAGGAGCCAAGTATATTCGGCGACGTACATTCATTTTCACACCGCAATCGGCAATTGTCGGTTCCCAGTGCAATTTACCAACACACTAGAGTTGATCAGCCAGTGCCATACATTCGTTGTGCTTTGCGTGCAGCCAGTTTAAGCGCAGTTGGCACGGTGATTTACTGAATTTCATCAATGGCGTCAGTTGCACCTTGTACATATTGTTTCAGTAGTTTTTTTAAGTATTTTTTACAGTTCATTAGCAGTGTGTAAAATGATCAGTGGTGCAGTAATTGTAATGCTCTTTGAATGAAAAAAAATGTGTTCCATTAAAATTTCACTTTTCCTTTATAAATTGTGACGTTAACTTAAAAAATGCAGCTAAAAATATTTGACGTCCAGGGATGCATTAACCCCCAGGTATGTGGCAGTTTAAGGGTTAAAGCCCCAAGATGCTGCCGAAAACGGCCTGCACCTTCTGTGGCTTCTGGCAATGAAAACACGCTTGCATTAATTACAGTACATATAGCGGTAACATTGGTATTTTACATTCTAGCACTTCGGGTGACATATCAGTACAGTACTGTACAATATATGGGTCTACCTTTACATTTTTTAGGTAATGTATTAAGCTGAAATTGAAATTAAATTAAAGTGTTTTGCGGGCATATTAAGGGTTTAAACTATAAAAATAGGCATTTTTTTAACCACATCCATAATTTGCGGTTTTTCACAATTCGCGGGTGCTCTAACAACATAACTCCTGCGAATTTTGGTGGTGTACTGTACTTATGTTAACTGTTCATTACTTATCAAGTGTTTCTTCATTTCTTCTTAAATGTCATCCCATGGTTATGCATATGTTATTAAGTATCTATGTAGACACAGTTAAAAAAAAAGTCACTGAAATTTGTCACATTATATTAATGTTCTCTATGCATGGTTAAGTAATTTCTAAAAAAAGTCACCACTTCAAATATATTCAGTCAAAATAAACTTGATATTGAATCAGAATCGAATCGAATTGGGGTATTATACCAAACCCTACTGATGATCCTGTTTGGGTTTTCACTGCAAACGGACCATAGGCCTCATGTATAAATGGTGCGTACACACAAAAATGTTGAGTAAGCCAGTTCCCACGCTCACATCGCAATGTATAAAACCTAAATTTGGCATAAAGCCACACACGTTTTCACACCAGTTAAATGCTTGGCGTACACAAATTCTCCGCTTGGTTTTGCAAACTTGTGGCACCCAGCGTCAAAGCAGTGCTTTTATTCCAGTGTGGTTATCCCTTTCTTTTTTAGATCCACATCCCTGACGTGGCTTTATCAAATACACTGAAATTAACCGCATATCGTTTATTAGTTTAAGACATCTGATTGCAATTGACCTGTAACAATACAATGGTCCACAGAATGGCCAAACTATTCCAAATACCATAGCTTCTTTAGCGTTGTTACTCTCATTGCATCTTCTTCTTCTTCATGTTTTTTCTGCTGCTCCCATTAAGGGTTGCCACAGCAGATCATCTTTTTCCATATTATTCTCACTGCACCACTTGGAGTATTGATATCAATGTATCTGAGTGTGGAATCACAGCTCTACAGCAGCTGATCGGAAAGAGAATTCAGTATACAGCATCTAGCACACGCTGCCTCAGCCATGCTGCCTATTTGAACTGCTCTCAGGCGACAAACACTTCAGAGCCTTTCCTGTACTGACCTCGCGGTTCAGAAACAGTTTTATCCCAAGAACTATAAACGTAATCAATCAGTCCATCAAGTGCTCCTTGTAGAACTGTTTGTACTTATAAGTACAATTACCTCGATGTAAACTTGCAATACAGTTATAATATTGCGCAACTTGCGCCACTTTATAAAGCGCGTATTTACATTTGATGACTATATCATTTTTAAGATGAAATGCAGCAAAATATGTATTACATTATACAGATATAATGTTAACATCATTTTAATAATCTGTATTTTTAATAATTAAACATGTGAGTACACGGTGTCACAGCGCTAGCAAGGAGCTGGCGCCTCATTCGGGGATTGATCCTGCCTCGCGCTGTATTCTTGCTGGGGGTGATGCAACACTGGAAGGATAGATAGATAGATAGATAGATAGAATAAATAAACATGTACTACGAAGATATTTCAATGTTCCTTAACATTAGAATTACCAAAGTTTATGAAAAATCTCGTAAATCCAGCCCACCTTAAATCCCTTCGCACTTCTCAGTCAGCTTCTTTTGTCTTGTAAATGTGCCGATCAAGACAAGCAGCAAGCAGCCTACTATTCTATCCCCCTACCACCGCAGAACGGCCACGAAGTTCTCCCACTTCCAGCCTTCATTATCAGGGAGTGAAGTGCTGGAGTTTTAGAATGGGAATAATAGATTGTTATTTGGAACACATGCATTTCACGTGTGTTCCGTTTCTACAATAATCTGTGTAAATACATAGTTAAAACAGAAATATTTTTCATATTTTAGTAATAAATGACAAAATGTACACATAAACTATATAATGTGTAAAGCCTGAAGTGCAAAGATTTACACATTTACAAGTGAAAGATGCTGACTGAAAGGTTTGAAGGGATTTAAGGTGGTCCGGATTTACGAGTTTTTTCGTGGCTTTGGTAATCCATCCATCCATTATCCAACCTGTTATATCCTAACTACAGGGTCACAGGGGTCTGCTGGAGCCAATCCCAGCCAACACAGGGAGTAAGGTAGGAAACAAACACAGCAGGGCACACACACACACCCCCACACCCACACCAAGCACACACTAGGGACAATTTAGAATTGCCAATGCACCTAACCTGCATGTCTTTGGACTGGGGGAGGAAACCGGAGTACTTGGAGGAAACCCCCGCAGACACGGGGAGAAGATGCAAACTCCTATCTGCGAGGCAGCAGCGCTACTCACTGCGTCACTGTGCTGCCTGCTTTGGTAATTCTAGTGTTAAAAGTTTTGAAGAATCGGCATTCTAAGCTTACAGATGACTTACCATCTATTACTGAGCTGATTGTGTGGTGATTGAGTACTTGGAGAAAGAAAAGGAAGTACAGGAATTGGGCATTAGTACGTTTGAAAGAGACAGTAATGCTGCAATAAGTTATTTCATTGAAGGTTGCGCACGGCACAGCAAACATCTTGCGTGAGGCAGGAACAATCTCTGGATGGGGCGCCAGTTCATCAGTATCACTGTGCTACTGTGTTCCCATGTTTAATACATGCTTTAATTGATGTGATATGAATACTGAAATGATTTCAAGTATACATCTCTGTATTTAAATTATTCAGAGAACTGTAATATCACGAATGTAATGGATTCTATGTCCTGTCGGAGGAAGAGGAAAGCCAGTTTAAGAAGCACATTGTGATTCACACACACAGTGCACATAGAAGAACACATACAAAACAAAGCATTTAACGTGCTACTTTAGTTATGATGGAATTTGAAAAACTAGTAAATTAAACGATTTTAAGATGGTTTATGATGTTCTACTTTAATGACAAAATAAACTATGTGATTAAAGTGTAAATTTCAAGAGCTTTTTTCTCCACTGTGTCCTTATTTTTTTTTATTTTCTCTGTACCATAATAAGCTTTTATATGACACTCAGGTGGTGGGTCTATGACTCGCCTTTTCACGGCGACTTTGATATCTTTTTTATTTTGGGCACTGTTTGACTTTGTGAACTTGAGCTTTCGAGTTTCTCCGACACTGTATGTCACTCGATCAACTTCCTTTTGTTATTATATCACTGTTTAAACCATCAAATAGTACGTTTTTTCTTGCCTCCACTTGGTATTCATTGAAATTCTTCTATTTTCCCCCATGCTTTTGCCATTGCCTTTTCACAGAACGCTGAGCTTAAGGGCTATTTATATTAATTTGCATATTCCATATTTGCATGTGACCAGCTAACTGCTAGTTTAATAGATATACACCTAGAAGTTGTACATCATCTTCTTTCTTTTCTAAAGTATACTTTAACAAGTGTAGTTTCTGTATTGTGATTTGTTCTGAAGCCCGATTGAAACTTATCAAGAATAGCATGTTTATTTAGGTGGGCATTGATCTGCATAATGACTGCCTTCTCTAGGATTTTACTCAAGAAAGGCAGGTTAGAAATAGGTCTAAAATTTCCAAAAGCAGAGGAGTCAAGATTATTTTTCTTGAGCAGGGGTTTAACTACAGCAGTCTTAAGACAGTCTGGGAAGACCCCCATATCTAATGACAAGTTTACTATGTCAAGAATACTATCAATTAGCACGCCAGATACTTCTTTTAAAAAACTTGTTGGTATTAGGTCAAGGATGCAGGTGGATGGTCTCAGTTGAAATATTATTTTATATAAATCAGGTAAATCTATCCTGGTGAAAGAATTTAATTTGTTTATAATGGAGTACCGGGGTTTAAGTGGATCAGTATTGGGGAGATGTACTATATTATTTCTAAAAGCATTCATTTTTTTGATTAAAAAATACAGCAAAACCCTCACAAGTTTCAGTGGAAGTTTTTTGGAGGTATTCCATTGAGTGACCTGGGTTTAGCAGATGATCAATTGTAGAGAATAAAACTCTGGGATTACTAGCACATTGTTATTTATAATTCTAGAGAAATAACACTGCCTCTCAAGATGCACTGTGTTGTTGTATGCTGTTATTTTCACCTTCAATATTTCATAGTGGATAATCAGTTTAGTTTTTCTCCATTTACGCTCAGCTCACTGGCATGTTCTCTTTAGATCAGACACTCTTTGGGTCTTCCATGGTGTAATAGGTGCTAGAAGAATTTTTAACTGTCTTTTCAGGTGTGACTATGTCAGCAGCAGCTCTCACTGTAGTATTAAAATTTTCCACATTACTATTTAAATTATCCTAGCTATTGTAGTAAGCACTACAAACGGACTGGTTGCTCAGAATGTTTGTAAATTTTGAAGCTGCTGATGAATCAAACATTATGCTTCTCTACCGATTCTGCTCATTTGGTTTATATAGTTAGTCAGTGTGTATGTATAGTATCAGTATAGTAAAGTATAGTATCTGTAGCAATATAACAATAAGTAAGCTTGATGCTATAGATGTTTTGGTGTCGGGCAATATGTCTCGTCAATGTCGTAACAGCCGCAATACATTCTGCTATATCTGTGGCGAATATACACTTGCGCCTCAGAGACATTGGATGACTGCTCTTGTGAAGAAAGCTTATCATCTGTATTTCAGCTGCAAAACTGGTGATCAAGACAAGGAATGGGCACCTCACATTTGCTGTGCAGCATGTGCTGTCAGTCTGAGATCCTGGCTCAGAGGCGCTCGAAAGACGATGCCATTTGCTTTTCCGATGATATGGCAAGAACAGAAAGACCTTTTTTTTTTCTTATCACTAATAAGGTTGTTGATGGAAAATGTCTTGTTGGGTAATGAATTGTAGGAGTGTTATGGGTATTCAAGTTAGAAATTAAGATATTTTTATTAGAGCTGCTCTGTGTGTATTTTTTATTTAATCTATAGTCTGTTTTTATAGTTTTAATACATCGTTCATCTAGAGGTGTAATTGTAATTTAATTATTCATATTTATGCCGCACTGTCTAGATTGTTTACATGCATTGAGGTTAGTTATTAGAGTATTAATGCAGTGCACTTTTGAGGAAGATTTTTTTATAGAATTATTATGTCCTAGCAAAGCATTATGGAAAGGGTTAGGAGTAATAATAGTGAGTCAAGAGAGACGAATTACCTTAGAGATGTTTTCAGAGAGGACCGGGCACTGAATCTTTTAGGATACAGACCATCCCGCTTGAAGAAATGCGGCCTCTCCCAGAAGAGGTCCCAGTTATCTACGATCCCAGCTAAAGCTGTTATTGGTGCAAAAGGTGGCTTTACAAAATACAAATTGATGTACTTATGCAATTAGCATGTTTCTTTTTGTCCTTTTGTAAGATTTTTTTATAACATTAAACAATTTCATAGTAAAAACTGACTTTGAGTTTCACTGCTTGGAAATAATATGGCAAAGAACATAATTTCAACGTAAAAGTTGTTATTCGTTAAAATGAAAGAATTGCTTGAGAAAAAACATTTTTCAATGGAATTTATGTCAGAAGCTCAGGGGCGACGACTTGACATTTTTGTGTGACTTTGTTAAAAAGCGGGTGTTGCACAAGGAGTGGTTTAAGCCACCTTCTAAAAACACAAAACTTGAAAGTAATAAATAATATAAAGTGTTATTTTATTAAACTGTTGACCTATTTTAGTAAACTGTGGCATCCTGTCAAATGCTGCTGCCTACTTATATAAGCTCCAAACTCCACAGGATGGATGGATACGTTGTACATAAAATGCCACCCTTAGGTATCTTTACCACTGCAGAATTTATTATTAACTAGTTTAAAACAGCAGCCGGAAAGGTAATGATTAAGTAATAATATTAAAGTAAATATTTTGAAGCATTTTTTTCTCCTCTGGCATATGGTAATGTTCAGTGTTTGTGTTGTGTGCCATGTTTCACTTTTACTTTACCTGTTTTATTGTGGCAGTTTGAGGGAGTGTACAATGTTTACATTCCTGTGGAGATTCTGGAAGCTTTCTTTCAGTTTTTTCAGACACCCTTTTCTGTGTATTTTGTTTCTTTATTATGAGTTATGCATAGGGGTGGGCGGTATGACGAAAATTCTATATCACAGTATTTTTCTAAATTATCCCGGTTTCACGGTATTCAACGGTATTTTCTTCCCCATGCAAGAGTGGATGTTAACCACATTTTCCACTGCAATTACTGGCTAAGAATAACCTATACCACTGCCAAGAGTATTGTACATTGTACAAAAAAAAAACATTTTAATGTGCACACAAGTATTAATACAGTTTTGCATTGCCCCATAAAGTGATAGTTTTCAAGGGGGTTGCACTAATGGAGAAGGTATCACATTGCATGACAGATGCAGTCAAAATATAGAACCTTTTTATTGAACAAATTTTGCAAAAACAACCTATAATTTGACAACATATTTTCAACCATGCAAAGAGGCATTTAGACTTAGTAAAATATCCAGAAGTGCTTGTCAAAAATTGTATTGCACCGAATATGTCTTAGAAAAGGAATAAATAGTAAATATTTTTTGTAAACCAACTATACTTTCTGTTAATGTTAACAATCTCTGTCCACTGACACGTTAAAGTGACTTTTTAATCAACTTTATCATCATTAAACTGCATAATATTTAAACTAATAAATAATAACAATAAAATAAATAATAGTATTATTACTTATAGTTGCACTATTACTTCAAGACTTCAAGCCCAGCTGCATTACACAGTATTCACCAAATTAAAATAAAAACAAGTGCAACTTGGTGATGACATCTTTACCAACTGAACCATCATTTAGGCAAACTGCATTAATATGGACCTTGCTTCAAGCTAAGCTATACTGGGAAGAAAAAAATAAACTATATGTCGAGAACAAAGTCAACATTTCCACTTTATTCTTGCCGTTTATGTTGAGATTAAAGTCGACATTTCCACTTTATTCTCATAGTTTACTTCATAATTAAAGTAGAATGTTGTAAACTAAACTTCTTCCTAAAATCAATGTTTAATCAATTACTTAATTTACCCCATCATAAATTAATGCAGCACATTAAATGCTTTGTGTTATGTTCCCCGACCCAGTGGTTAATCACTACGCTTCTTAAACTGACTTCCTCCGCACTAAGAGAAGACAGCAATCACCATACAGAATCCATTCACTTCATGGTATTCCTGCTTTCTGAAAATTTAGAATGCTAAGATAAATACTTGATATCATTTTCATGATGAAATGCATTAAAGCAGGTATTACACATGCACGGTAGTTAGGCAGTAGTGCTGCTCCCTCGCTGTAAGGGGTCCCCTGGTGTATGTTCAGTGTATAGAACTTTATGGCAGGTGTGACGAGGCTCCAAAAAACTGGATGTATGAATAGCTATCGCACAGGTTTAACTTAAATATTATGAAACTGTTGGGTTTGTGATCTGCTGGTCGGTGACACAAACACAGAATTCAATGCATGTTCTTCTGAGCGGGCTATCTTTATTGCATGCATACTGTCTCTATCTGACGTCCCATAACCCCAGTTCCTTTTTCCTTCCTTCCTTTTTCTTTCACCACATAACCAATCACCACACGATAAACATCTTTGTGAAATTAAAACTAATTATAAACTTAGCCCACAGAGTGTTCAGAACTTTAAAAATATCTTCGTTATACATGTTTAATTATGCATCCATTCAGGGTTGCGCCCATCTCTGAACGAGTCGCCAGCACATCGCAGGATGAATACAAGCAAAACATACACTAGCAGGGTCAATATAGCACAACAAAACCCCACATCCTACATGACTTTGAAAGGAAACTGAAGCACGCCGAGTAAATCCACCAGAAAAACATGCAAATGCAAGGCAGGTACGCCACCATGCCCCCATATGATTAATGCATGCTTTAATGCATTTCACCATGAAAATTATATTAAGTATTTATCTTAGCATTCTAAATGTTCAGAGAGCAGGAAGATCATGAAGTGAATGTATTCTGTGCGGCAATCGCTGCCGGCGCCTCCTCTTAGTGCAAGAAGAAGTCAGTTTAAGAATCACTTAACACAAAGCATTTAATGTGCTATATAACTTATGACGGGGTTTGAGAAAATCTAGTAAATTAAATATTAATTTTACGATGAAGTTTAGTTTACGATGGTCTACTTTAAAGACAAATTACGAGAATAAAGTCAACTTGTCGTCACACTATTACACAGTACCCAGGTATATTATACTGTATTGAAAACAAATAAAACAAGTACAACTTGGCTTGCAGTATTATCCAGTAGTATAGAAACTCTATTTACACATCTGACCTTTTAAAACTAAAGTTATCTCCAGCCGACGGACGTGACTCCTTTTGTTCGGCAAGAGTTCTTCTGTTCATCATGATCAGCTTTACTTTTAGTTCAGTTTCGGAATGCTCTCTGTCCATTTTCACTGTGCGGCATACCTATGCTAACGCCCACTATTTTGTGGTGTAGCAGTGAAAAAGAGCCCCACTTGAACAGTTTCCCGCTGCGCCACGTTCCGAACGTTGTTTAGGCATTTTAAACCGGTGTTGCGGTATAAGAAAAATCAATATCATAAAAAAAATAAAAAACGGTTTTCGATATGAACCGGTATACCGCCCAGCACTACTCTTGATTATGAGAAGGGAGACAGAATGAAGCCTTGTAAGTACAAACCAAAAAGCCATACTTTTATAATATACAAAACTATGGAAGTTACAATCATAAATAAATTAAAAGGTTACATATATTAAAGTAGCCAGTCAATGAGAGGGTTGTCCTGCCAAGCCAATCTGTTAGGTGTTTTTTGAACATGCAACTGGAATATTAAGCAAAAGCAAATTACTTAGACCTTCATAAGGCCTTTGATGCAATTCCACACCAAATAATAACTGTGAAACTTGAATAATTTTGCATCTGAGATCATGTATAGAACTGGATTTCACTTTGTTTAATATTCTAAAGAGGCAGAATACAAATCAGGAGAGGATGGTCCAAATAGGTTAATGCCATTAGTGGAGTCACTCAGTGGTCTGTCCTTGTGACTGTTTCCTTTTCAAATTTTATTAATTAATGGCTTAATTCTGGCACAGTTAGTCAACTTAACACTAGAATTACCAGAGCCTACGAAAAAACTCGTAATTCCGTCCCACCTTAAATCGCTTCTTAAATCCCTTCACACCTCTCCGCCAGCGCCCTTTGTCTTCTAAATGTGCTGATAAAGAGCAGCAAGGAGCAGCCGGCTATTCCATCCCCCCACCAATTTAGAATGTGCATGAACTTCTCCCAGCTCATGCCTTGATTGAGTATCTGGGAGTGAAGTGGAGTTTTAGAGTGGAAATAATAGATCGTTATTTGGAACACACGCATTTCATGTCTGTTCCGTTTCTACAGTAATCTGTGTCAACACATTGTTAAAACAGAAACGTTTTTTATATTCTAGTAGTAGATGACAAAATGTAGGCATAAACTATATAATGTATGAAGCCTGAAGTCCAAATAGCAAAGAAACATTTTCATAAAAGGTTCAAATATAACACAACAATTGCGCTTTTATTCAAAAATATAACTGCAGAAACAAAAAGCTGCTTTAACATGCGACATTGACAACAGTTTATTGTAACTGCTTCCATGGTGCAATGGAATCAGTTCTCGCCTTGGAATCAAAAGGTTGTGAGTTCAATCCTGCACCGCTCCGTTTTGAGAAGTAAACTGCTCTTAGTCTTACTATTTTAGAATAAAAGCATACATTTGATTTCAGTTTGTAACAGCCGGTGCAATTTATGATCCTTGTAAAGGTTAGCTTTTTTTTTAAATTCACTTTTCATTCTCTCACTCTCTGACACGGCTGTTTTCACTAAAGACGCGCTATAGCTCTGCAGTGTACCACAACGCATACTAACGCCCATCCCCCCCGGGTTCTGACACAGAAACGCTGGCGAAGCTGCCTTCTTCGTATCTCACCGTCACTTGCTTTTCTTTTATTCAGTTTTATTGAGTGTTCCTGCCAGTCCCCGCATGTTGCTGTATGCTGTTTCTTTTGTACTCCAGGACATGCAGAGGAAAGAATGGTAAAGAGCAGTAACTTCGGCGCTATATGCTATAATCAGACACTCCCAGATACTCAATCAAGGCATGAGCTGAGAGAAGTTCGTGCACGTTCTAAATTGGTGGGGGGATGGAATAGCCGGCTGCTCCTACCTTCTCTTTATCAGCACACTAGCAAAATACCCGCGCTTCGCAGCGGAGAAGTAGTGTGTTAAAGAAGCAATGAAAAAGAAAAGGAAACATTTTGAAAATAACGTAACATGATTGTCAATGTAATTGTTTTGTCACTGTTGTGAGTGATGAGTGTTGTTGTCATATATATATATATATATATATATATATATATACATATATATATACACACATATATATATACATATATACACATACATATGCATACACACATACATACATACACACACATATATACACACAAATACATATATATACATATACATACATATCTACATATATACACACACAGCTATTTCAGATCAGTGCAATACGCTGCTTGTTAAAACGGATAACTCCCGCTCTTACGTGCAAGTCTGCGTGGATATTATGAACTATTGTATTTGTTCAAGTTCTTTTTAAATTTTAAATAGAAGGAATTTTTATTTAGTCGACAGAAATATCTTTGGTAGGAATGGTAAAAACAGAGAGGAATATTATTCCTGAATAAATCAACTCAAAACTTAAACAACTTATAATATTTTGCTCTCCATAAAAATATATCCTGTCTATATTATACAAGTTAGAAATAAAGTAAACGTTAAAAGAACAAACATTCAAATTTCTTTACTCTTATGTAATTTAATATAAAAAATAAACTTAGATTTTAAATATCCCAAAAGATTTTGCTCTCCATAAAAATATATCCTGTCAAAATTATACAAATTCAAATATGAACATGCTGCATAACAAAACCTGGAAATATAAATAAAATGTGTTCCTTTCAGCAATAACAAATCAAATCATTCAGTTGTCTTTGCTCATATGTCATTTTAGAGCTGGACGCCTGGCATCTTTTTTGGCAACAAGTTCGTTTCTGTTTGGTGTGAGGTTCTGTGTTGTGGAGATTCTCAGGATGGATTGCAGGTGCTCATCAGTGAGGCGACTCCTGTGTGCTGTTTTGTTAGTCTTTATCACTAAGAAGAGCTTCTCACACAGATATGTGCTACCAAACATGCACAAGGTTCGAGCCGCATGTAGACGGACTTTTTTTGTTCTTCAAAGTCACCAAAGCGCCGTGCAAACTCAGTGCGCAGTGCGCTCAGTTTATCAGCAAAGTGCGTATTTGGGAACACCGTAGTGACGACTTGGTTTAACATTACTTGGCAACAGGGTTGCACTGGTGCATTTGTGTCTCCCATAAAAGCAGCTTCACTTGAAATCACTTTGTGATTGTGCACGGGTAAAAACGTCCGCTGAAGTGTCAGATTCTTATTTAATTCTTCTGCTTTATGTATCTTCTGCATTGCATTCAGGTTACCCTGTATTTTGTCTCATAGTGCCGTCTTAGATTAAATTCTGTAATTACAGCCACATTAGCTCCACAAATGAGACACACGGGTTCAGTAAACATATACTCAGCCTCCCATCGGTTTTTAAAGGCTCTATTTTCAGAATCAACTTTTCTCTTCAGCATCGTGTGAGCTAGCTTCGCAATAACTTGCAGCATCAAAAGCTAGACTTGATTAACGTGGTAAGTGTTTGGCAAAGCAGCTGAAGCGTTGCATTGCATTATGGGATCTGTAGTTTATTGTGTTACCAGCGCTTCATATACCCGGGCCATTAATAACAATAATACAGTATATAAAATGATCTTGCGGGCGGATATAATTACGCCGGGCGGATGTGGCCCGCCCTTGAGTTTGACACATATGGAGTAAATAGAACTTAAAAAGATATATTTTTTCAAATGTGATCGCGCAATTCAGATAGAGTTGACGCGAACTACAGCCTGCATGCCTCAATAAGTCATCCTCCCCTCGCTCTTACTTTTTTACCGTTCATCTAATGAATACACTGAGTATGGCTTTACCAAAACAATCATTGATGGCGAATAAAGTATCCATCATTCGAGTATGTAGATCGGTATATATATATATATATATATATATATATATATATATATATATATATATATATATATATATATACACCGCGTGTCATCGCAGCGAGAAGTAGTGTGTTAAAAAAGCTAGAAAAAGAAAAGGGAACATTTTAAAAATAACGTAACATGACTGTCAATATACAGTATTTGTTTTGTGAGTGTTACTGAGTGTTGCTGTCATCAATGATTTTATTATCATTATTTCTTTCAATCAGGTTCGTATTTGTAGGATGTGTTGTGTTCAAGTTACATTCCGTGTTTGTCAATCGTTGTAAAGATGACAGGTTTCTTTCATCGATTCGTTTCTTACTGCATCAATAAACAGCTTGTCTTCTTCTTTATCTGAGACCTGACACACTGCATGCACGGGTTTTTTACACTGTCTTCCTTTAGCGGGACATTGACTTTTTCCACCGTGTGCTTTGTTTCCGCAGTAGCTGGATTTATGAATATGCTTGTATCAGACGCTTCATATTTTTTGCTGCCTTTTCAATTGTGTAATTCGGTTTTTGTTCAGCACTCTTTGGAACTGTTGCTTTTATCTATGCACTGCGTCAGTTCACGTGAGCTTCGGTGTACATGCATCGAAGGTTCCCAGCTGTGCTGGTGCCATCTCGTGCGATGTCCATGGTTGTATTTAATGTTACCTTAGTCCTGGCACTTAAAACTTTCTCTCGCAGTTTCGCTGAGTTTGTGTCAAACACCACCCTGACCATCTCATCTTCCTCTCCATAAGCACAGTCCTTCGCCCGTGAATATTTAGTGGGAGTTTGCTATTGGATTGCCGCTGACGGACGGCCTTATATGGGCAGGCACTAAATTACAAACGCCAGCGGCAGCCTGTCTATGAACTTAATTTAAAGTGTAGGTTTACATCGTGCTTTGTTTCCGAAGTAGCAGAAATCATGAATATGGTTGTATATGTCACTCGCTCGCTTCTTATTGTTTCGCTGCCTTCTCAATTATATAATGCATGTCTTCCTGGTTTTCTATGCACTGCGTGATTACGTGGAAGGCGTGATGATGTCACACGAAACTCCGCCCCCACGGCGTTCAAGATCATCTCCATTACAGTAAATGGAGAAAAACAGCTTCCAGTTATGACCATTACGCGTAGAATTTCGATATAAAACCTGCCCAACTTTTGTAAGGAAGCTGTAAGGAATGATCCTGCCAAATTTCAGCCTTCTACCTACACGGGAAGTTTGAGAATTAGTGATGAGTGAGTGAGTGAGTGAGTGAGTGAGTGAGTGAGTGAGTGAGTGAGGGCTTTGTCTTTTATTAGTATAGATTTAGAGGACAAAGGACGTGGGCGGAGAGGTGTGAAGGGATTTAAGAAGCAGTTTAAAGTGGGACAGAATTACAAGTTTTTTCGTAGGCTCTGGTAATTCTAGCGTTAATGAAATTCACAGGTGACGCTGAAATCTAAGGGATAGCAAATACTGAGTAGGAAGCAAAAATAATTCATAAACACCTGAACAGTCTTCAAAACTGGGCAATCGCTTGGCAGTTGGATGTTAATGTAGTAACATTAATGTGCAGTAGCAGTCATGCAGTGTTAAAGTGCAAAGTATAAAGAATATTAATTATCAATAATTATTAATTGAAAATGAGCAACACTGAACTGCAAGAAGCAAACTCTGAAAAGAATTTAATTGTTTAGGTTGTGGCAGCATTCTTATCATTGAGGCAATTAGCATAAGCAGTTAAAAAGGCAAACAGATATTACATTATTTTTTTTTATTTTTTTTTTATTTATTTATTAATTTTATTACAATCAATACATAGCAATCAAGTTTTTACAAAAAAAAAGAATTATGCTAAGAACAGATCGATCCCCACCCTTGAGAGAGAGAGCAAGCCAAACGGTGTAAAATTTAAGGCTTTTAAAAATACCTAAATCAACAAATTCTCTGTGCTTTATAAAATCATTTCAAAATATTACTGATTAGATCCTGCCATGTTTTGAAAAAAGTCTGCACAGATCCTCTAACTGAGTATTTGATTTTTTCCAATTTTAAATAATATAACACATCAGTTTCCCACTGACTTAAAAGAGGAGAGTTTGGGTTCTTCCAGTTTATCAGAATAAGTCTGCGTGCCAACAGTGTAGTGAATGCAATCACAATTTGTTTGTCTTTCTCCACTTTAAGACCCTCTGGAAGAACCCCAAACACAGCTGTTAATGGGTTAGGAGGGATTGTGAGTCCAAGACTGTCTGAGAGGTAATTAAAAATTTTTGTCCAGAATAATGTTAATTTGGAGCAGGCCCAGAACATGTGACCTAGTGAGGCTGGGGCTTGGTTGCAACGTTCGCAGGTTGGATCATGCCCTGGAAACATTTTGGAGAGTTTTAGTCGAGACAGATGTGCTCGATATATAATTTTGAGTTGTATAATTGTATGCTTTGCGCATATGGAGCTTGAGTGAATTCTCTGCATTGCTACTTTCCACTCCTTTTCTGATATATTAATTGAGAGGTCATTTTCCCAGTGTCCTCTTGGATCTTTGAAAGGAAGGGATTGTAAAAGGATTTTATATATTGTAGAGATGGAGTCTAACTCCTTGAAATTGAGCAATAATTTTTCCAGCGTGGATGAGGGTGCAAGATGAGGAAAATCTGGAAGGTTCTGTTTAACAAAGTTCCTGATTTGAAGATAGTGAAAGAAATTTGTAGCTGGAATGTTAAATTTGGAATGTAATTGTTCATAGGATGCAAAGACGTTGTCTATATAAAGATCTCTAAGCAAGTTAATTCCAAATTTTTTCCAGATATTAAAAACTGCATATGTTTGTGAGGGTTGAAAGAGGTGGTTCTTTTGCAGGGTGCCACAGAAAGAAGCTTCTCCGTCTTAAAATGCTTTCTACATTGGTTCCAGATTCTAAGTGAGTGGAGCACAATTGGGTTATTAGTGTATTGCCGATAACGTGTGTTTATTGGAGCACAAAGCAAGGAATACAAAGAAGTACTGCAGGATTTTACTTCTATTGCGGTCCATGCCTGTGTATGTTCTTCTATTTGTGTCCAGGTTCTTATCGACTGTATATTTGCGCCCAGTAATAAAACTGGAAGTTAGGTAGAGCCATGCCGCCTTCTGCCTTTTGTCTTTGTAGGGTCGCTCTTTTGATGCGTGGATGTTTAGAATTCCAAATAAATGAGGTTATTGTTGAATCTAATTGCTTAAAGAACGATTTATTAATGTATATTGGTATGTTTTGAAATAAAAAGGAGCTTAGGAAGAATATTCATCTTAACAGTGTTAATTCTTCCAGCTAGTGTGAGATGAAGGGTTGACCATCTATGCAAGTCTTGTTTAATTTTTTCCATACAGACGACGAAATTTTGTTGATAAAGAGCTTTATGTTTACTTGTGATGTTTACCCCGAGGTATTTAAACTGTTCTGCAATGATAAAAGGAAGGGTGTCTAATCTAATATTATATGCTTGCGAATTCACCGGAAAGAGTACACTTTTATTCAGATTAATTCTGAGACCAGAGAGCTTTTGAAATTCTGTGAGTGCTGCTAAGACTGCAGGCACAGAATTTTCTGGGTCCGATATATACAGTACCATGTCATCTGCATATAATGAGATTTTCTGTTCCAGTCCTTCTCTGCTAATCCCCTTTATCTGATCAGTATTTCGACAATGTATTGCCAGTGGTTCAATGGCAATTGCAAACAGCAGTGGTGACAAAGGGCATCCTTGTCTTGTGCCACGCTCTAGTTTAAAGTAGTCTGAGCAAATGTTATTGATGCAAACTGAAGCTTCTGGGTTAGTATACAGTAATTTAATCCATGCACAAATGTTGGGCCAAACCCAAACTTCTCCAAAATAGTAAAAGGTATTTCCATTCAATCATGTCGAATGCTTTTTCTGCATCCAATGATAATAATATTTCTGGGGTGTTTGATTTAGTTGGTGAGTATATTACATTAAACAGGCGTCAAGATTTGAAGATAAGTGTCGGCCCCTAATAAATCCAGTTTGGTCTTGTGATATTACTGAGGGAGCACTTTCTCCATCCTTCTAGCTATGATTTTAGAGAGTATTTTAACGTCGTTATTCAGAAGTGAAATTGGTCTGTATGATGCACATTGTAATAAGTCCTTATTTTGTTTTGGAAAGACAGTGATTAGTGCTTGGCGAAAGGTTTGTGGAAGAGATTGGTTATCTCTGGCTTCTGTAAATGTTGCTAATAGGAGGGAGCTAGCTGAGCGGAGAATTTCTTGTAAAACTCTGCAGGGTAGCCATCAGGGCCTGCTGCTTTTCCACCTTGGAGTGACTTTATAGCATCCAGTAATTCTGATAATGACAGAGGTTTATCGAGCTCCTCCACACTAATAGCGTCAATTTGTGGTATCTGTAATTTATCCAGAAATGCATTAGATTGTATATTGTCTTCTTTAAACTCAGTAGTATATAGGGATTTATAGTAGTCTCTAAAAGTGTACATTATATTTTTGTGTTCGATGATTTTATCTCCATTCGTGTTAGTAATTACGAGATTGCGTATGCACTTCTTGCTTGTGAATTTGTTGCGCTAAAAGCTTATTAGCTTTCTCCATGTTCATAATAATGATGTCTGGATTTGTAAATTAGTTGTTCGGTTTCTTTAGTTGTCAAGAGGTTTAATTCTGAATGTAGAGCCTGCCTCCTCTTATGTAGAGTCTCGCTTGGTAGTCTGGCATGTTCTTCATCTATTTTAGTAATTTCGCTTTTATCTCTGCTACTTTCTTCGCTCGGATTTATTTCTGTGGGAAAGATATGAGATAATCTGTCCTCTTAAGAAGGCCTTAAGAGTTTCCCAGAGTATTCCTGCAGAGATCTCAGGGGATGTATTTGTCTCTAGAAAGAATTCAATTTGTTTGGATATAAATTCAGTACAATTCTCGTCAGCTAATAGAAGCGGATTGAGACGCCATCTGCGGGTGAGTGTATGGGGCTTAGTAATTTCAGCTCCAAGATCATCGGAGCATGGTCTGAAATAACAATAGCATCGTATTTACAAGATTTAATCTTAGGCAAGAAGTTATTATCTATAAAGAAGTAATCAATCCTTGAGTAGCAATGATGTACTGGTGAGTAGAAAGAATATGTTCTTGAATTTGGGTTTAAAAACCTCCAGGGATCTGATAAGTTGTGATCAGTTATAAACTTTGTAATTATCTTTGCGGTGTTAGTTGCCGTTCCCCTGTGGAGGAAGTCTTATCTAAAAGTGGATTTAGAACACAATTAAAGTCCCCAGCCATTATAAGTTTATGAGTGTTCAGATTGGGAATGGATGCAAATAAATTTTGTATAAATTCCTTATCATCAACATTAGGTGCATAAACATTTATCAAAATCATTTTACAGTTAGATAAGTCTCCCATGACCATCACATATCTCCCTTCAGGATCCAATACTACATCTGATGCTACAAATGGTACTGTTCTATGTATGAGAATTCCCACCCCTCTAGTTTTCTAGTAAACTACATTTTAAAGACGGTGTAACACAACAGGTAAGTAACTAACAGCAGCTAAAATGTATATGGATCATCTCTCGGTAGTAGATCCCTTTTGAAAGGCGCTACACGACGGCTGTGGTATAGAAATTACATTTTCTATGTGAACGTTTAAATTTGTGCCTCTGGTAATGTGCCTTACCGGCATTTAAAGAAAATTAGTTTTGTGTCCTCTGCAGTGTTAAGAGAGAAAGGCTTTGGTTTGGCATAAAAGGAAAAAGGTGTAAAGAAAGGAAAGTTGCCTTTTTCTTTTATATAGTATAGAGATGTGTTAAGCTGGCGTTATGATCGCCTTTTGGGACAGTCGCGGTGGATCTTGTGTAGACTGGTGAGACGTCCCCGCCATTAATCGGCTGTGATGGCACTGTCAGTCCTGCACTCGTGTGCGTGAATTCATAATCCGAGTTTAGGACCTCATAATCGTATACGTGCAAAAGAAAGTGTGAATCGCTTTAATATTATTTTGCCGTGGTGTAGAAAAGGGGTCCTGTGTTTGCACTTGTCTGGGCTATAGCGCAGGGGGAGGATGAAAAAAAATTAAAAGTGCTCACTTTGACTTAAAGCAGAAGCGCAGTCAGCGTCTCAAAGGCGGCACAGCTATGCAGCGCTGGCTGCTCGACTTTTGCTGGGCAGGAGACCCCTTTTGTACACACGTTCATGATATCAAAAGTCTCAGCGCTCTTTGGCGGTAATTCATATATTATATATATAGCAAAATACCCGCTACGAGCGGAGAAGTAGTGTGTTAAAGAAGTAATGAAAAAGAAAAGGAAACATTTTAATAATAACGTAACATGATTGACATTGTCATGAGTGTTGCTGTCATATATATGCCTGCCTAAATAAGTCACGCTCGCTTTGCTCTTACTTTATTTACCGTTCATTTAATCATGGTTAATGGCGGAAAAATTATAAAATGGAAGGAGGATGGCTTTACCAAAACAATTATTGATGGCGAACCGATTATTCATAAAGCTTGAATTGGTGATCTGTTTTTCTGTGTTAACCTCATATTTTTTCATACTTCTTCTCAAACTAAGGTGCGAGGGTAAAATGAATCGGGATGCGCTGATCAATGTAATCGGTGTACCAGGAAATCATGCATTGACAAAAGCTCCCCTTTGCTTGTAATGCAAAGTGTGATTAAATGCATTATTTTTTAACGCGTTATGGAGCACATGCATCGAAGCTTCTCAGCTGTTCTTGTGCTAAGAAAAGGAAAGATTTTAAAAATAACGTAACACGATTGTCAATGTAACCTTTTGTAAGCAGTGCCTGGAGGATTCAGTGTGGAGAAACTCTAGAGAGAGCGTGTGTATTAACTTGTGGATTTTTCTGTGAGTATTTGGTGGCAGTCTGACGAAGTTGCTTCGGAAGACGGCGTTAGCTGCAGAGCACAGAGTGAAATGGGATGAATGGGCGGGGAGATGATGACGTGACTCCCCACCGCCTTAACTGTCAATCCCCACAAACACAGTCTCTCAGAATTTGCATAAGCACACCCCTTCACCTACAATTTTAACTTAGTTACAAAGTGATCAAAACTCCCGTTTATATCCTGTGTCCTCTCATTAAACTTGTATCCCGCATTACTTGTGGGCATGTGAAACGCCAGCGGTAGCCTGTCTATGAACTTAATTTAAAGTTTAGGTTTACACCGTGCTTTCTTTCCGAGGTAGCAGCACTCATGAATATGGTATTATATGTCACTCGCTCGCTTCTTATTGTTTCGCTGCCTTCTCAATTATATAATGCATGTTTTCTTAAGCGCTTTTTGGAGGTCTTCCTGGTTTTCTACGCACTGCGTTGACAGTCAGTTAACGTGATTACGTGGAAGGCGTAATGATGTCACACGAAACTCCGCCCCCCTACGTCATTGCAGCTCAACTCCATTACAGTTAATGGAGAAAAATACCTTCCAGTTATGACCATTAGGCATAGAATTTCGAAATGAAACCTGCCAAACTTTTGTAAGTAAGCTGTAAGGAATGCGCCTGCAAAATTTCAGCCTTCTACCTACACGGGAAGTTGGAGAATTAGTGATGAGTCAGTGAGTGAGTGAGTGAGTGAGTGAGGGCTTTGCCTTTTATTAGTATAGATACTGTATATATACACACACACACATATATACATACTGTATATCACATATACATATCTACATATATACTGTATATACACATATATATACAAATCTACATATATATATCCACATATATATATATATATATATATATATATTAGGGGTGGGACTCAATTAAAAAAATTAATCCAATTAATTAGAGGCTTTGTAAGAATTAATCTTGATTAATCGTATGTAATCGCACACGTAAATTTGCCCCAAATCGCAAATGTTTTTTTTTTTTTTAATTTAAAAGGGTTTTAGTGGTGACAGAATCAAATAATAGACATGGACATGAATATTGTAAACTGAAACTGTTTTAATTTCTGAAAAAAAAAAGCTTTTAAACTGCATTTGAATTCAAAACAGAAACAAAAATATCATCCCTGGTTAAAATTGGGCAGACTTAAAAATAAAGTGGTAGTTTAAGTACTTTAAGTACATTTTCAGAATAGTATTGTCTTTAAATAATAATAACCAAAATTTCAACATAAAGTGCAGTTTTTCTTCTTAAAAAAATGAGTCAGAAACATAAAAGGTAATTTGACCAGCTTACTCTTTAAACTCTGAGTAACATTAGCCAAAATTATTTTGTACATTAGGCTAAAACAGTGTGTTAATTGAACATTTTGTAATTAGATGTAATTAGAATTACCAACGGTCACGGAAGTCCAATGATCCCCAGTAAGAGCCACAAAGTCCGCTTTCTGTAATGCATCTAATTTTGCTTGCTTTTCAGTGTGCACAAAACCATGCTTTTATCAAGGCTTCGGGTAGTTGAAATGATCAGTCGTAGGAACGCGCTTTATTCCGACTCTAACATTTTTGTAGCTGTGATGTGTGCATCAGTGTAATGGATGTACCAGGAAATCATGCATTGACCAAAGTTCCCGTTTGCTTGGAATTGAAAGTGTGATTAAATGCGTTATATTTTTATTGTATTTTGGAGTACATGCATCGAAGCTTCTCAGCTGTGCTTGTGCTAAGAAAGGGAAACATTTTAAAAATAACGTAACATGATTCTGCGTTAACCGAATATTTTTTCATACGTCCCAAACCAAGGAGATTCGAAGGTAAAATGAATGGGTAGCAGCGTACATACTCAGTGCATCCCTCTCGGGAATCGAACCTCAATGTCGGCGTTAGAGGCGAAGACTCTACAATTGCGCCACAGCGTGTGGCTTGTCTATGCGAGAGTATGTACTGTAGATCGGGGTATATATATACATTTATATATATACCCGCGTATCGCAGTGGAGAAGTAGAACATTTTAAAAATAACGTAACATGTGTGAACGCTGGCCCCGGCACAGACAGACGGACGACATATTTTCACCCAACACACTTTATTTACACTATTTACAATTATATAAAAGTCACGTGCACTCACGAACCCCAGTGCCTCTCGCACTGAATCCCCCAAAAGTCCAGGGCCCACAGTCTCTGTGCCTTTGCTCTGGCCGCCTCCTGTCCTCTCTCCAGCTCCGTCTTACTGCCTCCCGACTTCCACCAATGCCTGGAGGGAGGCGGCCCCTTTTATGGGGAGCCGGATGGGCTCCAGCTGCTTCCCGGCACTTAACGGCGGCCACACCCCTGTGTGGCGGAAGTGCCGGCCGTGCACCCGGAAGCCATCTGTGTCTCCCCGGTCGTCTTCCCACCGGCACTTCCTGGTGTGGCGGAAGTGTCGGACTCCTGGGATCAACAGGCACTGGGGCGCCGCCTGGCGGTGGCCACGGGTCCCTACAGGGCTGGGCTTCCAAGCCCTGTACCCGAGGGCCCCTGCATAACCAGGACGGACGCCCCACTCAGTCTGGAGGAGGCACACGCCTCCTCTGGTCCTCAAAGCGTCCCGCCGGGCTCCATCCCGCCAAAGACCACACGGGGTAAACCGGCATCGGGGCGCCGCCTGGCGGTGGCCACGGGTCCCTACATGGCTGGGCTTCCAAGCCCTGTACCCGAGGCTCCCAACAGAACCAGGACGGACGCCCCCTCGCGTCACACACATGATTGTCAATATACAGTAATGGTTTTGTGAGTGTTATTGAATGTTGCTGTCATCAAGGATTTGATTATCATTATTTGTTTCAATCAGGGTCGTATTTGTACGATGTGTTGTGTTCAAGTTACATTCCGTGTTTGTCAATCGTTGTAAAGATAAGAGGTTTCATTCATCGATTAGTTTCTTACTGCATCAATAAACAGCTCGTCTTCCTCTTTATCTGAGATGTAACAAACTGCATGCACGGGTTTTTTTTTACACTGTCTTCCTTTAGTGGGACATTCACTTTTTCCACCGTGTGCTTTGTTTCCGCAGTAGCTGCACTTATGAATATGATTGTATGTATCAGACGATTCATGTTTTTTTGCTGCCTTCTCATTTGTGTAATTCGGTTTTTGTTCAGCACTCTTTGGAACTGTTGCTTTTTGTCTGTGCACTGCGTCAGTTCACGTGAGCCGCTTGGTGTTCTTGCATCGAAGGTTCCCAGCTGTGCTGGTGCCATCTCGTGTAATGTCAGCTAAGACCCGCACTTAAAAGTTTCTCTCGCAGTTTCAATGAGTTTGTGCCAAACACCACCCTGACCATCTCATCTTCCTCTGCATAAGCACAGTCCTTCACCCGTGAATATTTATTGGCAGTGTTTGTATTGGATTGCCGCTGATGGACGGCCTTATATGGGCAGGCACTAAATTACAAACGCTAGTGGCAGCCTGTCTATGAACTTAATTTAATATAAACTTACGGTTCACGCCGTGCTTTGTTTCCGCAGTAGCTGTACTTATGAATATGCTTGTATGCATCATTTGCTTCATAATGTTTTTCTGCCTTCTCAATTGTGAAATGGCGTTTTGTGCTCATCGCTGTTTGGAGTTTTTCCTTGTTCTCTACATACTTACGTAGGAGTCGTGATGATGTCACACGAAACTCCGCCCCCCACGGCCATCTCCAACTCAACTCCATTACATTATATGGAGAAAAATAGCTTCCAGTTATGACCCTTACGCATAGAATTTCGAAATGAAACATGCCCAACTTTTGTAAGTAAGCTGTAAGGAATAAGCCTGCCAAATTTCAGCCTTCTACCTACACGGGAAGTTGGAGAATTAGTGATGAGTGAGTGAGTGAGTGAGTGAGTGAGGGCTTTGCCTTTTATTAGTATATATATATATATATATATATATATATATATAAATTATTTTTGTTAAATCACATTTCTTTTATTAAACCTTATTTTCTAATTCCATACTATTTGTTACTGTATAGAACAAATGTCAAAAGCTGCATTAGAAATTTCAGTAGTTTTATTCCTGGTATTTCTTTATTTTTAAGTTATATAAGCTTCCTTTTTTTGAAATGTGTAGTATGCATTTTTATTTAACTAATATAAAAATTATCTTTGATTTTTGTTTGCTTTTTTCTTTCTTACAGAGGCAGAAGATCGGCCTGTTAAACTGTTTTCTGCAGAGGGTGTTTTTAATTATTCCACTTTGCTTTTAAATGAAGATAAATCAGTTCTGTATGTTGGTGCAAGAGAAGCCCTGTTTGCTTTGAATGTCTCCAATTTTGGGAAGAGCAAACTGAACAGAAATGTAAGTGTAAGCATTTTTTAACTCCAAAAATGTTTAATCTTTTTTCCCCAACAAGTTGACCATCTCAGTCACTATGGCTCAGTCAGTATTTACCAGTCATGTTCTGAGCTTATAGACATTTATTTAAATGTTGTCTTTTTAGCTGTTTTTCTTTAAGTATCTTTCTTTACCTGGAGGTCTGTTTCAGAGGCTTGATGGAACCATCCAACAGTGTGCATTATGATAATGTATACTTGAAATTATTAAATTACTGTAATA
Source organism: Polypterus senegalus (assembly GCF_016835505.1). Classification (NCBI taxonomy): domain Eukaryota; kingdom Metazoa; phylum Chordata; class Cladistia; order Polypteriformes; family Polypteridae; genus Polypterus; species Polypterus senegalus. Next base: position 120,975,959 of record NC_053165.1, on the reverse strand, counting down.
CAGGTTCAGTAACTGTAAATATTAGAGATGCATCTCTTTGACTTTAGACTGGTATTTCAAAGTGGGATCTTCTGCTCTACTTTCCTGTCAGTTAAGCCACTCTGGGCTTCATCCCAAAATGAAAACATTCATTATGATAAGTGTTTTAAGTTGTATTCTTCATTCCAGCTGACATGGAGCGCCCCTGATAATAAACGAAAACAGTGCAGCTTTAAAGGAAGAAGCCTGCAGGTGAGCATTGACTGAACATAAGAGAACACAACTGAAGACTGTTTGATAGATAATGCTATCTGTATTGTATAAGATCTACTCGGGCTGCTGGAGAAAATATTTTAAATGATTATATTAAGCAATACTTGATATATTTTAGTTTGACTCTGTTGATGTTTTGTTTTCTTTTTCAAGTTTTACTGTTAATGTATTTAAACTCATTTAGCTGATTTTGTTTCCTAGCTTGTGAGTTAGCTATCAGTAGAATTAATACAAACCTTTATTCATATACAGTACAGGCCAAATGTTTGGACACACCTCCTCATTAATGTGTTTTCTTTATTTTCATGACCATTTACATTGGTAGATTCTCACTGAAGGCATCAAAACTATGAATGAACACATGTGGAGTTATGTACTTAACAAAAGGTGAAATAACTGAAAACATGTTTTATATTCTAGTTTCTTCAAAATAGCCACCCTTTGCTCTGATTACTGCTTTGCACACTCTTGGCAATCTCTCGATGTGCTTCAACTCAGGTGACTACCTGTTGAAGCTCATCGAGTGAATGCCAAGAGTGTGCAAAGCAGTAATCAGAGCATGCCAAGAGTGTGCAAAGCAGTAATCAGCGCAAATGGTGGCTATTTTGAAGAAACTAGAATATAAAACATGTTTTCAGTTATTTTACCTTTTTTTGTTAAGTACATAACTCCACATGTGTTCATTCATAGTTTTGATGCCTTCAGTGAGAATCTACCAATGTAAATGGTCATGAAAGTAAAGAAAACACATTAATGAGGAGGTGTGTCCAAACTTTTGGCCTGTACTGTATATATATCCATATGATGGCTAGAGAAAAAGTATGCTGTATAGAGGTAGGATTGAGTGAACTGAAACACTCATTGTAAGACCTCTCCTGCATTGGCATCAACTCTGATACACTGCTGAAAACTAGACTCATTAACACTAGAATTACCAGACCCTACGAAAAAACTCGTAATTCCGTCACACCTTAAATCGCTTCTTAAATCTCTTCACACCTCTCCGCCAGCGTCCTTTGTCCTCTAAATGTGCTGATAAAGAGAAGCTAGGAGCAGCCGGCTATTCCATCCCCCCACCAATTTAGAACGTGCACAAACTTCTCTCAGGTCATGCCTTGATTGCGTATCTGGGAGTGAAGTGGAGTTTTACAGTGGAAATAATAGATCGTTATTTGGAACACACGCATTTCATGTCTGTTCCGTTTCTACAGTAATCTGTGTAAACACATTGTTAAAACAGAAACGTTTTTTATATTCTAGTAGTAGATGACAAAATGTAGGCATAAACTATATAATGTATGAAGCCTGAAGTCCAAATATCAAAGAAATTTTTTACAAAAGGTACAAATATATCACAATTGCGCTTTTATTCAAAAATATAACTACAGAAACAAAAAGCCGTCTTAAAATGCGACATTGACAGCTGTTTATTGTAACTGCCTCCGTGGTACAATCGAATCCGTTCCCGCCTGGGAATCAAAAGGTCGCAAGTTCGATCCTGCATCACTCCGTTTTGAGAAGTAAAATTATATTTGTCTTACTATTTTACAATAAAAGCATACATTTGATTTCGGTCTGTAACAGCCGGTACAATTTATGATCCTTGTAAAGGTTAGCTTTTTTTTTTTTTATTCACTTTTCCTTCTCTCAGTCGCGTTCAGAATCAATCCATACAACCCCATCTGACACGGCTGTTTTCACATAAAGACGCGCTATAACTCTGCAGTGTACCACGATGCACACTAAAGCCCCCCCCCCACCCAAGGTTGCTGACACACAAACGCTGGCGAAGCTGCCTTCTTCGTGATCTCACCGTCACTTGATTTTCTTTTTATTCAGTTTTATTGAGTGTTCCTGCCAGTCCCCGCATGTTGCTGTATGCTGTTTCTTTTGTACTCCAGGACAGGCAAAGGAAAGAATGGTAAAGAGCAGTAACTTCGGCGCTATGTGCAATAATCACGCACTCCCCATCTGCCCGTGGTTTTGTTATACTTTCACACCAACATATGTTTCTGTGTTTGAGCAGGCTCAAACGGGCATGCTCAAAAAATACACGTGTAATGCCACGAAAAGTGCACGCAGACACTTCATTTCGCAAACAAAACAAGTGCACTTTTATTCAAGATTACCTGTATAACCGAAGAAAAAAGAAAGCAAGTTACAGTAGGCGATTGATACGACAGCTTGCATGGTGCAATGCTAAGAAGTGCTGATTTCCATTCCGTGCTATATAAAATCATCACATTCAAATATTAACAGTTCCCACACACCCAAGGACCATCCTTCCTACATTTACGACATGTGTACTTGTTGCAGTGTACACACCTCTCTGTGCTATGGTTCCTATTACATTGAATGAGCACCTGACACTGTACTTTCTTCCCTGGGGGAAGGTCCCACATCAGAGAATTTCCAGTTCCTGCATAAATTCACACCCGATCTGACGCTGTTCGTTTTCAAATAATATTACATTAGTTACTTTTCGTGGCATTACACGTGTATTTTTTGAACATGCCCGTTTGAGCCTGCTCAAACACAGAAACATATGTTGGTGTGAAAGTATAACAAAACAACGGGCAGATGGGGAGTGTGTGATTATTGCATATAGCCGGTTACTGCTCTTTACCATTCTTTCCTTTGCATGTCCTGAGTACAAAAAGAAACAGCATACAGCAACATGCGGGGACTGGCAGAAACACTCAATAAAACTGAATAAAAAGAAAATCAAGTGACGGTGAGATATGAAGAAGGCAGCTTCGCCAGCGTTTGTGTGTGTCAGCAACCTTGGTTTGGGGGCTTTAGTGTGCATCATGGTACACAGCAGAGCTATAGCGCGTCTTTATGTGAAAACAGCTGTGTCAGATGGGGTTGTATGGATTGATTCTGAACGCGACTGAGAGAATAAAAAGTGAATAAAAAAAAAAAAAGCTAACCTTTACAAGGATCATAAATTGCACCGGCTGTTACAGACCGAAATCAAATGTATGCTTTTATTCTAAAATAGTAAGACAAATATAATTTTACTTCTCAAAACGGAGTGATGCAGGATCGAACTTGAGACCTTTTGATTCCCAGGCGGGAACGGATTCAATTGCACCACGGAGGCAGTTACAATAATCGGCTGTCAATGTCGCATGTTAAGGCGGCTTTTTGTTTCTGCAGTTATATTTTGAATAAAAGCAATTGTGTTATATTTGTACCTTTTGTAAAAAATTTCTTTGATATTTGGACTTCAGGCTTCATACATTATATAGTTTATGCCTACATTTTGTCATCTACTACTAGATTATAAAAAAACGTTTCTGTTTTAACAATGTGTTTACACAGATTACTGTAGAAACGAAACAGACATGAAATGCGTGTGTTCCAAATAACGATCTATTATTTCCACTGTAAAACTCCACTTCACTCCCAGATACTCAATCAAGGCATGAGCTGAGAGAAGTTCGTGCACGTTCTAAATTGGTGGGGGGATGGAATAGCCGGCTGCTCCTAGCTTCTCTTTATCAGCACATTTAGAGGACAAAGGACGCTATGAGAGGTGTGAGGAGATTTAAGAAGCGATTTAAGGTGTGACGGAATTACGAGTTTTTTCGTAGGCTCTGGTAATTCTAGTGTTAAGCAGTATCGCTGGTAAAGAAGAATTAAATGAAGACAAAGGATACAGATCCTTAGAGGTTTGAGTCTTTTTTTTTAAATGGAGTTTTATGATTTATCAAAATAGTCATGCCATCTGTTTAATTGCGTCTAGATGTATATCTTCCCAAATCTAATTTTTTCTAATGGGTTTCCAGTAGAAAGCTAGTATCAATTTTGCTTTGATGCACAATATGTAAACAGCATGCTCTGCAATGAGGGGATTTGGGACTGTTTATGTTCCAAGAAACAATCTTTTAATTTGATTATGTGGGATCAATAAGACTTGAAGTGAGAGGAAATATGGGCATAGAAAAACTGATACAGCACAGCAAGGAAAAATAAACTGGTATGAGAGCAAACTACTTCCTTCTCCTTTAACTCATCAATTTCAAGTGATTATGCAAAGGAAAGATAAGAAGGTAACACAATAGAATAGGATAGCAAACTTTACAAGAAAATAACTTTATAAATTCTCACTTTATCAGCAAACAAATCAGAACAGGAAAAAAGGGTCCCTAAAGTGTCCTCCTACAAATTACCAAACTGTCACTTGGTGCCCAAATGCACGTCTTGTGGGCCATGTTTTTGAACCATTGGTAAGAACATTAACAGCTCAAACAGCTAAAAAACAAAGGTTAGTTTATATTATTAAAACCAAATATTGATGTTAAAGTGAGCCATATTCTGTTCTGTGTGAGAGGAAGTAGTAGGTACTTTTGTTAGCACTTTTCTGTTTCAGTATCTTAGTTTCTGACTTCATCCTGAAGACATAACAACAAATTAGTGGAACGTTTTGAGATTAACTTTAAAAATTATGCTTCTCTTTTCAGACTGACTGCTTCAATTATGTCAAAGTCTTCCTGCAACTCAATAGTACTCACTTATTTGCCTGTGGGACCTATGCATTCAGCCCCATCTGCACATATATTGTAAGTACATTTGTTCAGGGACTGGTCAGAAATAACACTTGATTCTTTTTATATATAGGTAATTTTCTTCCAGATAATGATTTATTTCTTTGAGATTGGAGGTTATTTTCTAAGAGCATTTTGACATTATTTGTCTCCTGGATAATTTTCAGGCAATGATAATGCAATTTGTAACGATTATCAGTCTCACACTTCAATTAACATTACCTTTTCATTCCCAGGTTTTACATGTTTTAATGGTGTTTCTAAATTTCTCCTCCATGCTATGCCACTCACTTAGTATGTAAAGTTGGCCTCACACCAAGATATTTCAGTTTTTATTGTTTCCTTTCATTTTTGATTGCATTGTTTGTTGACAAAACTGCTTCTTAAGCGCTGGACCTACCATAAGCTTAGTGAAGACTAGGTAATAGGAGCTAACAAAGTTTCTTTCTAAACCCTTTACAGAAAATTTCAGATTTCAGCTTAGTGAAAAATGCAGAGGGCATTGTGACTGAGGAGGGCCGGAGCCGATGTCCATTTGATCCAGAATACAAGTCTTCTGCTATCATTGTTGGTAAGAGAATAAATATTCACCACCTCTGTTAAACAGAATTGCACTTATTTGGTAAAGACAGAGTCCTGGGTGAATTTCTGGTGTTCCACATTTTTGTGCTTTTTGATCTTTTGCTTTATACACACAATGATGTGGTGTGCAGTGAACGGAATTGCCATGGACAGCATTCAAAATGAATTAATTGAAATAAGTATTTGTGTGAGTGTAGTCTTCAAGGAACTAACTACTGTGCACCAGGACCTAAATTGCTTCTGGGATATGTTTTAGTCCCTTGAGAATACTGTACTTAAAAATTTGGTTTACAAAATGGATGGGAAATTGCAGTTATTATCTGGCAATTTTGATGATTGACTTACAGGCAATTGTAACTTTTAGTTGTGTTACTGCCACCCACAGCTTATATGGAAAGAAATGAAGATAAACTTGTGTAAAAATCATCTACTGATTTAATAGTCGTTTATCTTCAGTCTACTATTTTCTGAACTCTAGTCAAAGCCTGTTGTCTTCATTTGCTTTTTTTCAATTTTAGATGGAGAATTGTATGCAGGAACTGTCAGTAACTTTCAAGGAAATGAACCCACAATTTATAAGAGTCTTGGTAGCGGGACTCCGTTAAAAACTGAGAACTCTTTGAACTGGCTCCAAGGTAACTTTAATTAAGTAAAATCTGACTTGTTCTGTTTGTATATAGGTGCTTATGCAACAGGTCATATGTTCTGTTAATGGTGTATAGTACTGACAATGTATACTTTCAATGTTCAGTTTTGTGGCAGTGTAATAGTTTACCATTTGTCATTGTATTTTCTGTGTCTTGTGTTTTGCTACTCACAAATTATTTACTTTTAATAGATCCCAGGTTGGTGTTGGCCGTAAACACAAGTTCACAATTTGCACACTAACTCTTAGTGTTATTTCTTAGTGGTGTTTTGGAGACATACATATTAGAGTAATGGATTTTGCCTAAATTATCTTTTTTCAAATAATGACACAGCTGAGCAAAGAGCAGCAGACTATGGTACAGACAATGCAGATTTTTTTTTTCTTTAGCTTTGAACTAGGTAGTGTTCTTCTCAAGATGGTGCTCATTTAGATGATGAATAATAAAATTTGTATTATTATTTACCCTAACTCAGCTAAATAAAATAAGGGTTTTATGCTACCATTTTGTTGTTGTCTTCACTCATGATTGAAATAATAAACCAGCAAACCACATAGTGTTTACTCTTGTTTTGGTGCATGTATAGTACTTAATGTGTCATTATGTAGGTCTAGCATGTGCAAAATAATCTTGACATCAGGCATTATACCGATACAATTTTCTGAACTTCATTAGAGGCCAATGTGATGCCATATTTGTTTGCGCATCACTAATTAGTGCCCTCACTCATGATTATCCATCATTTTTCACAAACAAGCATGGCAGGATAAAAAAGAAATCTTTCATTTTAGCCAGCATATAATATTTTTGTTTTTTTTATTTATTAGCTTCGCTGTGCCATTTCCAAGTTAAGATATTATTTGTTCAGCCATTGTATTTTATTACTATTATCTTGTCATTTAAGGGTAGATACTGTATTGTCTTTGTACACCTTCATTTTAAGGAAGACAGTAAAGTTTACTGTGTACCAATCAAGTGTCATGAGAGCAGTGTCAAGCATGTTTTTCCTCTCCTTGAATGCAATTGGCAATCGGCTACTGTTCTGGCAATTTGAGACAAATAATACAAGCCTACCTCATATTCAGGCACCCAGTGTTTTGATTTTGGTGGTAAGAATGAGCAAAGTATTGTAAGAGGGTCTTAATATTTGTGCATTACTTTACAACTGAGAAGCAGAAAGCTGTGGCATGTCTTTTTGAAGCTTTCTATTGTGCTGCTGTGCTCTTTTTATTAATAGAGTTAAGGATAAATTAATTGGTAGGAGGCTAGCTGGAATTTACATTTGAAAACAGTACATTAACACTGTGTAATATGTGCAGCATGAGGTATCCATATTTTTATGTATGGAGCTGTGTGTGTACTCTTTTACTCACCACCTTCCCTCCGTTCCATTAGTCGCAGCAATGCAGATAAATGTGAAATGACTTACAGCAAGCTGTTGATTTTGTTTCTTTCAGTTTGTTTTTTTTTTTTGTATTTTGTGATAAGCAGTTTGCAGTTCATTGCTTCTTTACAGTTGTCCTTAGTGTTCTCTATACATGAATAACAAAAGTATGCTTTACAAATTAGCAGTTTGAAAACAAAAAATAAAAATTATAAAGTGGCAAACAAAGAATCATCCAAATTGATTTAACTGAAAACGGATACCTTGTGTGACCGTCTACTATGGCCTTTTCAGTTTGCCATTTGAAAATGCAAAAGCTATCTGAGCGTGGCTGAAAGCTAATTCATGAAAGTGAACATCTCACTGCTATATTAGACTTAAAAAACAAAGTTTATAACTTACCACAATTTATCAGACCCCTGGAGGTTTCTAAACCCAAACTCAAGAACCTATTCTTTCTACTCACCTGTACATCATTGCTACTCAAGAATTGATTATTTCTTTAAAGATAATAATTTTTTGCCTACAATCAGATCTTGCGAGTACGATGCTATTGTTATTTCCGACCATGCACCTCTGATCTTGGAGCTAAAGTCACTGTGCCCCACATACTCACCTCGCAAATGGCGTCTTAACCCGCTTCTGTTAGTCTGGAGTAAATGCTAACATTACTCAAAGTTATTGTCTGCTTTTACATGCATTTTTATTACTCTCTAATTTAGCATTGTTTTTTTGTATCAGTATACTGCTGCTGGATTATGTGAATTTACCCTTGGGATTAATAAAGTATCTATCTATCTAGCAGATGAGAATTGTACAGAATTTATATCCAAACAAATCAGTTTCTTCCTAGAGACTAGAGACTAGAGGTTTCTGCAGGAATACTCTGGGGAAACTCTAAAGGCCTTCTTAAGAGGACAGATTATTTCATATCTTTCCCACAGGAATAAATTAGAAACCAAGAAAGTATCAGAGCTTAAAAGCAAAATCACTAGAATAGATGAAGAACATGCCAGGTTTCTAAGTGAGGCTCTACATAGGAAAAGGCAGGCTCTGCATTCAGAACTCAACCACGTGACAAATAAAGAAACTGAACAACTAATTTATAAATCCAGACATCATTACTATGAACACAGAGAGAAAGCTAATAAGCTTTTAGCTCAACAAATCCACAAGCAAGAAGTTCGCAACGCAATCCCAGTAATCACCAACACGAATGGAGACGAAATCATCGACCATAAAAATATTATACACACATTTAGAGACTACTATAAATCCTTATATTCTACTGAGTTTAAAGAAGACAACACACAATCTAATACATTTCTGGCTACATTACAGATACCACAAATAGATACTTTTAGTGCAGATGAACTGGATAAACCTCTGGTGCTATCAGAATTACTAGATGCTATAAAGTCACTTCAGTGCTGGAAAGCAGAAGGCCCTAATGGCTACGCTGCAGAGTTTTATAAGAAATTCTCCGATCAGCTAGCTCCCCTCCTATTAGCAACATTTACAGAAGCTAGAGACAATCAAATTCTACCTCAAACTTTTCGCCAAGCATTAATCACTGTCTTTCCTAAACAAAATAAGGACTTATTACAATGTGCATCATACAGACCAATTTTACTTCTGAATAATGATCTATACTAATAAAAGGCAAAGCCCTCACTGACTGACTGACTGACTCACTCACTCACTCATCACTAATTCTCCAACTTCCCATGTAGGTAAAAGGCTGAAATTTGGCAGGCTCATTCCTTACAGCTTACTTACAAAAGTTAGGCAGGTTTCATTTCGAAATTCTACACGTAACGGTCATTACAGTCGACAAAGTCCGCCATGTTGAACTTTCATATTTATGGCCCCATCTTCATGGAATTTGGTAGGCAGCTTCCCTGCGCTAACCGAAACCGATGTATTTACTTATTTTGGTGGTATGATGCCACTGTCGGCCACCATATTGAACTTTTAAACGTCACTAATTCTCCAACTTCCCGTGTAGGTAGAAGGCTGAAATTTGGCAGGCTTATTCCTTAAAGCTTACTTACAAAAGTTAAGCAGGTTTCATTTAGAAATTCTACATGTAACGGTCATTACAGTCGACAACGTCCGGCATGTTGAACTTTCTTATTTATGGCCCCATCTTCACAAAATTTAGTAGGCGGCTTCCCTGCGCTAGCCGGAACCAATGTACGTACTTATTTCGGTGGTATGCCACTGTCAGCCGCCATATTGAACTTTCCAATGGTCTTTGTTACTTATGGACCCATCTTCAAGAAATTTGGTACGCAGGTTCCCAACGCTAACTGAATCCTACTTATGTACATACATCCATAGCCAGCCCAACGCCTCCCATGTTGTTCGCTGCCTGCCTATATAAGGCCGTCCGTTGCTCCAGTCTCTACATTCCCTTCCTTGCTTCGCCATGGGATTCACATCTCCCTGCTGATAACTACAGCCTTTTTATTTAATTCACGGCTTCTCCGCGGTTTTATTGTTCGTTTATTATGATTAAAGTTATTGTGTAGGTATTTTAGACTTACTTTACATTGTTCAGGTACCCATTTCCTTTATCGTTCCAACGGACCCCCATTAACATGTCTATCGAGGTGATCACCATCAATCAAAGAAATGTCACTTACCGAGTTGTTTTACATGCCCGGAGATGGCTCCTGCCTTGTCCATTCTCTTTGTTACATATTGCACGGCCATATCAAGCTCACTCTTGATATCCAGAGGAACATTGTGTCTTATGTATTGAATGACTGGGACAGGTTCAAGGTGTAGACTGATGACGGTACAGGAGATAATTATACTACACAAGAGCACTATAAGAGTAAAATGCTTAAGCCCTTTATCTATGGTTCTGCATGTGAGTTGATGGCTGCCGCTGAATTGTTCGGTTGTCGCTTTCAAGTGTACCGAAATGGCCAAATATTTTACACCTTTCGACAACCACCAATGCCTCTTAAATATCTTAGATTCACAGGTGACGATTTCAGTAGTGGACACTTTGATGTTTATGAATGCTTAAACTCTCAAAAGCTGGATGTGAAGTTATCGATGAAACCGGTTGTGTGCTTACAACGCTTGACAGATGCCGAATGTCACTTCAACACATGTCCTGCAAATACTGTCGTAATTGAAACAAACCATGAAACTCACACCGATTATGACAGCAGCAATCCAAGCTGTGAGATTTGACACAAGATTACTTTTCACATGGCCGTCTGTACGTTGCATGCTCAAGAGTAAGCTCAGGACACAGCTTGGTCATTTTACAACTGGAGGGCCAAACTGACAACGTGGTATACAAAGAGATCCTTAACAAATAATTATTGGTATATTTTCTCTCAGTTTAAAAAGGTTTAATTTTTTTCTTAATAAAAATTTTAAGGCAGTACTTCACTGCTGCGAAGTGCGGGTATTTTGCTAGTGTTAAGATACTCTCAAAATCATAGCTAGAAGGATGGAGAAAGTGTTCCCTTCGGTAATTTCACAAAATCAAACTGGATTTATCAAGGGTTGACACTTATCTTCCAATCTTCAACGCCTGTTTAATGTAATACTAGCCAACCCGCATAATCAAGCCGGTTTTTTAATAATTTTTAAGCACAAGGAGAAAATTAACATTTGTAAAATCGGTAATGTAATAAATCAGCAAGAAAAACAACATTGTAACAATGCACGGAAGGAACCAACACACAATCGTCCGTGTGCCGCTCAGGCATGGAGGGTGGAACGGAAGGAGAGGAGAAGGACGTCCACTCACTCCCTCCGTCATGCTAGTCTGCTGATTTCTCGTCCAGTATGCACTGCCTGATCATGTGCCCACCTCCAACTCGTCACTCGAGTCGTTGTCGTCTTTGTACAGTCCAGATGCACCTGTGACTCACGTAGATTTTTCATTGCTCTGTGCGGTTTTGGCTGCCTTTCTATATATAATCCCCCAAGACACCCGACCACGGTAGCAGCGAGGTGGGAGGGGGGTGTGTACAAAGTGCAGGGGCATCTAAGAAGACACATGTTTGTTACGGATGCGAATTGCTGTATGTAGCGTGTAAAACAGTTTTCTATGGTGCACGCGGTCGTGCGCTGTAACCGAAAACACGGTTTTTATAGACTGCTCACTTCATTGTGTATACGACTGTAGGTGAATGAAAAGATGCAACTCTGGAGAGGGCAACATACAATAAAGCGTTCTACACGCTGCATACAGCGATTCACATTCGCGACAAATTGTTTTACACGCTGCATACAGCGATTTACATCCGTGACAAACATGCCTCTTCTTAGATAGTCCTGTCGCGTCCACCCTTGTTCTCGAAGCATACACACCGCCTGGTCATGTGGTGCCTCTGTGTAAACCGGTCATGCGCAGAGAAGGTCAGCTGCCGAGAGAGCGTCTCGACTGTTGCAGGGCCTGCATTGGTGAAGCAGGTGAGACGGTAATGAAACAGAGGCACAGGGCTTATTGGTTTTTAAAGACTGCCTCCTTCATTGGGTTTTAACCAATGCATGGAACAAAGCAACACACAATCGTCCGTGCGGCGCTCAGGCGCAGAGGGTGGAACGGGAGGAGAGAAGAAGGACGTCCACTCCGCTCCCTCCGTCATGCTAGTCTGCTGATTTCTCGTTCAGTATACACTGCCTGCTCATGTGCCCACGTTCAACTTGTCACTCGAGTCGTTGTCGTCTTTGCACAGTTCAGATGCACCTGTGACTCACGTAGACTTTTCATTGCTCTGTGCAGTTTTGGCCTTTCTATATATAATCCACCAAGGCACCCGACCACGGTGGTAGCGAGGTGGGAGGTGGGTGTGTACAAAGTGCAGGAGCATCTAAGAAGACGGATGCGAATTGCTGTATGTAGCTTGTTAAACAGTTTGCTATGGTGCACGCGGTCGCATGTCGTAACCAAAAACTCGTTTTTTAAAGACTGCTCAATTCATTGTGTTTTAACCTCTGTTGTAAAGGAATGTTTTAAGGATCCCATGGGATACCCCTCGCAAACAGTTCTACACGCTGCATATGGCGATCCACCTCCGCGAGAAACATGCCTCTATGAACAGTCAACGTGGGTCGGAGCTGCATGTGACCTCTACGACAGACGAATATAAATGATGCCAGTTTTTCTGTGTTGTCGCGTCCGAGTTGGTGGCCGTGGCTCTGTGAGTTGTCGTCTTATCCAATGGTCTTGGAGTTGGTGGGCGTGGCTCCTTCCTGCGTGCGCCATAGGTGTCTCACTTGTTGGCGGCTTAGTGAATCCACGCCCCTTCCGGCGTGCTTGCCATGGTTGTCTTGCACTTGAATTATATATATAGGTACTCACCAACAAAGTCAAACACCCCAGAAATACTATTATCATTGGATGCAGAAAAAGCATTTGACATGACTGAATGGAAATAGCTTTTCACTACATTAAAGAAATTTGGGTTTGGCCCAAATATTTGTGCATGGATCAAACTACTGTATACCAATCCAGAAGCTTCAGTTTGTATTAACAACATTTGTTCAGACTACTTTAAACTAGAACATGGTACTAGACAAGGATGCCCCTTGTCACCACTGCTATTTGCAATCGCCATTAAACCACTGGCGGTTCACTGTCGAAATGCTGATCAGATAAAGGGGATTATCAGAGAAGGACTGGAACAGAAAATCTATACTAATAAAAGGCAAAGCCCTCACTCACTCACTCACTCACTCACTCACTCACTCACTCACTCACTCACTCACTCACTCACTCACTCACTCACTCACTCACTCACTCACTCACTCACTCACTCACTCACTCACTCACTCACTCACTCACTCACTCATCACTAATTCTCCAACTTCCCGTGTAGGTAGAAGGCTGAAATTTGGCAGGCTCATTCCTTACAGCTTACTTACAAAAGTTGGGCAGGTTTCATTTCGAAATTCTATGCCTAATGGTCATAACTGGAAGGTATTTTTCTCCATTAACTGTAATAGAAGTTGAGCTGGAATGACGTGGGGGGGCGGAGTTTCGTGTGACATCATCACGCCTCCCACGTAATCACATGAACTGACTGTAAACGCACTACGTAGAAAACCAGGAAGACCTCCAATAAGTGCTTAAGAAAACATGCATTATATAATTGAGAAGGCAGCGAAACAATAAGAAGCGAGAGAGTGACATATACTACCATATTCATGAGTGATGCTACCTCGGAAAGAAAGCAAGGTGTAAACCTAAACTTTAAATTAAGTTCATAGACAGGCTACCGGTGGCGTTTCACATGCCCACAGGTAATGCGGGATACAAGTTTAATGAGAGGACACAGGATATAAACGAGAGTTTTGATCACTTTGTAACTAAGTTAAAATTGTAGGTGAAGGGGTGTGCTTATGCAAATTCGAGACTGTGTTTGTGGGGATTGACAGTTAAGGCGGGTGGGGAGTCACGCCATCATATCCCTCCCATTCATCTAATTTCGCTCTGAGCTGAGCTCAGCTAACGCCTTCCAAAGCAACTCCGTCAGACTGCCACCAAATACTCACAGAAAAATCCACAAGTTAATACACACGCTGTCTCTATAGAGTTTCTCCACACTGAATCCTCCACGCACTACTTACAAAAGGTCACATTGACAATCGTGTTACGTTATTTTTAAAAACTTTCCTTTTCTTAGCACAAGCACAGCTGAGAAGCTTCGATGCATGTGCTCCATAACGCGTTAAAAAATAATGCATTTAATCACACTTTGCATTACAAGCAGATTACATTGATCAGCGCATCCCAATTCATTTTACCCTCGCACCACCTTAGTTTGAGAAGAAGTATGAAAAAATATGAGGTTAACACAGAAAAACAGATCACCAATTCAAGCTTTATGAATAATCGATTCGCCATCAATAATTGTGTTGGTAAAGCCATCCTCCTTCCATTTTATAATTTTTCCGCCACTAGCCATGATTAAATGAACGGTAAAAAAGTAAGAGCAAAGCGAGGGTGACTTATTTAGGCAGGCATATATATGACAGCAACACTCATGACAATGTCAATCATGGTACGTTATTACTAAAATGTTTCCATTTCTTTTTCATTACTTCTTTAACACACTAGTTCTCCGCTGCGAGGCGCGGGTATTTTGATATATATATATATATATCATATAATATATGAATGACCTCCAAAGATCGCTGAGACTTTTGATATCATGAACGAGTCTGCAAAAACTGTGGTCTCCTGCCCAGCAAAAGTCGAGCAGCCAGCGCGCGTGAATAGCTGTGCCGGCCTTTGAGACGCTGACTGCGCTTCTGCCTTAAGTCAAAGTGAGCACTTTTACATTTTTTCATCCTCCCCCTGCGCTATAGCCCAGACAAGTGCAAACACGGGACCCCTTTTCTACACCACGGCAAAATAATATTAAGGCGATTCGCACTTTCTTTTGCACGTATACGATTATGAGTTCCTCACCCCGGATTATGAAGACACGCACAAGAGTAGAGGACTAACAGTGCCATCACAACCGATTAATGGCGGGGACGTCTCACCAGTCTACACAAGACCCACCGCGACTGTCCCCAAAAGCCGATCATAACGTCAGCGAACACATCTCTCTATACTATATAAAAGAAAAAGGCAACTTTCCTTTCTTTACACCTTTTTTCCTTTGATCCCAAACCAAAGCCTTTCTCGCTTAACACTGCAGAGGACACAAAACTAATTTTCTTTAAATGCCGGTAAGGCACATTACCAGAGGCACAAATTTGAACGTTCACATAGAAAATGTAATTTCTATACCACAGCCGTCGTGTAGCGCCTTTCAAAAGGGATCTACTACCGAGAGATGATCCATATATATTTTAGCTGCTGTTAGTTACTTACCTGTTGTGTTACACCGTCTTTAAAATGTAGTTTACCCGCAACCACTCGAGTAGTGCTCAATGTACCTGTACTTCTTAAAACGTTAATGTTTTACTGTTTAATAACTATATAAGACTATATTTTATTATTTCTCACTTGCACTCAGTGACCAAAGCTATACACACACATATATAAAAGCTATACACACAAGTATATGTATGTGTATATATATGTATGTATGTATATATATATATATATATATATATATATATATATATATATATATATATATACACACACACATACATACATATACATACATACATACATACACACATATATATAATTTGTGTGTGTGTATATATGATGTGGATAGGTATGTATATATATATGTGTATATATAGATATGTAGATATGAAGATATGTATGTGTATATATATGTGTGTATATATATATATATATATGTATGTGTGTGTTTGTGTGTGTGTGTGTGTGTATATATGACAGCAGCAATCCAAGCTGTGAGAAAACAGTAAAAAGGAGGCGTGTCAGACGTCGTGGTACATTTTCTGATGCAGCTAGACGAAAATAACTTTGTGACGCTGCCGCCAAATACACAAAACAATTACTTTGACAATCATGTTACATTATTTTTAAAATGTTTCCTTTTCTTTTCATAACTTCTTTAACACACTACTTCTCGCTGCCAGCGCTGTATATATATATATATATATATATATATATATAGATAGATAGATAGATAGATATGAGAACAACACTCATATCAATGACAAAACAATTACATTAACAATCATGTTACGTTATTTTTAAAATTGTTCCTTTTCTTTTTCGTACCTTCTTTAACACACTACTTCTCCGCTGCGAAGCGCGGGTATTCTGCTAGTGTATTTATAAGCAGATGATATGGTACTGTATATATCAGACCCACAAAATTCTGTGCCTGTAGTCTTAACAGCACTTACAGAATTTCAAAAGATATCTGGTCTCAGAATTAATCTGAATAAAAGTGGACTCTTTCCAGTGAATTCTCAAGCATATAATATTAGATTAGACACCTTACCTTTTATCATTGCAGAACAGTTTAAAAACCTAAGGGTAAATATCACAAGTAAACATGAAGCTCTTTATGAACAAAATTTTGCCGTCTGCAAGGAAAAAATTAAGCAAGATTTGCATAGATGGTCAACCCTTCATCTTACTCTAGCTGGAAGAATTAACGCTGTTAAGAGGACTATTCTTTCTAAGCTTTTTTTTATTTCAAAACATTCCAATATACATCAGTAAATCATTTTTTAAGCAATTAGATTCAACAGTAACCTCATTTATTTGGAACTCAGAACATCCACTTATCCAAAGAGCGACCCTACAAAGACCTAAGGCAGAAGGTGGCATGGTTCTACCCAACTTTCAGTTTTATTACTGGGCAGCAAACATCCAAGCTATAAAAACCTGGGCACAAATAGATGAACATACACAGGCTTGGTCCGCAATAGAAGTAAAATCCTGCAGTAATTCTTTATATTCCCTGCTTTGTGCCCCAATAAATGCAAGTTATCGGCAATATACTGATAACCCAATCGTGCTTCACTCAATCAGAATATGGAACCAATGTAGAAAGCATTTTAAGATGGAGAAGATTTTATCTGTGGCACCTCTGCAAGAGAACCACCTCTTTCAACCTTTGTAAACATATGCAGTTTTTAATACAGTATCTGGAAAAAATTTGGGATTAACTTGCTTAGAGATCTTTATGTAGACAATATCTTTGCATCCTATGAACAATTACATTTCAAATTTAACATTCCAGCTACACATTTCTTTCACTATCTTCAAATTAGGAACGTTGTTAAACAGAACCTGCCCGATTTTCCTCATCTTGCACCCTTGTCCACACTGGAAAAAATATTGCTCAATTTCAAGGACTTAGACACCATCTCTGCAACATATAAAACTAGCAAAATACCCGTGCTTCGCAGCGGAGAAGTAGTGTGTTAAAGAAGTTATGAAAAAGAAAAGTAAACATTTTAAAAATAACATAACATGATTGTCAATGTAATTATTTTGTCACTGTTAAGAGTGTTGCTGTCATCAAGGATTTGATTATCATTATTTCTTTCAATCAGGTTCGTATTTGGAGGACGTGTTGTGTTCAAGTTACATTCCATAGCAGTGGATTTGCCTGCGAGTATTTAGCGATAGCGTGTCTATTAATCTGTGGATTTTTCTGCAAGTATTTGGCAGCAGCGTCACAAAGTTGTTTCCATCTAGCTGCATCAGAAAATGTACCACAACGTCTGACACGCCTCATTTTTACTGTTTTCTCACAGCTTGGATTGCTGTTGTCATAATCGGTTTGAGTTTCATGGTTTGTTTCAATTACGTTAGTATTTACAGGACTTGTGTTGAAGTGACATTCGGCATCTGTCAAGTGTTGTAAGCATACAACCGGCTTTATCGATAACTTCGAGCTTTTGAGAGTTGAAACATTCATAAACATTAAAGTGTCCACTACTCAAATCATCACCTGTGAATCTAAGATGTTTAAGAGGCATTGGCGGTTCTCTAAAGGTGTAAAATATTTTGCCATTTCAGTACACTTGAAAGCGACAACCGAACAATTCAGCGGCAGCCATCGACTCACATGCAGAAGCATAGGTGAAGGGCTTAAGCATTTCACTCTTATAGTGCTCCTGTGTAGTATAATTATCTCCTGTACCATCATCAGTCCACACCTTGAACCTGTCCCAGTCATTCAATACATAAGACACAATGTTCCTCCAGATATCAAGAGTGACCCTGATATGGTCGTGCAATATGTAACACAGAGAATGGAAAAGGCAAGCGGCATCTCCGGGCATGGAAACCACTCGGTAAGTGACAGTTCTTTGATCGATGGTGATCACCTCGATAGACATGTTAATG
Source organism: Polypterus senegalus (assembly GCF_016835505.1). Classification (NCBI taxonomy): domain Eukaryota; kingdom Metazoa; phylum Chordata; class Cladistia; order Polypteriformes; family Polypteridae; genus Polypterus; species Polypterus senegalus. Next base: position 120,957,758 of record NC_053165.1, on the reverse strand, counting down.
GGGGTACGGATGGAATGGTAAAAGAAATGGGTACCTGAGCAATGTAAACTAAGTCTAAAATACCTACACAATAACTATAAGCGTAATAAACGAAAAATAAAACAGCAGAGAAGCTGTGGATTAAAAAAAAAAGGCTGCAGTTATCAGCACAATAAAACAGCAGAGAAGCCGTTGATTAAATAAAAAGGCTGCAGTTATCAGGAGGGAGACATGAATACTGTGGCAAAGCAAGGAAGGGAATGAAGAGATCAGAGCGACAAATGACCTTATATGGGCAGGCAGCCAATTATGTGGGAGGCGTAGGGATGGGGGACCCAATATAGGCAGGCAGCCAACTACATGGGAGGCGTGGGGGTGGGGAACGCAATGCCGCCTCACACAGCGACCGAGCTGCAGGCTATGGACGTATATATGTACGTAAGTAAGATTCAGTTATGACCGTTGCGCGTTGAATTTCGAAATGAAACCTGCTTAACTTTTGTAAGTAACCTGTAAGAATGAGCCTGCCAAATTTCAGCCTTCTACCTACACGGGAAATTGGAGAATTAGTGATGAGTGAGTCAGTGAGGGCTTTGCCTTTTATTAGTGTAGATTATTTTACAGTCCCTCCCTTTCAAAGATCCAAGAGAACACTAGGAAAAAGATCTCTCACTCAAAATATCGGAAAAGGAGTGGAAAGTGGCGATGCAGAGCATTCACTCGAGCTCCGTATGCACAAAGCATACAATTATTCAACTCAAAATTATATATCGAGCACATCTGTCTCGCCTAAAACTCTCCAAAATGTTTCCAGGGCAGGATCCAACCTGCGAACGCTGCAATCAAATCCCAGCCTCACTGGGTCACATGTTTTGGGCCTGCACCAAATTAACATCATTCTGGACCAAAATTTTGAATTACCTTTCAGACAGCCTTGGTGTCACAATACCTCCTAATCCATTAACAGCTGTGTTCTGTGTTTTTCCAGATGGGTGTAAAGTGGAGAAGGACATACAAACTGTGATTGCATTCACTACACTCTTGGCACGCAGACTTATTTTGCTAAACTGGAAGAATCCTAACTCTTCTCTTTTAAGTCAGTGGGAAAACGATGTGTTACACTATTTGAAATTGTAAAAAAGAAGTTTTTAAGAAAAAATATAATTTCATTTTATTATTTCTGTTTTTATGAATTACATTTTTAACATATGTTAATATTTCATGTGATTTAAGCTTCATAGCCCTTGGTCAGATTTGCTTGTACATGTCTAGCCGTCTAAATTGCATATTACAAGTAGGCAGTTTGTATTTGAATCTTTTCGTAAAGAACTATTTAGGCATCCAAGCCTTAGGTAGAATACTAGAAAGACGACACATTCTGTAAATAAAATTTTTAGATGCAGCTGTTGTTTATAAAATTTCTGATATAATTAAAACACATTCTATCTTATAATTTCAGATCTTCGTGTATGAGTAAAAACTGGAACATTAAGATTTATTAAACATATTTTAATATACTGTACATCTTTATCTGATTAAGAGTGATTGCAAAGAAAACCTGTCACCTTTGCAGTCTCCTATAATGAGTATGAGATCAATGTGTACATAGTAAACATGAAATTTATTAAAGAAAAAAAGTGTAAAAAATTAGGGAGTAAAAACCAAAACATTGCCAGCAGGAAATATTAAATGTAGACTAAAGCTGTTTTTTTTTTTGTTTTGTTTTGTTTTTAATCAGATCCTTCTTTTGTGGGAGCAGCATATATTCAGGAGAGCCTACCTTTAGGGAATCCAGTTGGAGATGATGATAAAATATACTTCTTCTTCAGTGAAACTGGAAAGGAATTTGACTTTTTTGATAACACCATTGTCTCCAGGATAGCCCGTGTCTGCAAGGTAAGATTTATTTTATGTATGTCTGTTGGGAATACAGTATACATGTTATCCCTTTGTCTGATTTTTTTTCCTCCAACATCTCACAAACACAAGTATTAGGTTAATTGTTGACCCCAGTAAAGTCAGTATGCTCTGTAATAAACTGTTGTTCTTGTTTTGTGCAATCAATGAAATGTTTTAAATTGCTAACCTCGTTTCAGCAGATTTGTTTAGAAATTTGACTGCCATTTCCCCCAAATAAACTTCTATTCATCCTTGCTTTAAATGCCTTGTTCAATTAAATTTATATAAACTACCCACCCTTCTATCATCGTTACTTAGATTTTCTTGCTATTCCAGATACCTTAACTCAACCAGTCTTTTCTTTATTCTTTTATATACAGGGTGAGCCAAAATGAAGTGCCACATTTCTCAAGTTCATTGCGCGAGTTAGAGGCAGCCAAGTGGATTGGGGTGAGGGTCCTTTGATTGGCGATCCTTTGTAGTTTTCAGTCGGCAACATGCCTTGGTCAGTTGCGCACTGTGCTTTTGCTGTTGAAGCATTCTTCAAAAACAACAAATTCATAATCACTATGCAACATTCCTTCCGAACACACTTTAGCATTTCTCCTAACGGTGATGTCCCTAATCGGAAAACAATTCTTCAGTGGGTGGGTAAATTTAGACAGATAGGTACAACATTGAACATAAAATCTCCAGGCCATCTTCGGACTGTACGAATGCCTGAAAACATCCAAGCTGTAAGGGCACCAGTTTTGCAGTCTCCTAGATGTTCATCACGCAAACATGCTTCTGCCTTAGGCACTTACAACACATCTAGATGAAGATTTTGCATGAGGACCTTAATTTCCATCCATACAAAATGATGGTAGTGCAGGAACTCACTGAGAGAGACAGAGAGCTGTAGAGAGTTGTGTGCGAAAATTCTGCAAACTGCTCAAGATGCCATCGTCATGTGCAGAAACGAGGCACATTTCCATTTGAATGTTTACATAAATGAGCAAAACTTTCGCTATTGGGCTGAAACCAACCCTCATGAACTTCATCAGAGACCCCTGCACATTGACCATATTACAGTTTGGTGCAGCATTGCAGAATTTGGCATCATTGACCCTTATTTTTTTGAGGGGGTTGCAACAGTCATCATCACTTCAGAAAGTTACATTGAAATGCTAGAGAACTTTTTGTGGCCCCAACTGGAAGAAATGAATGTGGTGAATGCCCATACAGCGTGGAGATCCATGCAAGTTTGTGGGAGATGTTTCCAGGGAAGCTGACATCCCTGAGCAGCAATATCGGGTGGCCTTCGCTTTCGCCTGATCTCACTCCATGCGATTTCTTCTTGTGGGACTATTGAAGGTATACACACACCAACCTCAAAATTTTGTATACCCTTTCTTGTGTCGTAATGAAATGTATTTTATCTTGTAGCATTTTTGTAGAATCAACGTTTGAAATGTGGCACTTCTTTTTGGCTCACCTTGGTACTAACACTACAGTTATTTTTATTAGTGTACACTTTTTTAATCATCTGTTTTAACCAAGCCTGCATCAAGAGTGACTTGGTGGTTTTTCAAGCCCACTCAGTATTGTAGTAGCGCTTTATATCTTTGAACCATATAAAGCCCTTTTGCTCAGATTTTTTTTAAGAAATACCATGTTTAGTCAATGGTGAAAGGCACAATTGATCAGCTGGATCCTATTGCCCTGCTTTGACAAATTTTAATATTTACATCATATATTTGAGTTTTATCCCAGTGTTTTCAGACACAACCGCATATGAAACACTATTCACTTAGCATTTTTCAGCCTCAACTTTATTCAGTTTAAGGGTTTTGCTGGGTCAGACTCTTATAGTTATCATGAGATATTAAGTAAGAACCAGCCCTGAGCAGAATGCCAGTCTGTCACACAAAATGCTTGCACACTTACTTATATTCAGTCATGCTTTGCCAGTTAATATAACATGCACATGATTGAAATGCTGGAGGCAATGGGAGGAAAGTCTGTGCTGAATGAGGTTCAACACGCAAATATCATATAGACTGTTAAACAGGAATTTCACCATGCTCTTTCAAAAATTTAATCTCTGCATTAAGTACTGTGATTTTCTAAGGAAAAATTATAACATTTTCAATTTGTTCTCTCTATCAAACATATTACTTCCTATATAGTATTTCAGTGTAGCAGTGGCTATACATATATCTCATCTTTTTTCATTACATTTTAGCTGTATTTTAACCACACATCACATACTATTTTTTTCAACATTTCATACAGCTTTTGAACACATCACCCTCCTCACCTATCATTTCAAGGTTTGTTTACTTGAAAGCACTTTCAGGTTCTCTGACGCAATTAGGATTTGGCTTTTCAATCTTTGAGTGATCCCATTCTTTCAATTCACTTCTAAGCTTCATACACCTTTTCTGCCACAGACTGTGCAATTTTCTACACCATATATTTCAAAAACAGGTACTTGTGGCATTTTTTTGTTTCAGTTCATAGTGTTAGAAAAGTGTGATGGCAGTAGGATATACAGTCCATTTTTGCAAAGAATCTCTTGTCTTTGCTCTCCTGTAACTTGACAGCAAAAGCTGTTCAGCATTAGAGAAGAATACAGCACAACGCTTGTTTAAGAGGAAACAGAGTTAAAAGACATCAAAAGATGTGTGTATGTATGTATGTGTATTATATACAGTATATATATATATATATATATATATATATATATATATATATATATATATATATATATATATACAATTGTGCCTGTGGCTTTCCATTTCCTGATTACATTACTTACGGACAGTTTAAACCTCTGAGAGAGCTTTTTGTAGCCACCCCCTAAACCGTGATACTGAACAATCTTTGTTTTCAGTTCTTTTGAGAGTTGCTTTGAGGATCCCATGCTGTCACTCTTCAGAGGAGAGTCAAAGGGAAGCACAACTTGCAATTGACCACCTTAAATACCTTTTCTCATGATTGGACACACCTGTCTATGAAGTTCAAGGCTTAACGAGCCAAGCCAACCAATTTGGTGTCGCAAGTAATCAATATTGAGCAGTTACATGCATTCAAATTGGCAAAATTACAAGGATCCAAATTTTGGCACAGTCAGTTTTTCACATTTGATTTAATTTCATACAACTAAATACTGCTTCACTAAAAATCTTTGTTCGGAAAACCCCAGTACTCAGATGTTCCTAGGATATGGAAGACATACCACTGTTATCTTTGTTTTATTTGAAAGTAGACTAAATTATTATGCAGGCTGAGAGGGGTTCCCAAACTTTTTCATTTTTGACTGTATATTTCCATTAACTGAAAGCACAATTTTTATGGTAATAAAATAATACATAAAAAAAATAAAATAAAAGAGCTGTTTGTAAATGTTCTTTTTAGCATCTTGTTTATATCAAACTGACTTCTAGTATAAAAATGATTTACATAATTATGTCATCTCCTAGAAAACTGAAATTGCTTTATCAGGAAAAAGAAGTTGTTTGATGCGTTTCCATTTTCAGTTTCGTGTATATTACAAATTATGCACCTTTGGCATCTCTGACTTTTCCAAAAACTAAGTGGACAGATTAATTTAATAGTAATTCCTATGTCTCACCAAATTGCTATAAGTAGTTACATTCAAAAACAACACAGTCAAAATAAAGCAGTTTTCATATGAAACGTCTGGAAGAAACTGCACGTTTAATTTGCCGTGAGCCAAATGTGTAAGACTATATGTCAGAAAGTTCTGGGAGATTGTAGTTGAGAAGACTTTTACTCAAAGCCTGTGACTTCAGCATTTTAGAATACCCAGATCAGGTTTTAAAATGTTGTGTAGTTGCATTCAGCCATTTGTTGGGCCACTCGCCTTAATAGAAATGTGCTACTAGCACGAAGTATAGAGTTGTATTAGAGGTATTTGAACCACTTGAACGGGAATGATCCACCAGTATAAATTGGATCACTAAAGCATTGTGGAAGCAAACGGCAGTATATACCACAATTCTTTGACACTCCTTCTGCCGCAGATGTACAGCACACTCGATGGAATGCATATACCTAATCTTCCCCCAACTAAAGGTTAAAATGGTTATATTAACTGAAAAGGATGTCTATTGATAATTCTTCAGGTTCTTATCAGCAATAACTGTTTAATCTGATACATTTCTGTTGGCACATATGATAGTGCTTGTGATCCAGACATATTTACAAATGGGACTTACAGAGATATGCAGAACAATTTCAAGACATACATAGATGCACTACGTATACACTAGGGTCTTTTTATGAACCCCAAAAGGAAATGTGGTTATTTTAGTTTTTAAATGTATTCTTGTGGCTAGGTGCAGGTATGATGATTTTGACAGGCAGTATATTTTGTTTTAGGAGACACGTGTTATGAAATCCTATCACATGATACCAAATCTTTGGTAAATTAATTATTTTTCCTGTTTAAAACATTTCCGATACATCTTTTTTATCAATACTACAGTCAAATATCAACTACAGAAAAAGTTTTAGCAGTGATTTTAAAATATTATCATGAAATATTGTTTGCCTACCTCAACAGACACATCAAAATGTTAAAAGATTTTGTGCATAAAATCTTTTGGATCAACACCTTGGCTACTGTCAATTATAACTCCCTGTTGAGTAAAAGGAGGACTATTGATTTTTATCAATTTTCAAATTTCACTGCGACAATTACATTGTCCCTTCATTTTAACCTAATTTCTTGTTGATTTCATGTTTTCTCACTTTCTTTTTCCAAACTTAATTCTAAAAATCTCTAAGAAGCAGTCTTTTAGCAATATGTCTAGTTTAAATGTGACAAAAATATGTTAATTATGTGGATTCTGTTGGGTGGCGCAGTGGGTAGCAGACCCCCGTGACCCTGAAGTTAGGATGTAGCGGATTTGATAGTGGATGGATGTGGATTCTCTTTATACTACACAGAAAAGTTACAAAGGAAATTAAGCAAAAGTGAAATACAGGGTGACACTTGAAAAACCCAATAAAAATAGAAGAAATCCAACAAAAAAATGTTATTGACAGCAATTGAGCCACACTGCAACTTGCTTTTTAATCCAAATTATCAATGTCTGAAAATGATGTCCTGTAGATGGTGTCCTCCTGTACGTTTGCATTCTTCCAATCTGCATTTGAGGTTCCCCATTGATCGCTGCAACATCTCAGCTGGGATACCACGAATTTTGTCTTGAATTATTTTTTTCAATTCATTCAGTGTCCTTGACCGAGTCGTGTAGCTCCGACTCTTAAGGTAGCCCCACAAGAAAAAATCACAAACGGACAGATCCGGTGATCTTGAGGGCCAGGGAATGTCACCGAATCTTGAGATGACAAGGTTACCGAACAATTCTCGCACAGCTGCCATTGATTGCCTTGCAATTGATTACTAAATGGTTAGATTGTTTACAGCTCAAGGTCCCTGTTCCGCAGTGCTGCCAACTGTACATGGCTGCCACTACGCGTATCAAAAGTTCCCGTTTTTCTGTGTCACCCTGTATAAGCAAACTCTTTATTTTTATCATAATAAAAATTATGATAAAAAGAAAAAATGTACATTTTAACCTTACACCCTGTAGTTGTATTCTAGTTTTGTTATCAACGTTCTATAGACTTAATTCAGTTCAGTTAAATATAGTTTTGTACAGGCTCACAGTGCATACACATGATTCCAACTAATGTAGTAGCTAAAATAATTAATCCATACATCTTGCATTCGATTAACACAAAAATTACATGGAACTTGCAGTAAAATTGAGTACATTTGGTTGATTTACATAAACTGTTCAAGACAACACATGTCACTAAACATTAATATTCTGAACAGGGGAGAAGTAAAGACAATGTTGGACTTGTTGTACTTGTTCTAAAAAAAATGGATAGGGTAGATGGTGGAGGCAAAGATGATCAATGAGAATATTGTAGTTAAGCAGATTGCTAGTAAACTACTGTTGAATGCAATCTCAGCATATGTCCCACAAGTTGGCAGAAGTGATGAAGAGAAAGATGAGTTTTATGAGAAGTTCACAGAAGTAATTCTGTGGTGCCTCAGGGAAAGTTAATTGTTATGGTCTGTGATTTGAATGTTAATGTAGTAGCCAGTGCTGATGGTTTTGAAGGATTCTATAGGGGATTTAGCATCAGTAGCATGAATATTGAACTGAGAAGATTCTGGAGTTTTGTGATGTGATGGATTTTTTTTTCTGTGTTAAGCCACATTTAAAAAAAGAAACAAGTTAGTGACATTTGAATCTACTGATGTAAGGAACATAAATGACACTGTTGGTCAGGAAAATTAATAGGGACATGGTGCAAAATGTTAAGCTGATCTTTGGAGAAAGTTGTGTTAGAGACATGAAGAAAAGTAAGAGATAGCATATACCAAGGCTGAAGTAGAGGATTGTGAGATATAATTTTGTTGAAACATTGGTAACAAGAGTGAATGAGATTCTTCAATCATCAGGTACTAATGGCAAATGAGGAAGTAATGGAAAATGTCCAGCTGAAGAAAGAAAGACACACAAGAAAACATGGCGGTTGAATACTGACATTGAGATAGCAATTGAGGAAATAGGACATTTTATAAGATTTGGCAGAAAACAAAGGCAGAAGGTGAAAATTCAATAATCTATGAGGAAACAAGGGGAAATGCTAGAAAAGCAGTTGGGGAGGTCTAAGAAATAGACAAAATAGTTTGCAAGTGAGCTGATTAAGGAGAGAATTATGTTCAAGATCTCAAAAGAGGGAACAAAAGAAAAACAATTAGTGTATATTTTTTTAAAAATGATTTGGAGTCATAAGGATTTATAGTAATGAGATTAAAGATCCTGGAATAAGTACATGGAGAAAGTGCTGAATAAGGTGAATAATGATGTTCAGTGCAAAAAAAAAAAAAATAGGAGGACCAAGATGTAAGTTTTTGAAAGCAAAGATTGCAAAATTACTGAAAAAGGTGAAGATTGGTAAAGCAGTATGCCCAACTCTTGAAGATGTTGAAGGTGACAGAATGTCCTGGAGTTGAATAATTGATAGAACTGTGGAACATGATTTGTGTGTGAAGGGAGGATGTTTAAATTTAAAGAGTCCTTTGTTACATATACAGAGTACAGTGAAATCCTTACTTGCGTGTGCTTATCAACATGCAACACGTCACCACTCTCAGGCACCGTGATAACTTTGCAACCTATGTAGTGTTGGTTTTAAACTTTTGGAGAAGATAATGAAGTTAGTTGAGAGACTGCTGTGTGCTATGCATTTGTATATTTAGAAAAGGTATTAAAAGGGTGACATGAGAGGTGGTGAGTTTGGCTTTGAAAAAGTTATATGTGGATGAGTTTGTGTCTGCAGTGATATCATTGTGTGAGGAACAGGAGACCAAATGGGAATAGTGAGAGTTCTGAGGTTAAGGTGGAACTACACCAGAGATCCCTTCTGTGTCCATTGTTTTTCGTGAAGGTGATAGAAGTCGTGACCAGAGAAATGTATAAAGGTTTGTCATGGAAGGACTAATGATGGTCTTATGTTGATGGGTAAAAGAGAAAGAGAATGTAGGTGAGGATAATGAAATGTGTGGAAGAAGGACGCCAAGGAAGATAGGAGTGCAATTAATCGATGTTAGTTTGTTAAAACAATTAATAAACAGGTGAGTAGAGAGTATGTAGGTTTCTGCTTGCAAGTCAGAAAAACTCTCACTTCCCCATCTTCAGGCTGCTTATATAGTTTTTTACCTCTCTGTGCCCTTTTCTAAAATATTTTTCCACTTGCTTCAGTGTTTCCTCTCTTTGCAAGCTTTTTTTCCTATGTTGTCACGTTTTTATTTCTAGACATAGAATAGTCTTTTGCTAACAGTCGCTTTTTTGTTCTCACCCTGCTTTAAATATTCTTGCTCAAACACACACTTATATTAGTCAATTGCTTATATCAGTATATCAATATTAGTACATTAGTAATACATATATTGTAGCATTGTATTGTATGTTATAGCTTACACAAATGTGAAGCTACTTTGGAAGTGAGTGAGTGGCTACAGGGTGAATACAGGAAACACTGCAGTGATGGTTAGAAGCAAAAGGCAGGAAGTTATTGTATCTGCAATGGAATTGTTTTACAGAAAGCAGAAAGGTTCTGTTGCTTGGTGGTATGTTGAGTGCAGATAGAGATTAGAACATTAGAACAATCTAGATGAGAACATGCCATTCAGCCCAACAGAGCTCGCCAGTCCTAAACTCTTATTACTTCCAAAAAAAGATTGTTGAGTTTTGAAAGTCCCTAAAGTCTTATTGTCTACTACACTACTTGGTAGCTTATTCCAAGTGTCTATCGTTCTTTGTGTAAAGAAAAACTTCCTAATGTTTGTGTAAAATTTACCCGTGGCAAGTTTCCAACTGTGTCCACATGTTCTTGGTGAACTCATTTTAAAATAACATTCTTGATCTACTGTACTAATTAATTCTCTTCATAATTTTAAATACTTCAATCATGTCACCTCTTACTCTTCTTTTGCTTAAACTGTATAGGTTCACCTCTTTTAATCTTTCCTCATAATTCAACCCCTGTAGCCTTGGAATCGGCCTAGATGCTCTTCTCTGGACCTTTTCTAGTGCTGCTATGTCATTTTTGTAGCCTGGAGACCAAAACTGCACACAGTACTCCAGATGAGGCCTCACCAGTGTATTATAAAGGTTGAGCATAACCTCTTTGGACCTTGTACTCCACACATCGTGCTATATAACCTAACATTCTGTTTGCCTTTTTAATGGCTTCTGAACATTGTCTTGAAGTCGATAGCTTAGAGTCCATTATGACTCTTAAATCCTTCTCATAAGGTGTACTCTCGATTTTCTGACCGCCCATTGTGTATTCAACCTAACATTTTTACCTGCTATGTGTAATATTTTACATTTACTGACATTAAATTAAATCTGCCCAAGCCTGTATGTTATCCAAATTGTTTTATAATGATATAGCGGATTCCAAATTATCTGCTAATCCGCCTATCTTGGTATCATCTGCAAACTTAACCACCTTGTTACTTATATTCCTATCTAAATCATTTATATGTATTAAAAATAGCAGCGGCCCTAGCACTGACCCCTGTGGAACACCACTCTTAACATCGGCCAATTCTGAGAAGGTTCTTTGCACCATCACTCTCTGCTTCCTGTGTCTGAGCCAATTCTGCACCCATCTAAAAATATCACCCTGAACTCCCACTTCTTTTAGTTTGATTCCCAACCCTCTCATGTGGTACCTTATCAAATGCTTTGTGAAAGTCAAGATAAATAATATCATATGCTCCACTTTGATCATATCCTTTTGTTGCCTCCTCATAGAATTCCAGCATGTTAGTAAAACACGACCTCCCCCTTCTGAACCCATGCTGACTGTTCAGAATAACTCCTGTCCTTGCCAGGCGTTTCTCAATCTTACCCTTAATAATTCCTTCCATTAATTTTCCTGTGATGCATGTTAAGCTTACTGGCATATAGTTGCTTAGATCTGCCTTGCCACCCTTTATATATAATTGGATGATATTTGCCATTTTCCAGTCCTTTGGAATCTCTCCAGTGCACATTGACGTCCTAAAAATATGTGTCAAGGGTTTATATATGTACTCTGTAGCCTCCTTAAGAACTCAAGGGTAAATATTATCTGGCCCTGGTGATTTGTTTGATTTCAGCCTATTTAATCTGAGCAGTATTTCCATCCATCCATCCATTTTCCAACCCACTGAATCCAAACACAGGGTCACGGGGGGTCTGCTGGAGCCAATCCCAGCCAACACAGGGCACAAGGCAGGAACCGATCCTGGGCAGGGTGCCAACCCACCGCAGGAGCAGTATTTCTCCCTCTACAATTTCCAGTTCCCTCAGTACCTCCTTTACCTCTGGTAGGTTGTAAACACCACAAAAAAATGTAAGTTTAGAGCATCCGCTATTTCATTGTCTGTATCTTTTAATTCCCCTTTACTATTTCTGATGCACTTGACCTCCTCTTTGACTGTTCTTTTACTTCTAAAATACTGAACGAATCTCTTAGGGTCTTCTTTTGCCTTATCTGCTATATTCCTCTCCCACTGTCTTTTAGCCTCCCTGATATCCTTCTTAATGGTTACTCTCATGTTCTTATATGCTCTACGATTCACTTTGCTGTCATTAGCTTAATATGCCTTATAAAGCAGTTTTTTCCTTTGCAGCTTCTTTTATAAATCTTTATCAATCCACTGTGGAGTTTTTTTTTTAATTTTCTATTAATTCATTAATTCCAATTTTAGGTATGTATCTGTCCTGCATTACATGTAAAACATTTTTACACCTGTTCCACTGCTCCTCGACTGTCTCCACACTTAACAGCTTATCCCAGTCTATCCTCCTTAGATTTTGCCGCATCTGCTCAAAATTTGCCCTACCAAAGTTCAACTTAACAATTTCAGTCTTTGTATCTTCACTCTTACAAAATACTTAGAATTGTATTTTATTAAGGCCATCTGGCCCTAGTGGTTCAATCACTTCTACACCCTCAATTCTATCTTGATTATTACAAATTGCTAAATCTAGATAAACTTCACCCCATGTTGGTGCTTTAACATATTGTGTTAAAAAACAGTCACTGATTACTTCTAAAAACTCCTTGTGCTCCTACATCTGCAAGGTTATCCCAGTTAATATTTGGATAATTAAAGCCCCCCATGACTATAATATCTCCCTGTAACTTTCCTTTATGATATAAAAAAGATGTGTGTTGAAATTACTGTCTGTATTGGGTGGTCTATAACACACTCCTAAAATAAGACCTTTTTCCCTAATATTTTCCAGGCAAAGCCACATGTCCTCACTAAGATGGGGCTCATTGTCCAAACGGAAGAGGACTTGCATTTAAATTCTGTTTGGCATAAACAGCAGCCCCACCTCCTTTTCTGTTCTGTCTATCCTTCCTAAAAAATGTGTATTCCTCTATGTTACACTCATCCCCATCTTTGTTATTTATCCAGGTTTCCGTTATTGCTATAATATCATAATTATCCCTTGCTACAAACACCTCCAACTCACTTACCTTATTTTTGATGCTTCTAGATTAAGGCAAGGAATTTTTAATGTTACTTTAAATACATTTAAATGTTTACTTAGAATTTACAAGTTTAAATAATCCTCAACTAACCTACTCATATGCCTCCCCAATACATTGGTGCCCCTCCAGTTCAGATGTAACCCATCACGGCAGAACAGGTCCCATCTTCTCCAAAAGGAATCCCAATGCTCCATAAACCTATATGCTTCTATCCTGTACCAAGAATTGAGCCACGCGTTAAGCCTTTTAATCTCCTCAATCTTACCTGGACTGGCGTGTGGCACAGGCAGAATTTCAAAAAAGACTACCTTGTCAGTTCTTCTCCTCAGCTTGGCACCTAACTCTTTGATTTTGGATCACAGAACTGACAGACTACCCTTATCTATGTCACTTGTTCCAATATAGACAATGACAACTGGTTCAACCCAACGCTCTGGCCAAGAGCCTATCCACCCTTCCAGGGAGGTCCCCCACCTGTGCACCCAGAAGGCAACACACTGTGCAAGACTCTCTGTTTCTGGAGCTCACCTGAGCTACAATCCCCCCACTCATTGAGTCCCCTGCTATCACTACCTCTCTCTTTCTGGGAACTGATTTTAAGGTGGCCTGTTGGGGCTCCTCATCCCTGCCTATCACCTCTAAATCATTAGAGACATCATCCAGGTCCGCAAGGACATGATAACGGTTTGCCTCTTCTAATTCTGGGGTTGATGCCCCTGGACAGTGTGCACCCTTTACCTTACGCTTTGTGACCGTGACCCACCTATTTCTACTTGTCTGGTCTGGAATCTCCTCCCGCACCACCTTGAGGGTGCACACTATCTTTCTAAAAGACACCTTGGCCAGGTCTGCCAATGCTCTACTACAATGCAGGCCAGCCAACTCCTCTTCCAGTTCAGCGACCCTAAGCTGAAGGTGCTGGATCAGCTGGCATCTCTTGCAGAAGTAGTCCTTCATAGACAACTGGCTCTTCCAAACCATCATCTAAAAAGTCCAACATCCAACAGAACTTACATTGCAATGGCCTCTTTATTAAAATTTTCTTTAGGAATAGTAAAACTGCCTTGACTTTTTTTTCTTTAAACGATGTAACTTAAATGGTAACACTAAGAACTGCTACAGCTATTTTACACCTTGTTCCTTTAAGTTCCTGTACTGTTCTCCCTCTCAGCTGCCTGCTGTTTATCCTTCTGTGAGGTTAACTTTACTTTTTTCGGTGTGTTCTCCTAACTTTGCGCTCCTCTTATTCCTTACTTAAAAGCTCTCCACTCACTCTATTTGTATTATCCCGTATTAATGAACCCATACGCAGTCGCCTGCTTAACTGTTCGTCCTCTGCACCGCTAAGAACTGTTCAATCTAAAATAAACAAATAAATAAAACTTTAGTACCTTATCTTCTCCTACAGCCCCTTATGCCTGATTAGCATCTTAACGCTGGCCACTTACCTGCGCACTACTGAGCTTTCCCCTTTACTGCTTTGAAGTCAACCACTGCCTTTTTTTTTCTTTTCTTTTAAACTAAGGAATCACTGTTATGATTTGGTTATTTGCTTACAAACGCCAATATCAGTTTCTGCTGCTTTCTACCCTGCCTCCTTGATGCCAGTTCAAATACAGATATCAAGAGCACATATACGTACAAGTAACTTTTCCAAGCGCACCTCCAAACACCCACCTTCTAAAGGGAATAAAGCTTTAAAAATTCCTGCATGGTTCCTTAGCAGCAGCCAAAACTCAAGTTTTTAAGAGCAAAATTTTTTTATTCAACTCTCACACCACAGAAAACACCAAAAACTCTCAACAGTGTCTAGCATTTGCAAAGTACACGTCAGCATGTCAACATGTGAGAACACCAGTGAAAGCCAGGGTCAGAGGTGCATAGAGGAGAATCTGGAAGTTGATACATTTACTCGGATTAAACGTTTGATCTGTCATCTACGTTCTATTAAAAATAAAATATTGACATTTGCCATCTCCACATCATTGCATTCAGTTTTTATTCACAATTTGTTTAGTGTCCCAACTTTTTTGGAATGCGGTTTATAGAAAGTGGCCATGATACCCCAAGGGTTTTGTTTTCTATAGTTAATAAACTAATCGAACCCGCATCTTTCCCAACTACCTCCTCTACTGAAGTCTGTGAGGAATTCCTCCACTTTTTCCATAACAAAATTAAAAATCTAAATAATTCAACTAACATAAATACATCAGCTGTTTATATCCTTCCTGTTTTCCTACCTTCTCTAAGTTCTCACCAGTCACATCTGCGTTTGTTAATAACCTGCTTTGTAAGATGAGACCGACTACTTGTGTACTGGACCCCATCCCCAGCACACTACTTAAATCCTGCTTTCATGCCATAATCCCGACTGTTACAACAATAATAAACTCATACCTTGACACAGGCTCTGTGCCGATCACTTCTGTAACCCCAGTGTTAAAAAAGTTGGTCTTGATGCTGACAATCTTAACAACTTTTGGCCTATTTCCCACTTACCTTTTCTGTCAAAAGTTCTTGAGCGTGTTGTAGCTTCACCAATTACCTAACCTCTAATAATTTGATGGAACTCTTTCAGTCTGGTTTCAGGGCGCAGCACAGCTGTGAAACTGCTCTGCTACGGGTAACCAATGATTTGCTTATGGCAGCAGACTCTGGACAAACCAGCACATTAATTCTATTAGACCTCAGTGCAGAATTTGACACTGTGAGACATGACATTCTACTGTCCAGAATGGAGAACATGCTGGGTATCTCTGGCACTGCCCTGCAGTGGTTCAAGTCCTATCTGACTGATAGGCAAGAGTTTGTTAGTCTTGGCAACAGCAGATCCAGCTCAGCACCAGTCACACAAGGAGTTCCTCAGGGCTCTGTCCTCGGCCCTCTTCTCTTCTGTATATATATGCTTCCCCTTGGCCATATTATTCGTAGCTATGGACTGGGTTATCATTTTTATGCAGACGATACTCAGCTTTATTTCAATGTTAAAAGTGGAACTTCATCTTTCTCAGCTCACAACCTGCCTCAGTGAAATTAATACCTGGATGGAGTAGAACTCTTTAAAATTAAATTGCAACAAAACTGACCTCCTGCAAATTCAGACTAAAGTGCAACTTAATAAAATGAGCTCCCTCCAAGTCCATCTTGGTGGTGATCTCATCAGACCTGCCTCTACTGCAAAGAATCTTGTCTTTTTTTGATTCTTCCCTTTCTTATTCCGCCCACATAAACCACATTAAGAAACTTTCTTACTTTCACCTCCGTAACATATCCCGTGTTCGCTCCTTCCTCTCCTTTTCTAACGCTGAGAAACTTGTCCATGCTTTTATCACATCCCGCATTGATTATTGTAACTCGCTCCTGGCAGGTGCCCCTTCTAATCTTATATCACAGCTCCAGCTTATTCAAAACTTGGCTGCAAGAGTCCTAAGGCCAGAGTTATACTTTGCGGGACGCATGCTGCAGTGGACGCTCCTGCTACGCAAGCGTTATAGTGTTTATACTTGCGCGTGTACTTTACGTAAATCTGGAGGACTCCACCAGGTGGCAGTGCGAGATATTGTCACGGTGAGAACATGTTCTGCTTTGCTGTGTTGTGAATTGCCTAGAACACCTATTAAATTCCGATGGCACCTTACCACAATATCTCTGAAAAGGATGTTTATTGATTAAATCCATCAATCCAGGGATGTGTCCATTCCAGCAAGCATTGGGCACGAGTGAGAAATAATCCCTGGATGAGGCCTCAGCTCATTGCAAGGTGAATACAAGCACACACATACACTAGCGTAATTTTAGCGGCACCAAATCTGCATATCTTTGGAAGGAAACCAGAGCACAGTGTTGAATACAAGCAGGAAATACAAGCAACATAACTCCCTGCGAGACAGCAGTGCTACCACTCCGCCACCATGTGACCCCCATGTGTGTAATTATTCCCCTCATGTGTGCAATTATTAATAGTATTCATTATTTAAACGAAATTATATGTAAAATGTAACTTTAATGCATTTCATCATGAAAGTGAAATCAAGTATAAATCTAAAGGTTCTAAATGTGCAGAGAGTTGGAATATCATACATTTAAGTTGTTCTATGTGGTGATCTATTGCTGCTTGCCGCTGCTGTCAGGTCCAAGAAGCTCATAGCGATTAAAAACTGGGACGGCGTTTACAATGGTCTCCTTTAATAATAAAGTAAACTACGAGGTTAAAGTGGGCATTTCGAGATTAAAGCCAAAATTTCCACTTTAATCACAGAATATACGTTTTCACCGTGTCCTTTATTTTTTACTCTGTGGCTTAAATACAGCGCTATACATTATGTTGCTGATGTGAAGTTGCAAAAAAAAAAAAAAAGACGGCACAAAAGATGGTATGTGAGACTTTTAAAATATATCGTGTCATTACGATCGGGAATATGCGACGCTTGAATATAAAAGCACCATGAATGCATCTGTATGTCGGCATTTTGCTTCACCACATTGAACCATTCATCAAACAGCGAAGCACGCTTTCTGTCACATGTAGATAGTAAACAGAGACTCTGACGTCACGTCCCAACTTTTAGCACACTGCGCCCCCCGACTTTTTGCTGGTACTGCATCTGGCGCATGCGTTGCGTTAATTCTGAGGGCCTGCTCAGAGGACGCATGAAATGAACGCTGGGAACGTGTGGCAGCCATGATGTGGGCGCGTACACATTCTGAGCGTCAAGTATAAACGAGCCCTTACACGAACCATCAGCAGCAAGCACATCACGCCCATCCTGCTCTGCCTTCACTGGCTCCCTGTGTCTTACAGAATCAAATATAAAATCCTACTAATAACCTACAAAGCCTTAACACTAGAATTACCAGAACCTACGAGAAAGCTTGTAAATCCGGCTCACCTTAAATCCATTCTCACCTCTCCGTCAGCGTCTTTTGTCCTGTAAATGTGTCGATTAACAGCAAGCCTGGTATCCCATCCCCCTGCCCACCGCTGCAGTTCATTTCGCAAAGAAGTTTCTCAGTGCTCAGTGTTTATCATCAAGTGAAGTGTTGGAGCTTTATAGGGTAAAATAGTACAGTAATCCCTCGCTATATCGCGCTTTGACTTTCGCGGTTTCACTCTATCGCGGATTTTAAATGTAAGCACATCTAAATATATATCACAGATTTTTCGCTGGTTCGCGGATTTCTGCAGACAGTGGGTCTTTTAATTTATGCTACACGCTTCCTCAGTTTGTTTGCCCTGTTGATTTCATACAAGGGACGCTATTGGCGGATGGCTTAGAAGCTACCCAATCAGAGCATGTATTACATATTAACTAAAACTCCTCAATGCTATAAGATATGCATCCCGCGCGGAGCTTGATTGTTTGCTTGTCTCTGCCTCTCTCTCACCCTCTCTGACATTCTCTGCGCCTGACGGAGGGGCTGTGAGCAGAGGTGCTGTTTGCTTAAAAGATACTGACGCTCCTCTAAAAAATGCGCTTTATTGCGGTGCTCGGCATATTTAAAAGCACAAAAGCACATGTATTGATTTTTTGATTGTTGCTTTAATCTCGCTCTCTCTCTCTGACGTTCTCTGCGCCTGACGGAGGAGATGTGAGCAGAGGGGCTGTTTGCATAGAGGCTGTTTGCTTAGAAGATCCTGACGCTCCTCTAAAAATGCCGCGGCAAACTTAAAAGCACAAGTATTGATTTTTTGATTGTTTGCTTTTCTCTGCTCCTGAAGAGAAGAAGATCTATTTGCATTATTTTAATTGTGAGAAAGAACTGTCATCTCTGTCTTGTCATGGAGGACAGTTTAAACTTTTGACTAAAGGGTGTTATTTCATGTCTAGAGGGCTCTAATAATGTTAACAGTGTGGGAGAGTTTATAAGGGCTTAAAATATATAAAAATAACTACACAAACATATAGTTTCTACTTCGCGGATTTTCGTCTATCGCGGGGGGTTCTGGAACGCAACCCCCGCGATCGAGGAGGGATTACTGTACATCATCATTTGGAATACATACATTTCGTGTGTGTTCCATGTCAACAACAATCTATATAAAAAGTAGTTAACACAGAAATGTTTTTCATGTTTTAGTAATAATTGAAAAAATGTACACATGAAATGTATAATGTGTGAAGCCTGAAACATAAATATGAAATAAACACTTTCACGAAAGGTACAAGTATAACAAAACAAGTGCACTTTTATTCAAGAATTAAACCGAAGAAAAAAGAAAGCGGCTTACGGTAGGCAGTTGATACAACAGCTTGCGTGGTGCAATGCAAAGAACTGCTGCCTTCCAATCAAGAGGTCGTGGTTTTGATATCAGCTGTTTCCCAAATTTGCCATTGTCAGTAGTGAGCTGCTCTTATTGTTAATATCATACAATAAAATCATACATTTGATTTGCATCTGTAAATTTAGTTCAAGTTAATGTTTTTTTTTTTGTTTTTTTTTTTCCAGTTATATTCTCTCATTCACGTTCAAGCTCCCACACACCCCCCGGATCTGACGGCGTTTTCAGATAAAGATGTGGTATAACAAACAAACCCATTTTGTTATACCTCCTCTTTATTTGAAAACCGTGTCAGTTCTTGTGCGCCAACAAGACTGGGACGTAGAAAACTGTGGATGTGGATGTGAGTGGTGTGCGTGACTGAGAATGACTGTGGACATCAATTTGTTTTTTTTTTTGTTTTATTCTTGAGTGCTTCTGCTCATGCTAAATTAGTATGCACCTTCTGATCCATGATGTCAAAGCCACGCTGACAAAAAAGAGAGACTTAGGTATATATGACATTTGGAATAATTCATTTTATGACCTGTACTGTACATTTTGGAAAATGTTGCTGCACTAATGCAACATTATATTCATTTGCATACCTTCATGCGGTTGTAGTTAGTGACTACGTTTGGTTTTTTTGTTCCGATCTTGGCCAGTGTCCACATGTTGCTGCATGTTGGGATTTCTTTTGAACTTCTGGAGATGCAGAGGACAGAATAGTATAGAGAGTTCAGTTCCGCGCTATATATAGTCATCAGATTCAAATGTTAACAGTTCCCACACACACCCAAGAACCATCTTTACAACATTTGTATAAGGTGTGAAGCCTGAAGTCCAAATATCAAATATAGAAAGTACAAGTATAACAAAACAAGTACACTTTTATTGAATAATATAACCGAAGAAAAAAGAATGCAGGTTACAGGAGGCGGTTGATGAAACAGCTTGCGTGGGGCAATGCTAAGAACTGCTGACTCCCAATCAAGAGCTTCTAGGTTTGATGCTGGCAGTTTACCGTTTTGAGTAGAGAGCTACTATTATTGTTATCATTATATAATAAAAACATACATTTGATTTCACAACCACTGGAAATTTATAGTGCTTGTCAAAGTTAGCGTTTTTTTATTCAGTTTTATTCTTTTAGTTGCGTTCACGCCCTGATCTGACACTGCTGTTTTCAAATAAAGAAGCGTTATAACAGAGGTGAACTCAGATCGGAGAAAACAGAAGCCCACAAGTGTGTATAAGCACAAAAAAAGTCTAACTGAATTCTCGCACCATTGCTCGCTTACTAAAGTGTCAGCAGGTATTTTTCGTGGCATTACACGTGTAATTTGTGAGCATGCCCTTAACATAATAATAATAATTCATTACATTTATATAGCGCTTTTCCACACAGGGAGGAACCGGGAAGCAAACCACAATCTTCCACAGTCTCCTTACTGCAAAGCAGCAGCACTACCACTGTGCCACCTGATCAAACAGAGGAAGCTCTGCATTATACTTGTGACTTTATGCTGTAGGAAGATAAGTAAATAAATCAAGATAAGTAACATTCGATCTGGCTTTTATATAAGTAACATATAAGTGCTTCTTACATAAAGACCATCACAAAATATAATCACAAACATGAGTTTGCACGATAAGTTGGCAACTCTGTAAGCCTTGCTGTTTCTTTGAAGGACAGGTGATTGGCAGGATGACGCCGGGCTTTGTCCTGTATCCAAACGGTGCCATCTTTCGTCTTTATGCCTGGTGCAGCTGCATTGTTCTTATATGTGAGTGGACGTTTCTTGCGGGGAGGGCTTCTATTTTTGCAGTTTCTCCAGCTGTATGGTATAGCAGGCAGCTTGCTGCTTGGGATTGTCAACATATTTACAAGACAAAAGATGCTGAATGGAGATGTGCAAGTGGATTTAAGGTGGGCCAGAGTTTTCTCGTAAGCTTTGGTAATTCTAGTGTTAAATGACCTTGCGTCAAACTACATCAGTGACCTTGTCCATCACTATGTGCCTGTCCACCCACTAAGGTCCTCTGATTATGGAAATCTTGTTGTGCCCCACACTAATCTACACTCCATGGGTATACAGTAGCTGTATAGCGCCCAGACTCTGGAATGACCTACCAAAATTAATCAGGTCTGCTGACTACATGAATTCTTTTAAAAAAACTACTCAAAACTCATCTGTTCAGGAAGGCTTTTAGGTCTACTTGACTTTATTACCCTTCTCTCAGTTTACCTTTATGTCAAGATACTCATCTAACCTATGTGTGTGTGCTAGACCATCAATTATGTTGTCTGTTAGGCTTTTTTTTTCTGAATTTACTGTCTTAATCTTATTTATTCATTTATTTATCTGGTAGGCTTTTTTTCTCTGAATTTACTGTCTTATTTATTTATTTCTCTGGTTTGTACAATGCTATATACTGTATCCCCTGCAGTTCTATCTTAAACTCTGTGAAGTGCCCTGAGCATAGGAAAGGTGCTATATAAATAAAATGTATATAAAATAATAATAAGTTTAGAGAAAAATTTGGTGTGGATGTGATGGTTGTAGTGCTGAGGAAAAACAGACTAAGGTGGTTTGGTCATGTGGAGCGAAAGGCAGAGAATGACTGGGTGAAGAGGTTTATCAAAATGTAGGTGGAGGGGATGAGACCAAATGGAAGGTCAAAGAAAAACTTTGTTATAAGTTGCATTATCTGTCTCACCCTAATGGGTGCAGAGGACTATGGGAAGTGCAGGAAAAAACAGCTAACCTGAGTAAATTCAGAAAATAGTCATAAACTGTTTGTCACTTGGTGGTGAGATTTTTTTGCATTGTGAAACTTTATTCTAGTCAAAAATGTATGCCTTGCAATATTTGCTTTTACTACTCAAATTAATTGCACAATAACACCTTTAAAACAAACTTATGCAAGTATAATATATATATATATATATATATATATATATATATATATATATATATATATATATATATATATATATATATATTTGTAGTAAAACTAGAAGCAGTTTGTTGTAATTTTCAGTAGGATGTTGTTTTAATCTCTACTGCATGGGCTCTGACATGAAGTATATTTTACATGCAAGTACATTTCAAAGTGTTTGAGTCTCAAATTACATGACCTCCGGTACAAAAATGTTTGTTTTGAGCTTTATAGGAATATTGTGTGCTTTGTTTTTTCTGGCATGAAGTCTCCTATCTTTTGCTGATGAATTGCTAATGGTGCTTTGAACTCTCACTCAGTACAGAAAGATTTTATCAACTTCTTTCAAATGAAAGCCATTCATTTGAGCCATTTTGCCAAAAAAAAAAAACGTTTCTGCAATATTTAGATTTTTTTTCACATGTGGAACATGATAGAACATTTTGGAAAATTTTTGGAAAATATAGAATATTCATGAAGAGATTAAATATCTTATTGTATCTCCTGTATTTGCTAAGGTTTTATAGCATAATTTTTGCATAATTCTGTTATTCTCAAAGACATACAAGCAAGCTGCTTTTGGCAACTTAAATTACCCACCCACACACGTATGTACTGTATACTGTATTTAATTATCAAGGCTAAGCTGAGCTAAAGACAAAGGATATATTTAGAATAGATTTTAATTCTTTCATTTTTCTTTCAGCCTGATTTCTAAAGGTATTATACAGATGCATTATAGCATAAGTGATGGTTTTCACTCCTCCTAAAGTTCTGTGTTTTCAAAGCTTAAACTTAACGTAATTAAAACACTCTGGGAATCATTAATATAAAATGTATGATAGAAATGAAACTTTCCAAAAGTGCACGGACACCTCTCTAAATTTATATCAAATGAAATCTATGAGATAATACATTTTTACATGAAGTAAGCAAAATAAAATGTGTATTTTTGAACTGAATAAATTATGATTTCTATCTTTTCTAATCTCTAACCTTATTGGTTATGCTGCTGCTTTCTATAGAGCACAAACATGTAAGCTTTAATGTTCATCATATAGGGATGGAAATCAAAACAAAAAATAAGTTTGGTAATTCTGATATTGAAAATATTTTAACAGAATCATGGCATGCACTTGTTTGGCTAGGGGAACTTGTGTTCCTAAATTCTGCATTATTTATAAATGGGGGGATAAAAGCATCTCCCGGAAGTCTTATAATGCTGGTCCTAGGGGGCACCAGGGGGAACTTGAAACAAAAACCTTAAAGCATACAAAATATGTCCACATTGATGATTAAAATATTTTCAGGATTTAAATGATGCCTTTAGATTGGATATCTGTGTCTCCATTTTTAGTGAGGTATGGCTGGCCTCTTCACTCCCAGAGAAGTGGTTTCTTACACCTTCTTTTATGAGTAGTGCACTTGTAAAGGTCCTTGAAATAGTGGTTTGACCACTTGAGTGATGATTTTTATGATTAATTTTTTTTTCTCTTAACACCAGTTTTATGCATATGTTATCATTAAGTAAGCAGAGAAATTACTACAAAACTGAAAACCACACATTAAAGAAAATGTGACTCTGAAAGAATAAAATTGGTCCCGCAATCTTATTAACAACAATAACATGTATATGTATTGCAGGTTTTCATACAAAAGGTGTAACTCTGAGTTCTTCACAAATAGCACAAGAGTTATAAATTAAAAGATAAATAGAGACTACAGATAAGCAAATAAAAACTATAATAAAAATGGATGAGCGTTTCCACCTTCATCGTACATAGATAAAGTTGCGAACCTGACATTCTGGTGTCAGGAAAACTGCCTCCAGCTCAACGTCAGCAAAACCAAGGAGCTGGTGGTGGACTTCAGCAGGAGACAGCAGCAGGACTATAAGCCCCTCATCATTAACGGGACTCCAGTGGAAAGGGTGAACGGTTTTAAATACTTGGGGGTTCACATCTCTGAGGACCTGACATGGCCTGAACACATCCAAGTTCAGACAAAAAGGGCAAAGTGGAGACTTTACCAGACAGCCTACGAGGTTTGCTGTGGAAAGTATCCTGACACAGAATATTACACCCTGGTTTGGAAACTGCTGTGTTCAGGACCATAAAGCCCTACAGAGAGTGATCTGTGCAGTGGAACGCTGCTGCAGGTCAGCTCTACCATCTATGCAGGACATTTGCACCAGACCAGAGCTGTCAGGATTATCAAAGACTCCTCTCATCCCAGCAATAGCCTGATTCATCTGTTAAAATCGGACAAAAGGTTTTGTAGCATCCTGGCCAGGACAGAGAGACTCAGAAGGAGGTTCTATCCTCAAGCCATGAGACTGTTAAATCAGAACATGCCATCTCATCCATGACCCTCCACATACTTAGACTGGACTGTACGTTGTACTATGCTGTCTACCCTTACCTTGTTTTGGAATTGGTCTGTCATTTAACTATGCACCTGTCTAACTTCAGCTTTGCACAATAGTCACTGCACTATTGCACCATAACACTTAATTCTACTTTTTCACTTAATTTTACTTATTTATTATGTTACATTATACTTTTATCTTTCAATCTATGACTTTTTGTTAATCTAACTGATATTCTTCTAACTTTACACAGTTTTTGATAAGAGGATCAGGATGCATTTCACTGCGTGTTGTCCTGTATAACTATGCATGTGACAAATAAAGAATCTTGAATCTTGAATCATGTGTTTTTTAAATTGTAAGAGCCAGAGTCCTGATGCTATTGTCAGTTGGTCAGGGATGAGAGGTATACAGATACTCCATCTGGCAGGATGCTGGAGATAATAAACCTCTAGAGCTTCAAGTTCAAAGGACTGCCATTCCACCTCATCCCACCTGCTTCCCCCACTAAAGGGAATTGTATAATATGTGAATGTCACAAAGTTACTCATTACTGTTATGATGTACCATCCAAAGATGATATAATGCTGCAGACCCCCTCAGTAGTTCGGAGCATCTACGTTCTTCCCAACATCAAAGGCAGCTGCAGGGTATTTTGATCAAAACTAGAAAAAGGCAACAAAGAAAAGTAGTGGTTAGCAACTAAAGCAAATCATAGGGTTATGATATTACAACACTTCTAGTCTACTACATATGACAGAGAAAAAGAGATTGCAAAAAGGAAAAATAAAGAAGCAGGCTTATCGAAGTTTTTTGAAATGTTGCACGGGTTTTGGCCAGCATATCTGTATTAGTAAAGCATTCCAAATTTTTGGTGAATAGCAAAGCTCTGTCTAACCAGTTCCTTTATGTTCCAGAATAATAAGATGACCAGTATTAGAGAGTCTAAGTGTTAAGCCTTATGCAAGGAAAAGATGTCTTAAATTGAAAAAACTTTAACCAAAACCAAAGTTGTAAACAAAGATCTAACCCATTGTTGGTCACAATCAAGGATTTTACTTAGGTTAGCTGCTAATCAAAGAACTCTAGTAAGGAAAACCAAAGGAAAAGTCTGAAGTCAGAAATCCGAAGTACTGAAACATAAGCATACAAAAGATTTATTTAGTCAGGTAATTTGCAAACTCAGATATGGATTGATTGTCACTGGAGATGCTTAAAAAATACAAACTTCTACACTATTATGTGATGCTTAAAAAAATCAACTTCTAAAATGGTATTTAAATGACAGAATGCAGACTTAGTAATATGTTGGGTGTGCTAGTTTGAAGTTTAGTTCATAATAGCAGAGAGATTTTTTTACTTCTGACTTGATTTGTAAGGTCAGATGATCAAGTTTATTTCTAACATCTTCACTTTTTTGTTTTTGGCTAATGACTAAAATTTCCATTTTGTTCTTGTTTAGTTTAATACTAAAATACTAACCTGTACCTCTAATATTGGGTCATCTGGTGCTATAGAAAAGTAAAAGTTGTTTGTCATCTGCATAGTTGTGGCAGTTCACTTTGTGTTTTGAGATAATCTGGCCTAACAGGAGTATGAATAGCAGTAGGCCCAAAATTGATCCCTGAAGCACACCATATACAGGCATACGGTCCTGAGTTTTTCGTCAATACAATGGAATTCACATTTTGCCATCTTGGATCTCTCTGTGTCTCTCTCCATCTGGGTCCTACTATTCAAGATATTAAGCATTATTCTGACACAGTGAATAGTAATGTAAACATACATAAACCTGGTTGATATACCGTGTCTTGGAAGTTGCTGTAGCTGTATTTTGGGAGTTTTTTTCTCACCGCCGTAAGACTCGCTGATACTTAAACTGTTGCATGTTAATGTTTGTCTGACAATCTGCCAGCCCTCTATTTGAAGCTCACTGCTGCCATAATATGTACACTTTAGCTGTTATGGTCACACCAACAAAT
Organism: Polypterus senegalus; assembly: GCF_016835505.1. NCBI lineage: Eukaryota > Metazoa > Chordata > Cladistia > Polypteriformes > Polypteridae > Polypterus > Polypterus senegalus. The sequence continues at coordinate 120,931,231 of NC_053165.1, read as the reverse complement.
TGTAGTTTCCTTTCACTAGTCTAACAGAGGAATTTAAGGTCACTCCTTTATAGAGACTCCACTGACACCAGAGTCTTGTCTGCAGGCGTTATAGTTAAAACTACAATCTGTGGCAGACACAGATTATAGTTGAACAGACAGAAGCAAGGCTGAGACAAGCCAAGCTGGTAGGTGTGGTAGCAGTTGAACTAGCTGGGTTTGGTAGCATTGCCAAATCCTGATATGATAAAGCTCAGGACATAGAGAGAGAGAGAGACGTCAACTGATCCAAGAAGACAGCTGTGTAGAGGTTGAAGTGGAACGGCATAGCAGGGCAGTGGCTATACGCCTGCAAAGAGCTTGGATCACCTGGGATTATATAACTGCCAAAAGAACACGTGCAGAATTTTGGAAATCAGAACCAACTAGACTGAAGTTTCTGATTCAGATGGTGTAAGATTCCAAGGCCTTTCAAACTGCATTGCTGAGTTTTAGATGATACCCCAGCATGCCACCGGTGCCAGGCAAGAGGTTCTTTGGAGCACATCTTGAGCTGCTGCCCAAAAGTCTTGGTAGAGTGGAGGTATAGGTGGTGCCATGACCAAGTGCTGAAGGCAGTAGCTGACACCATCTGCACCAGAATTCAACAGAGCAAACACCAGCATCCCAGTAAGGCACATTACCTTTGTTAAGGTAGGTTAAAAACCTGAGGTGGAGCTCAGGGCCCCAATTGGGCTGCAAGCCTCAGTGCAGGACTGGCAGCTGAAGCCTAACCCAGGAAAGAAGTTGAAGTTTCTGGAACACATCACAAGGATGACACTCAAGCCAAATTTGGTTTTAACCTATGACTAGTCTAAGCAAGTGATCTTGATAAAACTCACTGTTCCCTGGGAAGACTGGATAGAGGAGGTCCATGAGCGTAAGAAGGCAAAATACCTTAAGCTAGTAGAGGAATGTAGACGGCATGGGTGGAAGGTCCAATGTGAGCCCATCGAGTTATGCAGCAGGGGCTTTGCAGAGCAGCCTCTACATTGGGCACTCGACCTCCTTGGAATTAGATAGTTGCAGGAAAGAAGAGCCACCAACAACATTTTCCACACTGCAGAAAAAGCGTCAAGGGGGTTGTGGGTCAAGTGGGGTAATCCATGGTGTAGCATGCTACTTGGACAGAAGCTGGGGACTGTTCACCCCCCAGCTATGTCACTCTGATGAGGGTGTCTGATGATCTAAGACCCGAAACACCTTATGATCCTGGGTTCATCACTGATGATGTGCCCAAGTTACATCACTTGGTGTTTGAAGAAACAACATTGCAGATCTGTAAGAGAGGTATGTAGAGAAAGAAATTAGATCATGAAGGAAAAGGTTTTGTAACCGTGGGAGTTCTGCATGTCTGTGAGGCTTGATTCACTAGTTTAAGCATCAACTTCATCAGATAAGTCAGATGCTCATCATTTGCTTTGTGTTAGTCAGATTTATGGCACATGAAAGAGTGACAACATTTGCTTTCCAGATGTTTATTTTATGGATATAAATCATTGAGCTGAGGCTTATTGTAGCTGCCCCAAAGGGGCGATCAAACCATGATCTCAACTAGAAGCAGAAGGTTCAAGCAAGAATTTAATCCGTGGCATCGTTATTGCTGTTTCTTAATTTATTATGAATTAATAATGTAGTAAAATTCATGTTGAGGCATTCAGATTCATACACTATGCTGATACTGCTTCAAATGTATGCTCCATGATTCATTTAAATTTGAAGCTGTATGCCAAATTAACTAAAATACTGGACTATAATAATAACAATAATACATTTTATTTATCAAGGTGCTTCACAAAGTCTTAGAAGAAAAAAAAAAAACAGCAGGATATGTGCAACATTGGACACAAATGTTTTCCTAAATAGAACAATGAAACAGATAACAAAGTATTAAATTGAATAAAGAACAATAAACCAGAGTAAAATACTAAATTCAATACTAAAAGAAAAACTTAACAAATAACTTAATTTGTGATATAACAGACACACAAATTATCCTGAGCACCTGGACAGAGAGGTAAACTGAAAGAAAGGGCAGAATGTTAAGTTAAAAGCCTTCCTAAATAGATGAGTTTTAAGTTGTTTTTTAAAAGAATGAATGGAGTCAGCTGATCTAAGTAATTTCGGGATGTCATTCCAAAGTCTTGGTTGCTATGGACCTGAAGGCCATGTCACCCATAGAGTGCAGGTTAGTGTGAGGCACAACAAGATTACCAGAATCAGAGGACCTTAGTAGGCGAACACGAGCATAGTGATTTAGAAGGTCACTGATGTAGTCCGGTACAAATTTAAAGCTTTGTAGGTTATTAATTGAATTTTATATTTAATCCTATAAGACACAGGGAGCCAATGAAGGCGAAGCAGGATGGGTGTGATGTGCTCACTGTTGCTGGTTTGAGTAAGGACTGTTGCAGCAGAGTTTTGAATCAACTGGAGCTGTGATATAAGATTATACGGGGCACCTGCCAGCAGCAAGTTAAAATAATTGATGCGGTGTGTGATAAAAGCATGGACAAGTTTCTCAGCATTAGAAAAGAAGAGGAATGAGCGAACACCGGACATGTTATGGAGGTAAAAGTAAGAAAGTTTGTTAATATGGCTTATGTGGGCAGAATAAGAAAAGGAGGAATCAAAAATGACACCAACATTCCTTGCATCAGAAGAAGGTCTGATGAGATCACCGTCAAGAGTGACTGAAAAATGGGTAAACCAACTAAATCCAGCTGATTGTTTGAACTGTATAGGATTCTTGAACATATCCAGGCAGGCCTTGGGTTATAGTGGTCTTGCACCAACCAACAAATACGACCAAACACATAAAATATTTTAATTTTTCTTTTGAACTGAATTTCAATTCATTTGTAACTAGTGACTTTCATTTGAATTTACATTAGAAGCAAGCTAGTTTTGACGTTTATGTATATGCAACAGCTTTCTCTAACACTGAGATGAAGTATGATGTGTACTTAATCAACAATTTGTGCCATCCACTTTGTGCTTTTCATTCATATACATTTTACAGTTGTCAGTTAGTGTTGGATTTTTGTGGTATCAGTTTGAAACTGTGACATGACATGGTTAGTGCTGATGGTCACCACATGTGATTATAATATTGATAAAACCCCCAGTGTTTTTGATTTACAAGAAATATGCATAAGAGTGTCTATGCAACAAACTAGAACAAACAGGTCTGTTGCTCAACAAACTTACAGTTAGGAATAAGTTGTATCTGTCAAACACACAATAGGAAGGATTTGGGCTCATACATACAAAAATCTAGCACACAGCACTTAATACTGTTCTGTGCAATGGAAGATCATAAAACTAACTAAATAAAAATAACCATAGGCGCAAACACTCAATAATGATTCTTCTTTATCTTAGCTTACTACTGCATGCATCAGTGATCAGCAGGGATTTGATTATTTGCCAGTATTACTGTTCATCTTATGTGAAAACCATAAAGCAAGTGCATCCTTGAAGTTGGAATTTTAAAAACCTAAAACAAACTATTAAAAACTGCTTTTTCTAGCATCATAGTGGCAATTATGAAGAAAAATACTTGTTCTGTTTACCTCACACACCCTCTCCCTTTATCAGATTTACCACACTTGTCTTTCTCTGCACTCCATGCCTCATGGCAGATGTCCTGCAGGTTATACAGATTTCTGTAATACTTCAATTAAATTGTCCAGTTTCCTGTCTAAGAGCCATCTTAAAGACTGATTTTGTTTACTCAATGTTTTGATCATTGATCTCAGTCTGCGAACAAGTTGTGATTGATGGACCTTTTATTTTCAGGGAGACAAAGGTGGTGAGCGGGTATTGCAGAAGAAGTGGACCACATTCTTAAAGGCCCATCTTTTGTGTTCCCTATCTAATGATGGCTTCCCATTCAACATTATCCAGGATATGTTTGTATTAACACCAGGAGAAGAGAACTGGAAGCAAACAATCTTCTATGGGGTTTTTACATCCCAGTGGTAGGTGACAGTGGAGTTTAAGTGCTAGAACTGTACCAGAATGTTTTGCTTTTGCTTAATTTGTTCAGGTGAAGGTTGAAAATGCATAGTCCTAGCATAGATCCCTTAAAGTTCTGTCGGTTGGCTGTGAGAAAAAGTGAATAGCTCACAACATTTTGGAAATGTGAAACTGTGCTGGAATGTCATCATAAGACCATTTAATTTGTCATCCCGTGCAACTGCTAGTCTTGTAATTTTACATCCTCGGGTAACAAGAAGCTGTATAATATGACACCAGCTTCAGTGTCTGTGCTGATGGCCACAATCATTGAGAATTGTTCTTCTGTTGTCTGTACATTTTGTTCAGTCGGTGCATACCTACCTCTTTGCAGAAATAGACATTTATGTAGGTTAGAATTATTGAGCCAATGAGCAGCACTTGCACAGAAACACATGACTGACAATGATTTGTCCCTTGCATACATAACCCCTGTCATATTGCTCATGTTATTTCAATTAGCCATTTGTCGCCACCATGGTTGTCCAAAGCTGTATGTGGACATACACTCACCTAAAGGATTATTAGGAACACCTGTACCACTCATCTCCACTACAAATAGGAAAAAGAGGCTACAATTTGCACGAGCTCACCAAAATTGGACAGTTGAAGACTGGAAAAATGTTGCCTGGTCTAATGAGTCTCGATTTCTGTTGAGACATTCAAATGGTAGAGTCACTATTTGGCGTAAACAGAATGAGAACATGGATCCATCATGCCTTGTTACCACTGTGAAGGCTGGTGGTGGTGGTGTAATGGTGTGGGGGATGTTTTCTTGCCACTCTTTAGGCCCCTTAGTGCCAATTGGGCATCGTTTAAATGCCACAGGCTACCTGAGCATTGTTTCTGACCATGTCCATCCCTTCATGACCACCATGTACCCATCCTTTGATGGCTACTTCCAGCAGGATAATGCACCATGTCACAAAGCTCGAATCGTTTCAAATTGGTTTCTTGAACATGAAAATGAGTTCACTGTACTAAAATGGCCCCCACAGTCACCAGATCTCAACCCAATAGAGCATCTTTGGGATGTGGTGGAACGGGAGCTCCGTGCCCTGGATGTGCATCCCACAAATCTCCATCAACTGCAAGATGCTATGCTATCAATATCGGCCAACATTTCTAAAGAATGCTTTCAGCACCTTGTTGAATCAATGCCACGTAGAATTAAGGCAGTTCTGAAGGCGAAAGGGGGTCAAACACTGTATTAGTATGGTGTTACTAATAATCCTTTAGGTGAGTGTATACAGCTGAGCAATGTCAGTCAGAATTACAGAGGAATTCACCACAAAGCTTTAGAGGCTGATTTGATGACATCTTGCTCAATTAATGATGTTAGTATTTCCAGTAAAATATATTTATGGTCAATAAAGGGCCCTTGTCGACAATTTGAGAGTAAAGGGGAAGATGGCCGCTAGCAAATGGATAATGAACACGTTTCCAGACAGACTAGCAATTAGGCGGCTAATCAAAAGACAATGCTTTTATGAGGTCACAATCTGCATACGGCTAGTTTGGGGATGGCTTTTAACATTTGTTAAAGTATGGTGGGTGTAATAGTTAATGAGTGCTTTTACCTGCTAGCGTAGATTTTAAAACATTCTAAAGACAGTTATTTGAAGATGACACAATAGAGTGATTATCAGTAATTCAGCCCCAGCTCAAACCTATAGTCAGATCAAACAATCCAGCCTTCTAAAGCTGTATAGCAGAAATAAAGACTTAAGTGACTGTATAGAATTACAGTGACAGGAGCTTCATATTGATGATTTAGCCATTAAAACTGGTGAAGCAGTTCTTTTTCATCTCTTGCTCTCAGGTACACAGGTGCAGCTAGCAGCTCTGCTGTATGTTCTTTTTCAATGGACCAAGTAGAAAATGCCTTCAACGGTCGATACCGTGAAGTGAACCGTGAAACTCAACAGTGGTACACCTATAATCATCCTGTGCCAGAACCAAGACCTGGAGCTGTGAGTATGAAAAAGAGGGAATTACTGTGACCTTTAACACAATGTACGTTATGTATGTGTGAATTCCTTACTTTTCTCTTTAAGATTTCATTCTTATTAAACTTCTTCAATTAATGAACACCCTGCAGGGGTAAATATTGTCACTTAACCTTTTGCAGTTCAAGTTAGTTAAGATGGCTGTCTCATCTACTGGTTTAAACTTCAACAGCATGGTAACCAGCAGTAGACTAGGAAGCATCTCCACATTCACATAGGCCAGTTCCAGAACAGAGGAGGGGCTACTATTTTGAAGAAGCTTGATCCCACAACCAAAATTTGTTTAAAGATCAGTTCCCTGGAACTTTTCAGCCTAGTGCATGAGATTGTAATCTGTCACCAACTTCTTTTTTCAAGGTCACATCTGTACAAATGTGCACTGCTAATGCTTGTTACACTGCTGGCATCTGATGTCATACCCACTTTTCACCGTTCTAGTGGCAGTTATACAAAACGTCTTCAAGCTATGCACAAGCTCCACATATCCCTTGAAGTTAAAGCATTCCTGTTTTGAACGCTGGTGTTCTTGATCTTGTACGAACCATCTAGATTGTTAGATTTTGGATAGTTCTCTGGCCATTCCCATTATACCAATGTGCCTGTGTTGAAACTAATAGAAGCAAAAGGCATAAAACAAAATATCTCTGAAGATCTCATGGTATACAAGCTAATCTGTCACTCACAGACTCTGATTCTATGAGGAAATATGGAAAATCCTGGAAATGAATTGATTACAGTGGTGAATAATAAAATTGTGTACAAGTTAAGGCATTGGAATGTGCAATGAGCAGCAAGCAAAACATAATGAAAAAGATAGTGAATTGCATTAGACACAAAAACAAAAGTGCAGTGAGCTTGAAGACACCTGGGGTGATATTGAGCCACAAAGTTAAAAGACTGAGTGAGTGTGTAAATAAAGTACTGAATGATTTGAAAAGAAGATTGAACCTCAGCATGTATCCTCTCTTTAATGTCTGACAAGCATAATTTTAATAGCCTGTCAGGAAGCTGTCACTGATTTGTTTTCTACATAACTAAAGTCATGTAACAGATTATGATTTCTCCAGTCTTTGCAAGTTGGCTTCTTTTAGCAAGAATATTCTAATATATTCATTTTATTTTGTTTTTTTTTTTTCTCTTATCCTATCAGTGTATTAATAATGATGCAAGAGAGAAAAACATAGCCTCATCACTTCAAATGCCAGACAAGGTGCTCAACTTCATGAAGGATCATTTTCTAATGGATACTGTCATTAAAAGCCTACCACTGCTTGTGAAGAGAAATACACGGTACACGCAGATTGTGGTGGACAGAGTCAAGGGTCCTCACAAACATTATGATGTTTTATTTATTGGTACAGGTAAGGTTAGGGTAATTTTCAAATGGACTGGACACATCACATACATAAATAATGCTTCATGTGCCATCTTGTGGTAACAGATAATCTCCAAATATTTCTCTGACTTTGGCAGATGATGGAAAAATTCACAAATCAATTAACGTGGACTCAGAGATGTACATCATTGAGGAAATACAGCTCTTCAATGAATCTGTGCAGACAATCGAGCTGGACTCTCAAAAGGTACAAACAGTAAATATTATCTAAGAACACTGGTCATCAAATCTGAGCCAGTATATTCATAGTCTGGATCTTTCTTTACACTACACAGTACAGTACAGTATAGCTTCTTTTTGTATAGCACTCTTCACTAAGATTAGATATTATGGTCCAGCCCTGGAACCATTGTGCAGAACCGCCACAACTTAGAGCTTATATTGATTTTTCTATTGTCATTACCTTTGTTAAATTATTAGCTTGCCATGTACTTTTGTTCAGTTAGTACATGTCTGTACTACTCATACCTTTACAGTATCTTAGGAGTGCCCTGTGCAATTAGATATAGGAAAAGTACTGTTCACTCAACATGTATCAACCCAGCTGTTCCACTGAAATTGTAGGGCACAGTTCTTTTTTCAGTTCTAAGAGATCTTATATTTTGGACTATTGCTTTTTGTTGTTGGCTCTCATTTGGCATTTTTGTAGAGAATAAATGAAAAAATGTTTTAAATGCAGAAAAAATAAACTGATACATTGTAGCTAAAACTTTTAACAGATCTTGAATCATGTCTTTGTTTGGCTTCATGTTGAACTGTTCTTCATATCCTTAGGGCATGCTGTATGTGTCCTCTTACACAGGAGTGGCTCAAGTGCCTGTAGCTAACTGCAGTAACTATCAGAACTGTGGAGAGTGCATACTAGCAAGGGACCCATACTGTGCCTGGACTGGAAAGAGATGCAAAGATATTCGACACGCATCACCTGAGAGGTGAGTAAGTGGTGAAAGTGCAAAGGGTAGAATAACTGGAAAAATACTGCAGAAAGTTCTGTACCTAGAAAAATAAATTGTGGTAATCGCCTTCGGGATATAAGTGATATAGCAAGACAAAAAAAAGTCAATCGTGCGACTCAGTTTGTTCTCTGCCTAGTATATACATTTATAAATATTGGTAATACCTGTATCAGGATACTTCAAAGTCTATCCTCAAAGGAACTCTCTCCTTTCCATATTTATTGCTCTGTGAGGCAATTTCATTAATGGAATAGCATAACTATTCATAAATCTCCTTTACATCTTGCAGATAATTGTCATTTTTTTCTTAATTTGTCCATTTTAACCTTGCAGCCACTGGCAACAGGACATTGTAAATGCAGACACTAATATGATTTGTGATGTTCAGCATGGGAGGAGCAAAGGTTAGTATTCAGCCTGTCTTCTAACATATGTACTGTTGCCTTTACATGCAAGGCACTAGCTTAATAATTAGGGGTTGGGAAAATGTTCCCAAAGACTTTTGCTGAACAGTGGTTTACCCATGTTCTTAAAATCAACGATGAAGATACAAGAATAATGAGGTGTCTTTATTCTGTTTCAACAGGTGGCTTTGAGTGCCTCCGGTTTATACTTCCTCCGAACACATTTAAGGTTCTTCCTTGCTATCTGAGATCCAACCTTGCAAGACGGTTATGGGTTTACAATGCAAGTGCTAATAACTCAACTTACAGTAGTCCTGATGGGGGCCTGGTAGTGGTGGCCAGTGTGAATGGACAAGAAACTTATGAATGTTGGTCAATTGAAAATAACTTTCAGCAGTTACTAGCAAACTACTGTGTGGAGGCTGAGAAGTCCCTAGAGGTTTTGACAACGGACAGACCTAAAACTCCGGCAACATTAGAAAAGACATACATTCTCCCAAGCAATGAGCATTCAGCGCAGACTGAAGTGAGGACCTATTGGAATGAGCTTCTAATCGTTTGTATCCTGTTGGGAGCCACCATTATATGTTTTTCTCTCTTCTTCATCTACCGGCATAGGTCAAGTATGAAAACTTTTCTAAAAGAAGGAGAATGCTCCAATATGCAACAGAAGAAACAGAGGATTGTGATTCCTGGTGAAAGCCTTCCACTTAATGGGAGTGTTGTACCTGCTTCCAGTTCAGACCACAAGGGCTATCAGGCGTTGAATAATTACATATGTAGTACACCAACACACGAGAATCCAGATAATGGAAAAAGTTTTTCTGAAAAGAGACCCTTGAATCTGAAAGAGAGTCATGTTGAAATTTCTCCTTCCTGCCCTAGGCCCAGAGTACGACTTGGGTCAGAAATTAAAGATTCTATAGTGTGAAGGGAGGGAGAGACTGCATTCATTGACTTTTATTTTTCTTCTTTTCTTTTTCTTTTTAATGTATGAGATAAGACTAAGCTTTTACACTCATGACCACCTTTGAATTGAGAGGCTGTGAAAATGGACTACTGCAGCAGGTCACGTGTGTCCTTTGTCTTCCTGGCACTAAAAGTCTCGAGCAGCTATCTGAATGAGTTTGTAGAGACATTTATTGACAGCAGAGGTCTTATTAGTCTCACTTAAGTGAGAAGTTCAAAATGTTCTTATCATTGGTCGCTTCAATTCTATTTAATGTTTGAACATGACAACTGCTTTTTTGGTAATATTATTTTGTATGGAAACACATTCTTTTGGGCAAGTGGACCATTATAGTATGCCATTTGGAAGAAAGGTGCACTGTATTGACGACTCCGGCCTGTTGGATTCAGCATGGAGATTTTTTTTTTTTTAGTGAGAAGCAAACATTGTCGAACAAATTAAAAGGAAGAGTAACTTTCAAGTACAGCTGGACTACTGAAAAAAAAGCTATTCCTGCTAATTTCAACAAAGTTCTCCTGTTTATAACAGTGACTGTCTGCTTTTCCTCGACATAGCATCCCCATGGTGAGACAATCACAAGAATGCAAAATGAAGGGGCAGCTAGAAGGCGATGTTCCTATAAGGTGTAACATGAGTAGTTTCAGCAACCACTTCTGAAACAAGAAACGACAAAGAAAAATAAAACAACCAGCATTAAGAAAGCTACTATGCAAAAATGAATAATGGATCAGCACTGAGGTTGTAGGTTTGATGGTGGCCTCACTCACATTGTGACTGGAGTTGGAATGACTTAAGAATCCCACAGTACTTTGTGTGGGTGAAATTCAGAGAAGGCACACTGATAAGATGCTGTGCTGGCAGTGACTGAGAAACATTTTGGATCCCCGTGCTCCTACTGAGATAGATTGCACTGCAAAGATTCAGTTTTGACATTAAACCTCAGAAGCCTGAAATGTGTTGGCCATATGAGTGTGTCTTGTGTCTTGTATCTTGCGGCGAACTGTGCAGAAACTGAAAAACTGCAAAAACTACACCCCAGCTTGGCTGAAGCAGAACATGACTACAGTTAACAACATTCCCTCTACTGGAAAAGGCTGATAGCTCATTATGAGTGTCCAGCCTCTTGTGACTTGCATGTCAGATACATTTTTGAAGTAGCAAAGTGAAAAAATAAATGTTATTTTTTTAACCAAAATTAATGTATATTGTGCCAAAAAGAAATAATTTGTGTAAAGTTTCACTGTTGTGCTTAAATACAGACTGTCATCTTCAGGAGACATTTTACAGTTTTGGAAAGAGATGTTAGGCAGGTATGTATTGTAGTGATGTGAAAGCCTGACTGTTGTGGGAGAGTGGAACATTGTAAAAAAAAAAACATCAGAGTAGTCTTAAACTTGGAAGGTTAACTTACTTCTGATCCTGTGTACCAACTGAATGCCTTTAAAATTGGCTTTAAAATTCCAGAAGATACTGGGGTTCTACTAAAACCAATGCTTGAACAGTTCTTTAAGGAATTTATGATCAGTAATATTTACTTCTACGGCAGATACACAAATCTAGAGTAATTTCATTTTCCTTTATAAACTAAAAACATATTGCATTAGATTGATATAATAAAACATAGGCAGCAAATAGTACATAAGGTATTCATAATTTCAGCATCTGGTGACATTACCAATGAGTTAAATTCACAAGACAAACAGACCTACACATACTGAATTTATTACACAGAAGTTAGACACCAAAGTCAGCCAGAAGGTTACTTGTCCTGTCAAATAATGTTGCCTACCCAATTTTAAAACCAGTTATAAGTTAATCTGATATATATATGATTGTATTTTATCTTTTAATATATTTATCAGTTGCCATCAGAGTGCAAATTGTTCACTCCGGCACAAATTATGTAGCAGTTTACTGGTTTACAATTGACGTGGTTCTGATCTCAGACTAATGAATTAGAATTTAGCCGCTGTTGTCTGTCGGAACACACCTGACTGTTAAAATGCTGTGGCTTTTTGAGGGGTGTCTTACTATCCATTAATACTGCCTACAAGTACTTCTTTGAGAACCAGACAGACTATCAAACTTGATATAATGTGAAAAAGTTAAGGATACTCCGTAGCTATTAAAGATGAGAGCTACTTTGCCAAGTTTGGCCTTGTAATGGAAGTATGGAGGTTGCAAGGCTCTTTGTATATATAATATGCGTACCTGTTGTATGTGTTGCAATATGAAACTTAAAATCCAGACATACACTGCCACGCAGCTCTTGCTTTAAAATAATTATATGATGATGATATCTGCATGTTGCTGGTTAAATACAAAGAGTTTATTTTGCACACGCTATCCTTAGCTGAGGTGTATGTCTGTGTGTTCTTGTGTGTTTGTGTTTGATTGGAACAACTTGCTTTTTTGTCTTCTATGTCAGATTTCAGTCATTGGGATCACAAGGTGCTGACGAGTGTTTGAGAACTAAGAGCACGCAACATGCCGAGTGTGTGTTCACAACTGCATGTCCACACGCTCAGGATGACCAGTTCTAGGAAGATCCCTGCTTTGTTAAACAGATGCTGGTAGCTCTGAGTACAGTCAAAGCCATGAAATAAATGTGCATCTTGAACAGTGGATCATAGTCCGGCTTTTAGGGTTAGTAGTGTGCTCGATGTCTTCTGCATGGCGCACCACACCTTGAGCAACACTGTCATGTGTGTTTGAGTTTGAATTTTGCCATTTAACTGCTAATTTAACTCAACAACATGCACATCATGAAGTGCTGGATATTTAAACAGTAGAACTAGATAGCAGAGCATATTCTCCCAGTTAGAAAAGGAAGACTTGTAGACTGGTGCAGTAAAAGAGTGGCATTGGAGTACAGCTACTGAAATCATCGATGGCATCCAAAATCTGCTTTTTATGTAAAGAACAGACAAAGGTCTGAGTCTCCTGCAAATTTGTTAATACAATCAGCATTAGCCAAACAAGTGCGAGTGTCATCCCAAGATGCAGTGGGACTAGTCTGATTGGACAGGATGTGAGAAATGCCTGTGTCATCTGTGGGCCCTTGTGTCACTGTTGCGTAAAAGTACACACACACCCACACAAAGGGATTACATATTTGAGTGTTTGAAATTAAATGAAATATTTTTGGTTTGTTTTTTGGTAACGTGGACATGTACAATGTTCTAAATATTGGTTAAATGTTTGGCACAATTTATTGTGCAATTTTCTTACTGTAAATAAACACATGCACTTTAATTTTGTAATAAAATGTTTAATGAAGTGTTTTTTTCTGTGTGTGTTTTATTCCGTGTTCAGTAAGCCAGGAGAAGGATGTGTGCTATGTGGAGATGGAGGATGGCTTTCTGCAGGAAGGACACAGGTTCAATCCCTACCACTACTCATTGTATGACATGCCAGGGCTGCAGAGTGGCATTATCTGTTGTAAGTGGGCTCTTCATTGGAGCCAGCAATTGGGCAGGGCTGTTGGCAAGCTAAGCATCTACCAGTTAAACAACTTGAGCTCCTTCTGAACCTTCATAACTCTAATAAGACTTTGTTCTGCATTAAAAGGTGCTATATTGTAATTGTGTCTGGTTTGTAGCCACCCGCATCCATAAAGATCAGCTATAGTTAAGTAAAGTAACTCCGTATTTGCAATGCAAATATTGATGAATCAGCAAAGCCTTACTGGATGTTTTTGCAAAGAGTGGCTTTTAAGGACTTAATGAATGTAGCCCCTTGTGCACTTTTTGTCTTTGTCTGGACACACTGAAGTGTTCTTGTTCTAAATGGGTACCTGTGTACAGTTGCTAATGGGTTCAGACCAGACATTCCAGCATGTTTGATGAGCAGCACTGACAATAAATGCTGTTTGCCAAAATAACATTCCTAGTACTACTAGAAGAAAGGCACGCCACATCTACATGCTGTGATGTTTCCACAGTTTGTTAAGTATCAAAGAGAAGAAAGACTGCAAATGTGACCTGAATGCCATGAAGTCACATATTAGAGAGCTGTTAAAATGTATATGTTCTCTTAGTTATATCCAGTGTTTGCATATTTTATAGAATGAATGGCCAGCCAAAATCCAATATTGGAGAAGAGATACTCTGAAAGCACACACGCATTTGAAATTATTGCAGTACTTTAATCTGTGAAGTTATCCAACACTACAGCCTCCATCTTCTACTTCTTCTTTCGGCTGCTCCTGTTAGGGGTTGCCACAGTGGATCCTCTTTTTCCATATCTTTCTATCCTCTACATCTTGTTCTGTTACACCCATCATCTGCATTTCTTCTCTCACCACATCCATAAACCTCCTCTTAGGCCTTCCTCTTTTGCTTTTTTTCTGGCAACTCTATCCTTAACATCTTTCTCCCAATATACTCGGCATCTCTCCTCTGCACATGTCCAAACTAACACAATCTTGCTTCTCTGATTTTGTCTTCCAACCATCCAACTTGAGCTGACCCTCTAATGTACTCATTTCTAATCCTGTCCATCCTTGCCACACCCAGTGAGAATCTTAACATATTTAACTCTGCCACCTACAGCTCTGTCTCCTGCTTTCTGGTCAGTGCCACCGTCTCTAAACCATATAACAAAACTGGTGTCACTACTGTCCTGTAGACCTTCCCTTTCACTCTTGCTGATAACAGTCTGTCACAAATTACTCCTGACAGCCTTCTCCACCCATTCCGGCCTGCCTGAACTCTTTTTCGCCACTCTCCCAAAGTCTCTGTTACTCTGTGCTGTTGATCCCAAGTATTTAAATTCATCCACCTTTGCCAACTCTCTTGCATCCTCACCATTCCACTGATCTCCCTCTCATTTACACATGTGTTCTGTGTTGTTCCTATTGACTTTGATTCCTCTCCTCTCTAGAGCATATCTCCACCTCTCCAGGGTCTCCTCAACCTACTTCCTACTATCGCTGCAGATCACAGTGTCATCAGCAAACATCATAGTCCACGGGGACTCCTGCCTAATCTCGTCTGTCAACCTGTCCATCACCACTGCAAATAAGAAAGGGCTCAGAGCTGATCCCTGATGTAATCCCACCTCCAACTTGAATGCATCCGTCACTCCTACTACAGACCTCACCACTGTCACACTTCCCTTGTACAGTTAAGTCCATAAATATTTGGACAGAGACAACTTTTTTCTAATTTGGTTCGTTATATTACCACAATTAAATTTAAATGAAACAACTCGGATGCAGGTGAAGTGCCGACTTTCAGCTTTAATTCAGTGGGTTGAACAAAAAGATTGCATAAAAATGTGAGGCAACTAAAACATTTTTTTAACACAATCACTTTATTTCAGGGGCTCAAAAGTAATTGGACAAATTAAATAGCTGGAAATAAAATGTTCATTTCTAATACTTGGTTGAAAATCCTTTGCTGGCAATGAAAGCCTGAAGTCTTGAACTCATGGACATCAGCAGATGCTGGGTTTCCTCCTTTTTAATGCTCTGTCAGGCCTTTACTGCAGCGGCTTTCAGTTGCTGTTTGCTTGTGGGCCTTTCTGTCCGAAGTTTAGTCTTCAACATGTGAAATGCATGCTCAGTTGGGTTAAGATCAGGTGACTGATTTGGCCGTTCAGGAATGTTCACTTAGCTGTAATAAACTCCTGGGTTGCTTTGGCTGTATGTTTTTCATTATTGTCCATCTGTATCATGAAACGCCGCCCAATCAATTTGACTGCATTTAGCTGGATTTGAGCAGACAGTATGTCTCTGAACACCTCAGAATTCAATCGGCTGCTTCTGTCCTGTGTCACATCATCAATAAACACTAGTGTCCCAGTGCCACTGGCAGCCATGCACGGCCAAGCCATCACACTGCCTCCACCGTGTTTTACAGATGATGTGGTATGCTTTGGATAATGAGCTGTTCCACACCTTCTCCATATTTTTTTCTTGCCATCATTCTGGTAGAGGTTCATCTTGGTTTCATCTGTCCAAAGAATGCTTTTCCAGAACTGTGCTGGCATTTTTAGATGTTCTTTAGCAAAGTCCAATCTATCCTTTCTGTTCTTGAGGCTTATTAGTGGCTTGCACCTTGCAGTGCACCCTCTGTATTTACTTTCATGCAGTCTTCTCTTTATGGTAGACTTGGATATCGATACACCTACCCCCTGGAGAGTGTTGTTCACTTGGTTGGCTGTTGTGAAGGGGTTTCTTTTCACAATGGAAATGATTCTGCGATCATCCACCAATGTTGTCTTCCATGGACGTCCAGGTCTTTTTGCGTTGCTGAGTTCACCAGTGCTTGCTTTCTTTCTTAGGATGTACCAAACTGTAGATTTTGCCACTCATAATCTTGTGGCAATTTCTCGGATGGGTTTTTTCTGTTTTCGCAGCTTAAGGATGGCTTCTTTCACCTGCATGGAGAGCTCCTTTGACTGCACGTTGTCTGTTCACAGCAAAATCTTCCACATGCAAGCACCACACCTCAAATCAACTCCAGGCCTTTTATCTGCTTAATTAATAATGACATACAGTGGGATGCAAAAGTTTGAGCAACCTTGTTAATAGTCATTATTTTCCTGTGTAAATCGTTGGTTGTTACGATAAAAAATGTCAGTTAAATATATCATATAGGAGACACACACAGTGATATTTGAGAAGTGAAATGAAGTTTATTGGATTTACAGAAAGTGTGCAATAATTGTTAAAACAAAATCAGGCAGGTGCATAAATTTGGGCACCGTTGTCATTTTATTGATTCCAAAACTTTTAGAACTAATTATTGGAACTCAAATTGGCTTGGTAAGCTCAGTGACCCCTGACCTACATACACAATTGAATAATATAATGAGAAAGAGTATTTAAGGGGGTCAGTTGTAAGTTTCCCTCCTCCTTTAATTTTCTCTGAAGAGTAGCAACATGGGGGTCACAAAACAACTCTCAAATGACCTGAAGACAAAGAGTGTTCACCATCATGGTTTAGAGGAAGGATACAGAAAGCTGTCCCAGAGATTTAAGCTGTCTGTTTCTACAGTTAGGAACATATTGAGGAAATGGAAGACCACAGGCTCAGTTCACGTTAAGGCTCGTAGTGGCAGACCAAGAAAGATTTCAGATAGACAGAAGCGCCGAATGGTGAGAACAGTCAGAGTCAACCCACAGACCAGCACCAAAGACCTACAACATCATCTTGCAGCAGATGGAGTCACTGTGCATCGTTCAACCATTCGGCACACTTTACACAAGGAGATGCTGTATGCGAGAGTGATGCAGAGGAAGCCTTTTCTCCACCCACAGTACAAACAGAGCTACTGGAGGTATGCTCAAGCACATTTGGACAAGCCAGCTTTATTTTGGAATAAGGTGCTGTGGACTAATGAAACTAAAATTGAGTTATTTGGGCATAACAAGGGGCATTATGCATGGAGGAAAAAGAACACAGCATTCCAGGAAAAACACCTGCTACCTACAGTACAATATGGTGGTGGTTCCATCTTGCTTTGGGGCTGTGTGGCCAGTGCAGGGACTGGGAATCTTGTCAAAGTTGAGGGACGCATGGATTCTGCTCAGTATCAGCAGATTCTGGAGACCAATGTCCAGGAATCAGTGACAAAGCTGAAGCTGCGCCGGGGCTGGATCTTTCAACAAGACAACGACCTGAAACACTGCTCAAAATCCACTAAGGCATTCATGCAGAGGAACAAGTACAATGTTCTGGAATGGCTTCATCATCCTCTTCCTCTGTATACTCTCCTGTACTACCCCATTCCACCAGGTTTTCTTTTTCACCATCCTCTGTCCAGATGTCACACCAACCACCCTTCTTGCTGTCACCCTTACTACATCTGCTGTAGTTTACCAACTGTCTGATAACTCTTCACTATCATCCAGTGCCTGTCTCACCTAATCCCTAAACTCAACCTTGCAGTCTCTTCCTTTCATAACTTATACCGTTTGATCCTTGGCTCTGCCCTCACTCTCTTCCTCTTCTTGATCTCCAACGTCATCCTACAGACCACCTATGCTGTCTAACTACACTTTCCCCTGCCACCACTTTGCAGTCTTCAATCTCCTACAGATTGACTCTTCTGCATAGGATGTAATCTATCTGTGTGCATCTTCCTCCACTCTTGTAAGTAAACCCTATGTTCCTCCCTCTTCTTAAAATATGTATTCACCACAGCCATGTCCATCCTTTTGACAAAATCCACTATCCACTGACCTTCTTCATTCCTCTCCTTGACACCATACATACCCATCACCTCCTTGTCTCCTCTGTTCCCTTCACCAACATTGAAATCCGCTCCATTCACCACTTAATGTCCCTTGGGACATACACTGTTCATCACTTCATCCAACTCATTCCAAAAATCTTCTTTCTCAGCCATCGCACACCCAACTTGTGGGGCATATGCAATAACAACATTCATCATCACACCTCCAATTTCCAGCTTCATAATCATTACTCTGTCTGACACTCTTTTCACCTCTACAACACTTTTGGCACACTGTTCCTTCAGAATAACCCCTACCCCATTTCTCCTTCCATCCACACCATGATAGAACAATTTGAATCCACCTCCGATCCACCTGGCCTTACTCCCCTTCAATTTAGTCTCTTGCACGCACAATATATCAACCTTCCTTCTCTCCATCATATCTGCTAACTCTCTCCTCATACCAGTCATACTGCAAACATTCAAAGTTCCTACCCTCAGTTCCACTCTCTTTACTTTCCTCCTCTCCTCCTGCCTCTAGACATATCTCCCCCCTGTTCTTCTCCTTCTTATTCTTCTTCTTCTTCTTCGGCCAACAGCAGCCCAAGTCCTGACAGCACTCTGTTGGCTAACAGTACTGGTGGTGGTCGTTGTTAACCCAGGGCTCGACTGAATCAGTATGGAAATTTGTATTGTTGTCCGCATATTGATTTGGCAAAATTTTACACCGGATGCCCTTCCTGACGTAACCCTCCCCATTTATCCAGGTTTGGGACCAGCACAAAGAAACACACTGTTTTGTGGATCCCCTATGGCTGGGTTCACACTCCAGCCCCCATATTTTGAAGACTTAATTGCAGCATCTTTAGCAGCAATAATCACAAAAAAACCACCCACCTTCATAAAAGGACAAGTGTCTGTACATCCAATTGCTCTGTCTCTGTCATTGCAAAAAATGTTGCACCACAAACATTAACACTGCTTTTACAAATCCTATAACAAATGGCATATAACAGAGACATAGGCATTGTAAACATTAACTCTGAGGTCTATGTTGATTATTTAAATTTCAATCTGTCTTAGACGGGTAGTACAGCTAGTTTCCTGTTGTTTAAAATCAGTCGTAGTGTAGGAGTTTTAGCTCACTGCTTCTTGCAGAACTGGTAGAATTCAGGCACACTGATAGGTCTGTGATTGCTCTTTGCTTGTTTCAGGTACTGCCGCAGCATCCTTATGGGGTTAAAGTCAGTACTTTGAATAGGGTACTCAAAACTTGAATTTTGTATCTTCTGAGCCTTGCAGTTGTAGAGCTGCTTTTGTGTTTTGAGTCAGTGGCCGGCTGCATAATTCAATTTCGCTTCAGGTCATGAACCGATGACCATACAATCATCTTATCTGGTAAAATACATAACTCACTGTTCTTTCTGTAATGACAAATTCTTCCAAAGCATCCCCATGCCATTACACTAATATCTCCATGTTGTGTTACACCAGACATAGTGGGATCCAGAGTTCTACCTTTGAGTTGTCTGCCCATAGAACATTACTCCAAATGGTGTGGTATCCTCTAGGTGTTTTATTACACTGAGCATTGCTTTTGGATAGCACATGTTTTCTTTGCTGCTAACCTATTGATCCCAACTCGACCTCCTTCTTATTGTGAAGACATGAACATTGACATTTCTTTGAATATTCTTCTGGGACCTTCTGTAACTTCACAAATGCATTGGCAATTTGTCCTTAGGGTAATTTTTTTAGGCCGGCATTTCTTGGGCAGATTCCCCACTGTTCCACATGTTCTCCATTTGGAGATAATGGCTCTGACTCTGATGTGCTGGAGTCCTAGACCTTTAAAAGTGGCTTTGTAACTCTTTCCTGATTGTTAAGTGTCAATAACTGTACCCAACACCCCCTTCTCTTCTGGAATCTCTTTTGAATGAAGCATAGCATTCTGGTAAAAAAGCTTAGGGTGACTACTTCACTCTCATTGTAAGGGTTAATATACCTGTAAGAAGAGGTTTAGATTCAACAGAGGATGTGTTCGGTCAGCTAAGTCAAATTAACTTTGTTCAACTGTTGCTGAATTAGCAACTACGGGGCAATTACTGATTCACATGGTCAAGGCAGGTGAACTTAGTATTTCAGAAGGGGTAGTAAACAGTCTGTGTTACTGGGGTGCCTATCACGCAAGCTGGTGCCCCTCAGAAACCTGTCTTCTGATTTGTCTGCCAGATTCCTATCAGAGTTTCTTCCAGTTACCAATTGCCTGTGGATTGTGTAGGACACCAATGTACTTACTGACACTTTGATTTTTCTGGCAGTTTCTCTAAATAAAAGGCATACACTTTTAAGGGTAATAAGGCTCTGTCTTGTTTCATTTGTTAATTGCTGTTTTCTTGTCATTATCACAGGACTATTGTCTAAATATTACTTGAGACAGTGTAGTAACACAATCTGTTCCAGCTCTGCTTTTAAACAGACATAAGGTGTTTAAGTAACCATTAGAAGTTGGAAAACCTGGTCAAATTGTTTGCTTCAACTTGCAAGGTTTAATTTACTTTAACTGCTGCAGAACATTTGTAGGATATAGCCCATTAGTTGTTCCCTGAAGAAGGCCCATTTGTAATATTCTGAAATGCCCTTTGTTTTCATTTTTTGATAACCTAAACTTTAAATTGATACCTCTGGCTGTTTACTGCTTACCTTTTCACTATTGTCGGTCATTCGTTGCATTTCAACTAATTAAATTTGAAGAAAATCTGAGGTGTTTTAAAACTTTTGACTGGTAGTGTACATTAAGTAGCAATTTAGAAAGGTGTTACATGTTTAGTCTGGTTCCTATTGTCTAATATTACATTTTGTCTAAATTTCTGCAGCAATTTATTGTCACAAATTAATAGGATGTCTTGAAGGGATAAAATCTTTTTCCCAGCACTCTTTTTGCTCTGTAGTTTATCTTTTATCACATTTCAGTGGACTTCCAAGTGTATGTCATCAAGCAGAAAGGGCAGAATTGTGGCATTCTGTTACAGCGGTGAGGTCTCCAAGTAACCCTCAGGCCATTTTGTAAAACAGAAAATGATGGCAAAATTCACATTGTGCTGTCTGCTCCTGTGTTACACCATTGACCTGTTTTGTTCCCTCTGTTCATTTCTGTTTTCTTTTTTTTTTGGTCTTTTAATACCTGATCTGTCACATTCACCTTGCAATGTGTTGAAAATGTGCTATCGCATCCATCATCTCCTTCTCTGAGGTATCCTGGCTTCCTTTACTAAAGGCAAGCGGTCAAACTGTGATGAAAAGGCAGAGTCAGCCTGCAAAGCAGATAAACCACGCCACTCGTTTGCATTTTCAATTGTAACTTCTTATCATTTAGAAAATGTGGAGCACATGACCTGAAGCCAACAAAAGCACTCTTAACAGGCATGCAAATTAGAAAAGGAGAAGAAATCCATCATCATCATCATCCACTGCAGAAGCTTCTGGGAACCAATCAGACCTGACGGAAAACGGATCTAAGCTTTGGCAGCACCACAGGTAAATACGAACTCTGAAGAAAGTGTAAAAATATAAATTATAAAGATGAAAGGTTTTAGCAGTGTCAAGGAATTTTAATGTATAAGGGTAGCCAGATTGTGCAGTGGTTAGCAATCTCTTTAGCCAATATTACTGTGAAGCACTCTGAGGCATTTTCATATTTGATATGTGTTGTGTAAGTGTTGCTGCTGTTAGCAATTTCAGTGTTCAGTTTGAACACTCCCCCCTACCCCCCGAACCATGCTTAATTTTCTCCCCCAGGATATGCTATTTGGTAGATGGGTGACTCACACTGGGCTGCAATCTTGTCTTGCGTGTTGTGCTACCAGAAAAGCCAGCTCCCCAGATTTGTGTTGATGAGGCAGTATGACAGATAAGTACATGTAGAGGCTGGACAAGCTGGTGAAAAAGGATAGGTTGGTGCTGGGTAGAACTGTGGACTCACTGGGAATGGTGGTGGAGGAAGGTACAGGCCGTCCCTGACAGTAGCAGTCACCATCTCCACAACATTTTTGTAGGACAAGGAAGGAAACACAGCAGCTGTCTTATCTTGCTGTGCTGTAGAACAGAACACTTTAGAAGATCATTTGTTCCTACTGCTGTGAGATTTTATAACTCTGTTGACAACACAAGAGACTCAGGACCTGCTCACAACTCTACATTCTGACACTAACAATTGACCATTTGTACTTTTTAGTATTTACTTATTTATGTTTTGTTCTCCATGCCTTTTATAATAATCTATAATAATAATAAATATCTATCTATCTATCTATCTATCTATCTATCTATCTATCTATCTATCTATCTATCTATCTATCTATCTATCTATCTATCTGTCTATCTATCTATCTATCTATCTATCTACCTGAGTCACTGTCTTGCACCCCAAAACACAAGGCTGAGTCTCAGTACTTTAGCAAAACTAGCTTTATTCAACTTGAAACAGGAACAGCATGGTTGTTTATTGCAGTAGAAGCTACCACTTTCCTATATACAGATACAGCAAACAGGCAGGGTTGTGGCCAAGTAATACTGTTCCCTGCATTTATTAGGTCCCTTGCATCACCAATTGGTGACAGACACATATAGCACAATCTCGATTGGTTTATAGTTGTTTCCGCAGTGCTCTGCGAACCTGTGGTTCAAGCAGTCTTCCACAGACGTGGCAGGTGCTCTTCAGCGTGTTGTTCCGTTTTTGGGTTCTAAAAGAGTTCAGAAACTTCATACTGTCTGTCCATCTACAGTATTATATAGTGCTCTTTAGATCTATCTATCTGTCTATCTATATGACAGAGACCGACACACCGGCACCCCTTCCAGGGTCAGTTCGTGCCATGGAATGAGTGGTACTGTGCAGATTGGCCATGAGTCCCCTGGCATTGAATAAAGGAGTGTTAATAAATGTATGGGCTCCTGTGACCTTGAAATTCATATTGTGTTTGAGATGTGATGGAGGGAGTTATGGACAGGTGTGAAGTGTGCACCCTCCTCCCCCAAACTTCTGACAGGCTGCTCTCATTGGGTGCACTAATTTAGTAATGTGTGATTTATATTTATGGTCTTTGTGGTGCATGGCTTCTAAATGAGATTCCCGACCTTGTCTTTTTCATAACAGGGGTACTCACAAAGCAGGAAGGATGCCCATCAGTTTAAAGGCGATCTTTGTGCTGACCATGGTTGGCACCAGTGGTATGGCACTAATACAGGCAGACAACTGTGCCCCTTCAGAGTCCTGTCTAGCCACAAACAGAATGACTTTCCCATGGAGGAGCGCCCGACTGCCTTCTTTCATAGTTCCTGAGCATTATCACCTCAACATTCACGTGGACTTTGCCACTCAGACATTCAAAGGACAGGTGAAGATCCTGATAGCTGTCATGAAGTGCAGCAGATTCATTGTGTTGCACAGCAAGAACCTTAACATCTGTGAAGCATTTCTGGAGGCCATTCACACTCAGAAGAACATCTCCTTGCAGGTACTCCAGGCCCCCAACAACGAGCAGGTGGCCTTCATCTCTAACACCAGCCTGGAGGCTGGGCGCAAATATGACCTGACAATCGGCTACACGGCTCCGCTCTCCACAAGCTTTTCAGGATTTTACAAAGTGTTCTACACAACCAAGTCTGGGGCACAGAGGTACGTGACTGACAGGCATTTCTTGGCTTTCGGCCAAAGCCGCCTTGTTTGAAGAAAGCTGGCTCTTTGTAAGCAAGGTCAGCGTTTGTGTAGTGTGAATTTGGAATCCCTCGGGGTATTTTGTTTCCAAATTAAGCTCCCTCATTTGGTTTCATTTGTTTCCTCAGCAGAGTTTCAAATTTTTTATTATCTGGAGGCATTTACATTATTTAAAGTGGCACCAGCAAAGAAAGTGTACATTATTTTTCAGTGTAATTAAGTATTTAAATAGATGAGCCCATGTGGAAAATGCCTCAGCTCAATAAATGTAATCATCAAAGTTGAAAGAATGTGCACAGAGGGCAGCATTGGCCTCTTGGCAGGAGTGAGAGATGGCACGAAGCCAAGGACCCACTCTGGTCAAGGGTGGCGTGAGTCTGTATGAAGTGTTAAAGAGCTGAAGGAGGGCACACTAAAGCTTGGCTGACTACATACTGGAGGCTCTCGCTTGAAGACACCCTGGTGCATTCATAGTTAGGGCAGGGCTGGAGGGCCACAGTGTGCAGCCCAATTCCTTAATAAGAAGTCAATTCTTTGCCAGTAATGGAACTTGTTATCAATATAATAGCGTGTTAGAGACTCTGTTTTCCTGCCTGGTCATTCTTATGTTTTGAGATTTATAACATAACATCCAAATGATTTGTGGCCTGAAGCAGATTAGTGTGGTGTAGAAATCAAGGCTTTGGACTTCAAGTCCTGAGGTTGTGGGTTCAAATCCCGCTATTAACACTGTGTGCCCATGATCGAGCCACTTGTTCTGCCTGTGCTCCAATTGGAATGCCAAAAGAAATGTAACTGATTGGACCATAAATGCTGTAAGTCACATTGGATGAAGGCATCAGACAAATAAGTTAATGTAACTCTGGCATGACCAAGTGTTATTCTGTAACAAGAATACACATCTGGGGGACAAGTCATCATAAAGTTTGCAGTGAAGAGTAGCAAAATCTGAAGCTGAAAAGGCTCCTCCCACATGATTTGTCCTAAAAAATTATTTCCTCCAGTCTGTGCTCTTTAAATGGCCGGGGTGCAACTGAGTATGCAATCGAAGCAAATTAGAAAAGAACCTGAGCAAAAGTCTTGAAACTTCAAGAATATAAAAAAGCTACGTACAATTGCAGTTATTAGTTAAAGAGCTTAATAATGTACGTATGTAAGTTAACTTAAGCTTAAAGATGAATTTTTATCTCTCTCTCTTACTACGGCATCATTCCATGATACAACAGCAGCTAGTCTTCAGAGTGGTCCTGTGGTCTATGCGTAGCACTGCGACCATATACTG
Organism: Polypterus senegalus; assembly: GCF_016835505.1. Lineage (NCBI taxonomy): Eukaryota > Metazoa > Chordata > Cladistia > Polypteriformes > Polypteridae > Polypterus > Polypterus senegalus. Next base: position 120,906,273 of record NC_053165.1, on the reverse strand, counting down.
GTGTGGCACATTTGGTATTTACAACTAGACAGTCAAGCTAACTTATTTGAGTTGTTTCAACGATTCAGTCTCATCTGTGGTAATGCTATAGTGTCTTTCATTCGGCACATTGACTGTTTGCTGTGTACGGCTTCTCCTGTGGTTTTCCATTACCAATAGCAAAAATGCCTTAACGGGAGCTCTTTTCACCACCATTTTACTTGGTCTAGTGGTGCACTGTTTAGTATGAACAGGTACTGTACAGTTCATTTTTTTTTTGTAAACATAGCTGCCATTTTATTTGATCCTCATAAGTAGTTATAGGCAGGCGGCAAGTGTCAAAATCGCAATTAGAGCTGTCAATCAAAATGATTAATGACTTGTAAGCCCTGCCCCCTCTGACGTCATACCGGAAGTCGCACCCCGATGACGCAAGACCGGAAGTAACACCCCGTCACCTCCTGATGACGTCACGTCGGAATTCCCACGCCCCTCCACATGACCTCGCCCCTCCCCTTTTGCACCGCCCCCCCAGCGTTGGATTGGTCCAGGGCCCCCCGTCCCCGCCCAGACTCCTCCTTGAACCCGCCCCTGGCCCCGATTGGTTCAATAAACTGTCAAGGGTCTATTTGATGGATGCCTGACCGCTGGTTGAACCCGCTCTGCACCTGCCGGGTGAAATAAACTGTCAACGGTCCATTTGATGGATGTCTGACCGTTGTTTGAACTCACCACCGCCCCCCCTCTCCCGAAAGACATGCCCGGGCGTGTTACAGCCTTTACCTCGACAAGCTCAGACATGCCCCGGGCCTGTCCTGAACAGCTCAGACAAGCCCAAAGTCGCCCCAGCACCTATCCGAGGACGTTCCCATCCGTACCCTGCCGGCCTAAGGGGCCTGTCTCGGCCCCTGGGCCAGAGGCAGCACCTGACGGACAGCCTCCCCAAACTGCCCAGTCACCCACACTTCCCAGTCCCCCACATTTCCCTGCCGAGAGCCTAAAAAGCGAAGCATTTTGTTCTATCTATGATTTTAAGATGAACACGCCATGAAAACATCTCATCTTTGCTTTAAACTAAGTCAAGCTGCTTTTTTTTTCCATCTCACACACAGATAACAAACTGTGAGATCAAAGACACGGTCTGAGTCAGTCAGCGTGATCACACACTGTTTCTGGAACCGCCAAAGCCCCCGGGTCAGGCCGCACCTAGAGGCCGGTCTCCCCACCACTTCCCAGCCACATCTGAAACTGCTGTATAAAAAAGCGAAACATTTTCTTCGGTTCTATCTATGATTTTAATATGAACACGCAATTAAAATATCTATCTCATTTTTGCTTTATCACTTACAGGTCCATCCTTTTCCATCTCACAGAAATTCCTCAACCAACATTGAATCAGGTTCCCAGTGACAGACTCTGCAGTAAAAACATTCTTAGCAATGGAGCAGGTTTCTCAGAAAGAAATCAAGCAGCCCCGCTTTTAGCAGACCACCATGTAAGCAGGCCTGTGTGCTCTGTCTCTCTCTCTCTCTCTCTCTCTCAGAGCGCAGGCACGGGCTGAGACAGCCCCTGCTGCAGCGTGGAGCGTGAACGCCTTCACATAGTTGTGTGCTTTGAGCACCCATTCCTGCTGGGTGAGCCCCTGCGAGATCGCCTGCTTGGCAGCAGCTGTCAGTAAACTCCCCTACCCCCATAATTTCAATGGGCTCGAGACCGCGCAGACCCTCTGTGGATGGATCTTTTAAAGTTAAGGGATTTTTAAAGATTGGTGGCTGATATCAAAAATGTTCACATATATACAGAGCTTAACCTTAGAGCTTATTTTCCGGGGTCTTTCTAACATCAGACAAAAGAAACCTCTCTAAATACACTTGTGCATTTAAACGGATATTTATAAGAAAGCAGGTTTTCTACCTTAACCCAGTTTTGTACGTGCATGTAAAAGCACTTACTGTTACACTAGCGCAAAATTTTGATATTTTCTGTCTACTCAAAAAACTGAAATTATTTCTATTTACACAGGTGATAATTAGAAATCAATTTACTATTTTTAATTAAAAAGTTAAAAACAGAAAAGTCCAATTATGATTTTTGTTTTGTCATAGGAGGGCCCTAGGGTGACACTTTTCCCCTTTATACTCTTACTTATGTAGACCTTAAAACATATTCTTACCAAAATAGTTCATCACTTCCCAATTCCAGTAACTTCAGGTAATTAGACAGAGCTCCATGACAGGCAAGAGAAGATTATAGGTCAAATACACAGTGTCATAAAATAAAATAAAGTGTGAACACCACGTAGACCTCTGCCCATGACGGATGGATCTTTTAAAGTTAAGGGATTTTTAAAGATTAGCTTGTAAAGCTTGAGATAACTGCTAGTTCAGCCCTTTAAAAATCACACATAGTTAAATAATATGCAGTAGTTCCCTTTTAAATCACGTTTGAAATGTCTAAAAAATCTAGCCTGGGCTGTATAATTTGTAATTATATTACTTAATACAATTTATATAACAATCAATCTAAAACAAGCCCTTTTTCTATTCAAACTCACCCCACATTTTAAATACAGGTATCTTCAGTTGACCCTAAGGAAACATCTTGTGGAAGCAAGCGGCCCGCATGGCTCAGGAAGGGGGTGATGGTTCCAGCACAGAAGTATTCTGCGAGTTCGCTTGCAAACAACTGAGCGGGCTGTTTCGAGCACCCACCCCCTGCTGGGTGACCCTGAGAGAGCTCTCCGGCTGATAGTCTCAGGAATTTGTTTGGATTAGGTCATGTACAAACCTAAACTTTGATTTATCACCTTTAAAGACATGGAGCAGTCTTGTGCTACAAACGCCTTGTGCCTCTTTTTAACACTTCTGCCTGTAAAAGCTCTCTATTCCTTCCGTGGCCTCGGGTTTAATAGGGGCTTGCACCCAGGCTAATGAACAAGACCCTGTACATGTCGAGATGCCGGCCCATGCCTGCCGTCCCTTACACTATATAACATGTTTGGTTATTCATTTTGTATGTATAATATAATGAAGTTATTTTTAAAAGTAACCCCACACCGCACAAGAGAGACAGATTCCATGTGTGTTTTAGGATTTGCTGCGATCAGTGATTTTTAGTGTTTTGCTTAGCTCATTTCTATCACCTAGAAGCCTTTGGACAAAGGAAAACTCTGTAAATACACTTGTGCATTCAAACATTTAAAAATTTATATAAATGCACAGAAGGCCATAGTGAGGTGTCCTGGTTTAACTATAGGCAGGGGATGTAAGAAGCCCTTTTTTCACCTCCGAAGTTCATCGAACTAAAATCATGTTTTTTTTTTAAATCAGCAGCTTTAGCTCATGCTAGTGACCTCATAAATGGGAGCCAACTGCTCAGCATGCTTGTATAGCTCACAAAATAGCAGAGCTAATTACTCTTTCTTCTTAAACTAATGATCAGATATTCGGGTAATTCTTAATGAAACACTAAAGTGCTAGTGAACAAAAATACATGTTCAGTAGCCAAGTAAAATGACCGGTTGCTTTAACATGAAAATAAAGCATCTAAAAGCATCTTTGTAAAGGTCAGATTTTAAAACATTATAAGAAAAATCCTAGTTTCCAAAAGAGTTCTGCCCATTTTTCCAACAGTTTTCCTGATTGATCTTTGGAAGCATCAGTGCCTTTCTGATCACATCCACCCCAAACAAAGCATAGAACTTAATTTCTGTACTCATTTTAAATGATAATAGCCAGTATAAAGTCCCTAAAGGAACTGGAGACATCTGATATCTTCTGTCATATATGTTTTCTTGCCAGCCCAAGTCATACAGATTCTGCTTACAACACAAATGTACGATTATTTTTTCTCAAATGGCCAGTTCTTTGGCCTGCTAATCATGAAAAAATCAGATTTTATTCTCATGACACTTTATTTGCATATTTTATTATACCTACTTATCTTGTATCAGCATTTATCTATCTCTATATTTATTTTTCTGTATCAGAAGGTAGTTTAAGTTAATTTGTTTTGGGTTCAATAGATGTATCTATCTATCTATCTCATCTATTTTTCATATTTTCGACTCTTATTTTCTTTTTTTCACATCTTCGAGTCCCCCTTTTGTTACTTCGCGCCCCCTACTGTTGTCCGCCCAGAGTTTGAGAACCACTGTGTAGGGTTTTATTTTGTAAAACACTCTGCGGCATTTCAAGCTAAGTTAGATTCCCTTGTTTATTCAGCCGTCCACCGGTGTTCCATTTTTGTTATAAATTGTATTTAGTCTCTCTTCATTTACTAAGCATTTTATATGATGATTAAAAACAGTTATCTTGTTCAGGCTTTAATTTAAAACAGCTTTTTCATCAACAGGTTATAACCACTTTGGTAGTCAGGGGGCTTTGTATAATAAAAAGTTTTAGAAATTCTGTGAATGCTTGGTAATAGCCTTCCATTTTACATTAGTTATGAGCCCCTGAAAATAAGAACGGTTATAGTAGGTTATAGGAGCCTGGAGATCTAGTGCCTGGGTCCACAGTGTTAACCGGTCATAGGACATGATGTTCAAAATTCACCTCGGGTCTTTCAAATGAGATAGGACGAGTGCGGCGTGTGTTCTGTATTCTCTTTACTGTGCTCACTATTCACAGCGACCATAACCCCGAGACCTTAGGTTTTTTATGCCGAAGTACCTTTCACTGACCCGAATAAGAGACATCCATCAAAATGCTCTTGACAGTTTCCTTAACCAATCAGACCGGTGGTCAGACAAGGTGATCCCTTGTTTATCCGTTCTTAAGATGTTTTTTAATCTCCTCTGTGACTTAGTATTTGTAAATTTTAGTTTTTCCTATCTTATCTTTGTGATAGGGGCGAGTCAATGTTTCATTTTGGAATAATAATGTCTAGCTTAACTCTGCCCCTGACTATGATCCCTGCACAAACCCTGGTCCTTGGACTCGTATTCAAGAAGTTTGCAGACACTTGGAATCACAGTTCAAACTTACATCCCTTGACCCTGAATGCTACTAAAACCAAGGGTGCTTTTTCACAAACAGAGGGGAAAAGCAGTTTTCAATGACAGCTGTCCTATGTCACCTGGACTACCTAAAAGAAAGAATAACCCTCACTGTTTTAGTAAAATTATAATCCTTGGGCTGACGCATATAATAGATATGATGTAGCTATTCACTAAAACATTTTCCATCCTGATTGGCCTAACGTGTCCAAAGCCTAATCATCAGCCCTGTAGTATACAGGCTCCTATAACCTACTATAACCGTTCTTATTTTCAGGGGCTCATAACTAATGTAAAATGGAAGGCTATTACCAAGCATTCACAGAATTTCTAAAACTTTGTATTATACAAAGCCCCCTGACTACCAAAGTGGTTATAACCTGTTGATGAAAATGCTGTTTTAAATTAAAGCCTGAACAAGATAACTGTTTTCTAATCATCATATAAAATGCTTAGTAAATAAAGAGAGACTAAATACAATTTATAACAAAAATGGAACACCGGTGGACGGCTGAATAAACAAGGGAATCTAACTTAGCTTGAAATGCCGCAGAGTGTTTTACAAAATAAAACCCTACACAGTGGTTCTCAAACTCTGGGCGGACAACAGTAGGGGGCGCGAAGTAACAAAAGGGGGACTCGAAGATGTGAAAAAAAGAAAATAAGAGTCGAAAATATGAAAAAATATGAAAAAATACATCTATTGAACCCAAAACAAATTAACTTAAACTACCTTCTGATACAGAAAAATAAATATAGAGATAGATAAATGCTGATACAAGTTAAGTAGGTATAATAAAATATGCAAATAAAGTGTCATGAGAATAAAATCTGATTTTTTCATGATTAGCAGGCCAAAGAACTGGCCATTTGAGAAAAAATAATCGTACATTTGTGTTGTAAGCAGAATCTGAATGACTTGGGCTGGCAAGAAAACATATATGACAGAAGATATCAGATGTCTCCAGTTCCTTTAGGGACTTTATACTGGCTATTATCATTTAAAATGAGTACAGAAATTAAGTTCTATGCTTTGTTTGGGGTGGATGTGATCAGAAAGGCACTGATGCTTCCAAAGATCAATCAGGAAAACTGTTGGAAAAATGGGCAGAACTCTTTTGGAAACAAGGATTTTTCTTATAATGTTTTAAAATCTGACCTTTACAAAGATGCTTTTAGATGCTTTATTTTCTAAAGATGCTTTATTTTCATGTTAAAGCAACCGGTCATTTTACTTGGCTACTGAACATGTATTTTTGTTCACTAGCACTTTAGTGTTTCATTAAGAATTACCCGAATATCTGATCATTAGTTTAAGAAGAAAGAGTAATTAGCTCTGCTATTTTGTGAGCTATACAAGCGTGCTGAGCAGTTGGCTCCCATTTGTGAGGTCACTAGCATGAGCTAAAGCTGCTGATTTAAAAAAAAACATGATTTTAGTTCGATGAACTTCAGAGGTGCAAAAAGGGCTTCTTACATCCCCTGCCTATAGTTAAACCAGCACACCTCACTATGGCCTCCTGTGCATTCTTATAAATCTCCGTTTAAATGCACAAGTGTATTTACAGAGTTTTCCTTTGTCCAAAGGCTCCTAGGTGATAGAAATGAGCTAAGCAAAACACTAAAAATCACTGATCGCAGCAAATCCTAAAACACACGTGGAATCTGTCTCTCTTGTGCGGTGTGGGGTTACTTTTAAAAATAACTTCATTATATTATACATACAAAATGAATAACCAAACATGTTATATAGTGTAAGGGACGGCAGGCATGGGCCGGCATCTCGACATGTACAGGGCCTTGTTCATTAGCCTGGGTGCAAGCCCCTATTAAACCTGAGGCCACGGAAGGAATAGAGAGCTTTTACAGGCAGAAGTGTTAAAAAGAGACACAAGGCGTTTGTAGCACAAGACTGCTCCATGTCTTTAAAGGTGATAAATCAAAGTTTAGGTTTGTACATGACCTAATCCTAACAAATTCCTGAGACTATCAGCCGGTGAGCTCTCTGAGGGTCACCCAGCAGGGGGTGGGTGCTCGAAACATGCAGGCTCAGTTGTTTGCAAGCAAACTTGCAGAGTCCTTCCCACGATTGGGGTGCTTGCAGAGCCTGACTTTACTTTCTGTGTGTAGAGAGAGAGCAGGGGCTGCTCGCAGGGGGGTCGGCTAAAAGCTGACTGGGTCTGCAACTTGGTCTTTCTCTCTGGGAAATCAGCTTCATTGCTAAAACTGTTTTTTACTCAGAGTCCGTCACTGGGAAACCTGATTTAGCTGAAGTGTGAAATCGGCCTGTGCTGGAACCATCAACCCCTCCCTGAGCCATGTGGGCCGCTTGCTTCCACAAGATGTTTTTCTTAGGGTCAACTGAAGATACCTGTATTTAAAATGTGGGGTGAGTTTGAATAGAAAAAGGGCTTGTTTTAGATTGATTGTTATACAAATTATATTAAGTAATATAATTACAAATTATACAGCCCAGGCTAGATTTTTTATACGTCTCAAACGTGATTTAAAAGGGAACTACTGCATATTATTTAACTATGTGTGATTTTAAAGGGCTGAACTAGCAGTTATCTCAAGCTTTACAAGCTAATCTTTAAAAATCCCTTAACTTTAAAAGCTGACGTGCTGTGAGGGGCCTATCATGCAAACTGGTGACCCTGTGATAGGATTGTGACTTTGTATCTGCCAGATCTCTTCCTATCAGAGTTTCTTCCTGTTTCTAATTGCCTTTTGATTGTGTAGGGCGTCACCGTATTCACAGACAAATTTTTTTTGCAGTTTCTCTAAATTAAAGGCCACCATTTCTAAGGGTAATAATTTTCTGTCTTGTTTTATTTATTTTCTTGCTGTTTGCTTGCCATCATCACTGGAACTGACAACTTTCTACAGTGTATAGTAAGTTCCCTACATACGAACAAGTTCCGTTCAGAGAGTGTGTTTGTAAGTCCAATTTGTTTCTAAGTGCAGTAAAGGCACCCAAGGAACTGTGGTCTAAATTTAACATCTTATTAAAGAAAGAAACGTCCTCTAACAGGACAATTCAGTAATCAGGCAGGAGAAAAGCTGTTCATTGTATCTTTTAATGCAAAATGCCGTGGAGGGAGCATTCTTCAAAAGCAGTCTGTAACAGCATGGTCAGAATGATAAGAATGGTCAGAGAAACAAAGGATAGAGGTTCATTTTATAAACTGTTGAATTTACATACAGTGTCAAGCAATGCATACATTTTACTCTGGTTGGTTCATTGGTTTACACCCACATGAGTTATATAAAATAAAAGTCTATTATATTATATTCTGGTTCTTCTTAAACCCCCTTTGAGTTGCGCCAAAAACCCTTGAAATTTCTGTCCATTCTCGTTTATAGGACATCTGCTGATTTCTTAGTAATCCTTCAGTACATTTTGTATATTACATCAACCTTTCTTCTGTTACATTCTTTATTTACTTGACCATCTCAGTATTTTTCCTAAACCAATTCTTATATTTCAGTGTACATTTTGTTGTTCACTTGACCTTTATTTGGTTTCCCACATTTATTAACCCTTTTTGCTATTTCTTTAAGATGAATGCTATGTTACCCTAAAATTATTCTTCCACAGAACACAATGCAACCTCCATCCCTCAACTCCTATAGGCAGCATATACATGTACAGCTGTTTGTACATCAGCGAATGCTTTTAAAAGTTAATATTTGTATTTTATAACAGATTTCATATGTATCTTAACAATAAACCACAGAAAGCTAATTTTTGTTTCCATTGTTTTCTGTCAGCTGCTATCGCTGTTTGCGCTATCAGGTAGCCTATAGAGTTTCTTCTAGGTTCCAGTTGCCTTTGGATTGTGTAGGACCCCACTGTGCTCACTGATACTTTGATTTGTTTTGCAGTTTCTCAAAATGAAAGGCATACACTTCTAAGTGTAATAATGCTCTGTCTTGACAATTTACATTTTCTTGCATTTGTACTTGAACTGACAACATTGTGTAGTGTAATATTGTCCAATTAGTACTTGAGAGGGTATAGTAACAGTCTGTTACCACTCTGCCTTAAGACAGATGGAGGGTTTTTAAGTAATCGCCAGGAGTTGGGACACCTGTGCAAACTGTTTGCTTCAACTTGCAAGGCTTAATTTACTTTCATTGCTACAGAACATCTATAGATTGTAACTAATTAGTTGATCCCTGAAGAAGGCCCATTTGTAATATTCTGAAATGTCCTTTGTTTTTTTGATTTTGATAGCCTAAACTTTAAATTTAAACCTGTGGCAGTTTACTGCTTACCGTTTTACCATTTTAGGGCTTTCACTGCATTTCAACTGATCAAATTTGAAGAAAAACAGAGGAGTTCTAAAACTTTTGACTAGTAGTGTAAATGATTTAGTCCAGAAACCCACCTTTGTTCTAAAGTATTATGTGAAGTCTCAAAATCATGGGTTCAGAACCCTGGTTCTTCTATGTAAGCTGTTTATGGAGATCAAAATCTAAAGTTAAACGTTATACAGTATGTGATCTTATTTTCTAACCCTAAATGTGCTGAATGTTTTATTTAAACAGACAGATAGCTTCAAGTACATTTGTCTCCGACAGGGACTCAGGGTGTCTCAGTCCAATAAAATTCCAATGACATTAAAAGCAGGATTCAGCGAAGGAGTACCAGCATAACTAGCACAGCTACCACACACACCCACAAAAAGCGGCGTGCTGCTTTAAAAAACTTCACTTTGCATTTAATTTCTCTTGGGCTGATGGCTAAGAAGAAGTAAAACAAACAGCCTTCTGAACCTTAGGGTTGAAGTAATTTAAAGTAAAGTCATAAAAGTATAGTCTGTTCCAATAGCAGCAGTCATTTGTCACTAATTACAAAATGGGCTCAAGTGCAAGCCTGCAGATACTGAGTTTGGCACCCCTGCTCTAAAGGATCACCTCCTTCATGCCAGGGTCACAGTTTGGGGCAGATGCCTTGGAAGAGAGGAGCAGAGGGATGTTAGAGGGAGCCTGGCATTTTATCAGTTCTGAGGACACAGACTCTTATATGCTCATGAAATAACTCATGGAATACATTAAACATATTAATGGTGCTGTATCCAGAAATGCCTGAAAACTGCACTTACAATTTCTTAAAATGTATGGTAGTTAAATAATGAGATAGGTTGAGTCTTTAAAAGATGGAAGAACTTCACAGAGCTGGGAAACTGTACAGAGGGACATTTTAAATGGGTTGTGGAGTGAAGAGGGGACCAGTTTTATTTAGCGCCAGTCAAGCAGATTGAACCACTGCGGCTTCTGGAAAGGTCAATAAAACTCTCTGTCTTAAAGAAGGGACAATGAGTCTCCAAAGCACTTCATTTCAAAGATTCCCATGATGACATAGGGTAGGATTGGATGTATCTGTTTTGCTGCGAGATTGTATGAAAAATATTAATGCTATGAGAATGTATGCTGCAGGATTCAAACAAAACCCCAGGGACGTGGCTTTTATTTTGTTCTTACTGTTTCTGTGTAAATTTTATTTGTATTTGTAAACCTGTCAGCTTTGGTTTTGTGGTTTCTGAATTACATCTTGTAAACTTGCTAGGACTCCATGAAGGCAAAAAAATGGGGTCTCGATATACCAGTATATACAGTATATACTTGTAATTCTTGTATAGGTCAGGAATTTGTTTGTCAGAATCTGTTTTTGGAAAGGGGTGGGGTGCCTCTTAAATTGCTATTCAATCACAAATTCTGTTTGGGCAAGATTTTCAAAACAAAAAATGTAACCGGTGAGCTGCAGGTAATGACAAATTTTAAGTCAACACAAATTAATGTATTGAAAAACAAGTAGCGTTCATTCATTGTTTCCCTTTTAAATTTGGTCACATATGACACAGGCCAGCGTTTCTCAACCTTCACGTATTTGCGACCCGAGTTTTTATAACAGTTTTAATTGCGCCCCCCTAACGTTTTTTTGAAAGGAGCACACTAATACCAATTTGTTCTTTTTTAATTAATGATATAACATAGATGCATATTTTATTATACCTACTTAACTTTTATCAACATTTATCTATCTCTATATTTCTTTTTCTATTACGAGAATGTAGTTTAAGTTAATTTGTTTTGGTTTCAATAGTTGTATTTTTCATATTTTTGATTCTTGTTTTCTTTGTTTCACATCTTCATGCCCCCCTTTTTGTTACTTCGTGCCCCTCTAGGGGTGCCCGCCCCACAGTTTGAGAACTACTGACGCAGGCAGTTCAAAAGGTGATAAAAACACAATAAAAAAGCTATAACTGAACAAAATCTGAGGTAGTCGCAATACATTTTTCTAGTTTTGAAATACAAAAAAACCCAACATTTTGGTCATATCTGAGCCAAACACATCAGTGCATAAAATCCCCAAAAAAATAAAAAAAAAGTTTGTTTTCCTTTTAAAATGAAATAAATATTTTGGTCCTAAATAAATATTTTGTCACCTGAGCTTAAGAGTGTTTTTTAAAGATATGATCCTAACAGTAGTTTCACCATTTGGATTATTTATTTATTGACTTATTTATTTAGGAGGTTTTAACTTCCATGAACACTGTTTTTATTTTTTTAATTAATAAGAGACTGTACTGGACTTTGTTGTGCACTGGATTTTTGCTAAATAAACCTTCATAATGCATTATGCACCATCTCCTGCTGTTTGTGTTATGTCCTCATTGTACTGTCCATGTCAGTTTCATGACTTTCGATGTCCTGGGCTCAAGTATAGTGTGCCAGCTGCAGGCCACCCGGTCATCCCATCTACCGAACCCTTAATATATTACTTTTGTTCTTGCTGCTTTATGCGACTAGTACGAACAACACTCTTTTGTGGCGAAGCCTGATGTCCACTGCTGCCAATGCCACTGCTTCCTGTCATTCTAGATTGGGACACTGGTAATCTGGTGGCCAGGTGACATTCATCACCAGTTTGGGCACAAAGAAGCCATTTGGAGCCACCAAGCAGGATCCATTCTTGTAAGGAGTGGGGTTGGGATAGATGACAATAATAACACCTTTCCTTTGATATAACAGTAGCTCTGAGTGTCAGATTGTTGTTTTTCAAAATGTTATTTTCAAAATTACATTTTCTCTAAGTTGAGTATTAAGTGTCTTCTGGTTTTAATTTGTGAAACATGTAGACCCATGGTTTCTAAAATAAAAGAGAAATAAAAACAAAGCTGATAATACTTATGTTTTATAAACACTACAAAAGGTTAAATTTGATGAGCTCTCTGATTGTCACCGTGCATTTCTGCCCCTGGAGCATTCTTGGGTTCAGTATTCTAGACTTTGTCCTGCATGCCTATGATCCACCTTGTTTCTCTGCTGCTCAGTTACTGTGTTTTCAAAATTACTTCTTGCTTGTCAATGTGGTTCAGCGGTGTGTATCAGGGAGGCTGGAGTAAGATGGGGTGGGGGTCTAGCTATTTGTTATTTGCTTCATAACTATGCTATGGTGCCGGTACAGAGTTCCAAACATTGGTATTGATACCAAATTCAAAGTTTTTAGTACAGATCCAACACTAGCATTCAGTCTAAAGCTTTTGATTAAGGCCAAGATCAAAGCACTAGCCTCAGCAGTTTGTGAGTAATCATGTGACAAGTGGAAGATTTCTGCATTTTATTATATATGATGATGATGATGATGACTCTAAGAAGAGCAACCAATCTGTGATAGTGAAAACATGTTGTTGTCACTTCATGCTTTTTCGAAGGAGTGAAGCTATCGTCACTTGCATTTTCATCTATCCTTTGTGAACTTATTGTCTTAGTTTGAGTTGAGACTGCCTGCTGCTTATTCATGGGGCCCTAAAGTGAGTAACTGCAGATGCATGATTCTAAGTCTGTAAATGTTCGCATCAGATTGTTGCTGCACATGGAGTGGAAAGGAATGACTTCATTAGCCGAGTATGTTCACATATAGAAGGAATTTGGAGATACTGACAAATTAAAAACGTTCACAAAACAAAGTCACTGTAAGAAACCATAAGTTCTTGACAGCATATAAACTAATTAATATTTTAACACAAAACAGTTTGTTAGAAATAGAACAAAGGTTAACAAGATTCATGGCTGACGTACAAACACTTTTGATACCGTGTTGTTTTTGCCATTGGTGCCCTGTCACATTTCCCAGAAGTGAAAGACGTGATGTCCAAGATGGAAAGCCTCAGCAGTAACTTGAATGCATCAATCAAAACCTGAAGTGATAAAGATGTTGGAGTTTATGCAAGTGACGGCCATTGTTCTTTGCTTATGAAATAATGCATCGAGGTCTGACCTGCTCATCTACAGTAATGGAGGACATACTGGTAGATTCAGCGATCCCGGTGTAGAGCTGGACTAGCAAATGGCAATTTAAGATTCTTTCACTGTCTTAGACACTGAATTTCCTGTTGATCCTTTTTAACAATGCAGATGATGTATGTTAACTTCCCATCTTAGATTCAAAAAAGGAACTTAAAGGCCTCCACAATGGTGACTAATGAGCCACAGATGCTCATGGTTAGGGTGAAGGGAGGATTCTCCTGATGTCTACACTGATCGCTAAGTAAGTCGAGAAACCAAACCAAAACTAAATTTCTGCTGTTGTTTCTTGTTTCTAATTTTTCAGAATGCTGGCTGCTACTCATTTTGAACCCACCTCCGCCCGCAAAGCCTTTCCTTGTTTTGATGAGCCACACATGAAGGCCTTATTTTCTGTGACAGTTGTTCACAGTCAACAGAATTATGCAATCTCTAACATGCCAATGGTAAGTAGGATGATGAATATTTAAATGAGCAGCATCCTGCCATCTGTAAAAGAAATGTAGTATTATGGTATATCAGAGAGTCATTTTAAAGAATGCTGTTGTTTTATTAGAGTGAAGGCACTTGCACCAGCAGCATAACTCAGTCTCAATCATGCATCATGAATTGAAGTTAGCGACAGTAGCCAGCGCCATGTGTGCCTTTTTGTTGGCAATGCCCAATCTGACATTTAAATCCAGGGGCTTCAACAAAATACTGAGTAAAGGGTCTGAACACTTGTGTCAGTATGATATTTTTAATCAATTTGGAAATATTCCTATTTTTAATTTGCCTGTCTGGGGTTTGAATGAGAGGAAAAATGAATTTAAATGATGTTAGCCTTTAGGCTACAACATAACAAAATGTGAAAAAAGTCAAGAGGTCTGAATACTTTCAGTAGATGCATTATATAGAAAGCTACAAGGCAGAGATGATGAGAGTAAATAATAATCACAAACCAGTGGAGCTCATACAATACAATACAATACAATTTATTTTTGCATAGCCCAAAATCACACAAGAAGTGTGACAGCCCCCCAGCCTTGACTCTCTAAGAAGACAAGGAAAAACTCCCAAAAAACCCCAGTAGGGAAAAAATGGAAGAAACCTCAGGAAAGGCAGTTCAAAGAGAGAACCCCTTTCCAGGTAGGCTGGGCGTGCAGTGGGTGTCAAAAAGAAAGGGGACAATACAATACACAGAACAGAACAAAACCTCAATACAGTATAAAAATAAAAATTTTAGAAGTACGTAGCAGAATTTAAGAATGGATGACATCACATAATATGATTTGGATTTGTTTATAATCCTGGAGACCTCATCCATCAAGCTGCCTCCCCAATTTGGCCATGAAACAGTGCTGGGCCAGCCAATCTGATGAAGGGACTTCTCTTTCCCATGATTCCAGCGATCCTCCATCAGGGATGACTTTACCATAAGCAGGCACAACAACACACATTTGAGTACCGAGAAGAGAAACAGAATAGGTGAGGGTTAGTATCAGATTATAACTATCATGTTACTTATGTTTTAGTGCAAATGACTAACAACATAGATGCAGTATGTACAGTAAATCAGCAGCTCTAGTCAGGATATGCTAAACTGAAGTAGTGAGTCTTCAGCAGGGATTTAAAAGCTGAGACCGAAAGGGGGATCTCTTATAGTAGCAGGCACACCTTTTAGGGGCCCTGTAACTAAAAGCTCGACCTCCCACTGTTATTTTATTAATCTTTGGAATCATAAGCACACCGGCATCTTGAGATCTTAATGTGCACTCTGGTTTGTAAGTCATGATAAGTTTAGACAAGTAAGCTGGACCTTGGTTATTTAATGCTTTATATGTTAAAAGAAGGATTTTGAAATCTGCTCTAAACTTAACCGGGAGCCAAAAAGATCTTGAATCAAAAAGAAAACAAAAGTGAAAACCAAAACATACAAAATTCCTAACTCCCCAAACTGATTTTGAAATAGCTAAACACAATGTAAGAATTCACGCAGTATCCATAAACTTGGACAAAAGAACTCATGTGCCGCCATATTTTGTAGGTGGAGAACTGTGACATTTGTATGAAAAAATAATAACTTGTAAAAAATTATGTCATGGTTTAAAAAGTAAAGGCAGAATTAAATTGTCTACATGTTACAAAACACCTGAATCATGAAAGCCAGGTGCATTCCTGCACACACCTGAACTCACAATTAGGAAAATTTAGAATCGCCAATAAACCCAACACCCCAACACACAAGTCTTTGGAGATGATGGAGAATGTGCAGGCTCCAAGCAGACAGCCTCAGGATTTGAACCTGGGAGGCAGAATACCATTGTGCTCGTCTGCATCAGTAAGCCAAGTCTGCAGACAATTTAAAACAGCGCTGTCCAGCTCTGGTCCTGGAGGGCTGCAGTGGCTGCAGGTGTTCCTTCTAACCATCTTCCTAATTAGTGACCAGTTTTTTGCTGCTAAATAACTTAGTTTTAATTGACTTGACTCAGACTCTTTAATTGTTTCTATTTTCTTAATTAGCCGCCAAACAATAATGAGACACAAAATGAGCCAGCACATGGCCAGCTAACCCGTATCCATCATATAATATCAGAAAATAAAGAAAAGTGAAGGACTCAGTAAGACTGATCTGCCCAGGTCACCAAACTATTTTGACGGTACACTTAGAAAAAACAAAAGTTAACAGTTTTGGAAACATCTTCTGGGGCAGAATGAGAGCCATATAATTAAGTAAAATGTTTTAACAGAAGTAAAACATTTTAACAGACAAATTCTCATTAAGAAAAGGGTTGCAGTAAAACTGGTTTGGAGTTGAAGAAAATAACCATTTCAGAGGACTGAATCCTTAAAAACAGGGCTGTTAAAAGGAAGGGAAAGGAAGTTAATTAACAGTGAAAACTGGTCATTGATTAGGAAAAGGGTTAGAATGAAAACCCTGCAGCCACTGCAGCCCTCCAGGATTGGAGTTGGACACCCCTGATTTAAACGTATTGTTGTGATAGAATTATTTATAGTTCATCATGAATGTATAAAAAGTTATAGTAGAGGTAAAAGTTACTTACCTGTTCTAGCACTCTAGTGAGGGAGAACGTGGTGGCAGGGCAAAGTCGCACTGGCGTTTGGTATCATCCTACTGATTTGAAGGCCTTTAAGTCAGAGGACTTCTTCAGGCTTGAACTGGTAGTACGCCAAGGCACATGCCCCATGCTATATATATATATATATATATATATATGCGTGTGCATGATTTATAGCCTGCTCATTCTCCAGAATTCTTTCAAGCTATGTGTGTGTGTAGTGTCTGGCTTTGTCGGGCCTTGCCTGTCCAGACCCTTGTTCTTTGCCTCAGAAGTCTAGAGCAGGATTTCCAGTCTCTCTGCCCCCCAGCACATCCCGCACAATGAGCCTTCCTCAGGCAGCCTGGAGCTTGTCATTTAATCCCAAGTGATTACTGAAACATTATAACATATAAAGTATGTGTTTTCTTTCACAAGGGCTAGTTACATAAAACCAAACTCCAAACCACCACGGGACATCTTTTGACTAGTCTTTGGGCTATAGAGAGTGCTTCTTTAGTGCGGAGTTGGTGGAGCAGTTGGTGAAAACAGTTTGCTTCCGATTTGTATATATTTGGTGGAAGTCATCTGTGGTTGTGGTAGCTCACTTTTTTCATTACTGTCTTTGTGCATAATTTTTTCATTTTTTATATTTTAATTATTTTTCTGTCCATCCTTCAGGAGCTGTCTGAGGAAGAAGGCATTTTCTTTACTTTTTTTGTTAGATTTTCTCATCACTTTTTGCTTTTGGAGTCACTGTAAATATAGTATGTAGCCCCTGCACTTATTTTACTCCTTTTTTTTACATTCTTGCATTGAACTGTATATATTTGCAAGACATTACTGTAAATAATTCTGGAATAAAGCAGAATTGTGCTTTCTGGAACAGTCATCATTACTGATGTCTCGGTTCTCCCATCCCTTGGTCAGCAACAGTGCCATCGCATCAGACACCACAAAACTCCCCAAACAATTCCCCATTTGAAATTTGTCATTTCTTGTTTAACTTCAGTAGTTGTTGCCCTTTCATTTTTTCACCAACTATGAACATCCTGCTTTGTAGTTATGGCTGTGCACTGAAGGGTTTTATAATGGTGCTACGTAAGATGATGACTGACTGATTACATTTCCTATTCCATCAGAGGACATCTCTGCTGAGAGCTGACGGCCTTGTGGAAGATCGCTTTCTGCACAGTCTCAAAATGAGCAGCTACTTGGTTGCCTTTGTTGTGAGTGACTTTACCTCAAGGAGCGCTATGTCCACCAGAGGCGTCAAGGTGAGGATGACGTTATGGGTAAGACAGGGTATGCTGTGAAGTATACCAGTGTTATGATCCCAATGAGATCAGCAAAGAAATTAAAACTGAATCAGTAAGTAGGGCACAGAATGCTCTGAGAGCAAAACCACTCAAAGTCTAAAGATGTTGCCAAAAAAGGCTGTCTTGCAAGTGTCTTTGGCTTTCTCTGACTTTGACGAGAAAGGTGGAAAGATCTACGAATGAGGTACACAGCTGTCACCATTAGGTGTCAAGACAATGATAACAAAATTTGGGAGCAGCAACAGTTATCGATATGGTCATGGCCATACAGAGAAAGTCCCAAAATGCAGATGACCATCCAATCCTAAAATTGCATCATCAGAATAACAATACAATAATTTACATCTTACAAAACAAAGAACAATTATATAAAAAGGTCTAAAATTGAACTAGAGGTTGTAAAACCAGGATCAAAACACTAATTATACCACAAGAAATGAAACGTACCCTAATTTCCAGACAGGGATAATTCCAGATCGAAACAAAACGTGCTATAAAATTGAAATATTTGCAGTTTTGTTGTGAAAAGTATTGGAAAATTCATAACAAGGTTTTAATGACAAATCTGTTATGACATTTTTCATGTAAGATTGAACTTTAAAGGTAAGGCAGTTCTCCCTGCTAATCACGGCACCAGAGAGTAGCAATGTGTGGCCTGTCAATCAGCACATGCAAGGAGGAAAATCACAATAACATTACACAAATTCCCAACTGTGTAGCTTTATGATTCTTTCTATCCTTTGTCAAGTCAGTGAGAGGGACAGCTCGATGTGCAAAGTTGGGAATGAACCGCCTGTAGTACCCCGCGAGGCAGAGGAAGACACGAACCTGCCTCTGTATTTTAGGAAGTGGAAATGCAAGCACCTCCCCCACCTTGTCCATTTAAGGCTTGAGCAAACCCTTCCCCGTGGAATATCACAGATAATGAGTTTCTGACGCACCCAGCCTGCACTTCTTAGGGTTGTCCGTCAACCCCACCAGAAGTAAATTGTCAAGCACTTCCCGAAGATGGATGAGATGAGATTCCCAGTCATTATTGAAAATGACCACATTGTCAATATAGGCACATGCGTACGCAGAATGGGGACGCAGGATTGTGTCTATCATTTGCTGAAAAATCAACGGTGCACCATGGAAACCAAAAGGGAGAGCTGAAAATTCAAACAACCCGTCCAGAGTGGCGAACACAGTTTTCCAAGAGAACCTGCCAATAACTTTTTGTGAGGTCTAGGGTGGAGGTATATGAAACCTGCCCAAGCAACAGCTCATCCACACACGGCATTGGTTATGCATCAAACTTGGAAATATTATTCAAAAGGCTAAAATCAATAAAGAACTGCGCCAAACTGTCAGGCTTTGAGACAAGTATGATAGGGCTCCACCACTCGTTTTTACTCAGACGAATAATGCCTAACTGAAGCACCTCCTGAACTTCTTCGCCTATCAGTTTCCTTGTCATCTCTGAAAGGCAACACAGGGGCACCTGTATAGTAAAACTGGGCAGAGTGACAATCTTGTGTTCTGCAATCGTTGTCCGGCCAGGCACTGCTGAAAAGACATCTCAGTTCCCCTCAATCAGTGACAACAATTCTGCTTTCTGGGTGTCAGTTAAATTATCCCCAATGGCAACCTTGGTCTGGGGACCACTGCAGCCGTGACCAGGACTTCGTGGTGGTCGTACCGCTCCTTTAAAAGATTAATATGCAAAATTCGTATGGGTTTCTGTCGCCAGGGAACTCTGACATTATAATTCACTGGAGATGTACGCTCATTTATCACTGCTGGCCCTTGCCATTCGGCCCGAAATTTATGTAGATCAGAGGGGATCAACACTAGCACACAATCCCCCTTCTTAAACTCGCAGATTTTACTCATCTTGTAAATCTGCTTTGAAGCAGGTCCACTAAGCCCTGGATCTGTCCCCATATTTTGCGGTCCGGATCAATATGGCACAGACGAAACTGGTGCCCCTTGACCACCGGGCTCACAGCCATGCTGAGGAGGATCTGTTGCTTCAAGAAGTCATAATCATTGTATTTTTCGGGAGGGAGTTTTTGCAAGACCTGTACGGCCTCCCCAGTTAAAATGTGGCCACGATAGCCAGCCAAGTTCCCCTGTCCCATTGCAACAATGTTGCCATGTGCTTAAAACAAAACAGGAAACACTCTGGGTCATCTGAAGGAGCCATCTTCACCAGCACATCCCTGGGGAGAATCCACCAGAGCCTCATTTTGCTCCGCTGGTATTGGGATATCATATGCCTCTTGGGGTTCCATTGGTGCAAGACCCCACTTCTGGCACCATATTACATGTGAGTCACTGTCTTACACCCGTAACCACGAAGCTGAGTCTAAGTACTTTAGCAAAATCAGCTTTATTCAGCTTGAAACAGGAACAGCATGGTTATTTATTGCAGCGGAAGCTACAACTCTCTTATACACAGACACGGCAAACGAGCATAGTCGTGGCCAGGTCAGTGGCCAAGTTATACTGTTCCCTGCATTTATAATGTCCCTTGCATCACCCATCGGCTACAGGCATGTGTAGCACAATCTCGACTGGCTCATAATTGTTTCAATGGAGCTCTGCCGCTGTGCTGCAAACCTGAAATTGCCTTGGCAAGTTCTCTATAGACGTGGCAGGCGTGCTTCGAGTGTGCCGTTCCATTGTGGGGGGATCCTAAAACAGTTCAGAAACCTCACAATACATAAAACTAATGACGACATGTGTTCGTTTTGTGATGAAAACGAACTTTTTTTAAATCGTTTAAGACTTTTTTGTGATTTATATATAAAATTAGTAATAGAATTTAACTAAGTTATGTTTATTGTTTGTGTTAAAAACAACAGGAAAAATAAAGGTTTGATTACTAAATTATCTATTAGCTGAAGCCAAACTAGCCATACTGACAAGTCGTAACAATAAGCAATGTGGAAAAATACCACCTGATGCCATATCTCCTATCTACTGTTCAATAAAGGTCCATCTGGCCAGTCTCTCAGAACAATCTGATTGGTCAGTTTGGCTTTGGTGATGTGACATAAGAGGAAGTGCGAGTGTGAGACGCAAGAGTAGGAGTAAAGGCACATGCTGACAGAGTTGCCTTCAAAGACAGAAAGTGTCAAACTAGACAGCAGGTGATAAAGGCGACTCAAAAGTAATGAGAGTCTGAGAAGCAGGCTTTATGGGAACACCCTCAAGAAAGGGAGCACTGGTTAACAGATGTTCACACACAAATACTGAAGAAAGGTACACGTAGGGCAATAGACAGGAAATATTTTAAAATTATTCTACACTATTACTGGTCTTTGACAGGTAACATGGGTAGTTTTGAATAAATCTGGAATTTGCTTTTTTACAAAAGAATGCATCAATCTGAAGAATTTGAAAAAGTGAGGGGTTAAAAGGATATTGTGATCTGTTGAGGAAAAAGAACTGAAAATTCATTTGTAATACTCAAATATTATTTTCAAAAGAGTAACTGAAGTGCTAAGAATGTGCACTTATTAGATACTTGCCACATATAGAAGGCAGGTTATAGAATACATTTTAAAATGTTTGCTATCTCTTGCACTAAGTGTACCTTTAGCATGTTTCCTCTGCATTTACTTTTGTAAAAAAGTCTCCTAATTGTTGCTCCATATCTTGAGTGCATTCCCATAAAGCCTACTTCTTAGACTCTGTCATTATTTTCAAGGTACCTTCCACAGCTTCTACCCAGTTTTATACTTGTTAAAAGCGACTCTCTCAGCATGCCTCATACTCTTTACACACATCACCAAAGCCAAACTGACAAATTACACCAAAGTCAAAACAACCAATCAGATTGCTCTGAGGGACTAGACACACATGCACACACACAGACCTCAGTGCTTTATAATATAGTAGATGAAGTAAAAGGAGTTTTGGAAGTGCAGGAAGAGGAAATGAAGGTTAAAAGTTTAATTTTAGATTTCTGTTTGATAGTGTGAGAGAAGTGCAGGAGTGTGCAGTGCTGGAGTTAATGTATTTATTCTGCAAAACAAGTCAAAATGTATATAGTTTGGATCCTATATTACTATTTTTAATTTTGAGTTAAAAAAAGATTTTTTTTAAGTAAGACACTAGTAAAGGAGCGTCACCATTATACATCATAAAATTTTGACAGGTGTATGTCCTGCCCCCCTGGCATTTCCGGTACCCACCATATGCCACCTGGTTAATGGGCATTTCCCCCCACGCTCTGATCTCTTCCTGTTGTCGGGTGCTCTGTTTGACCGGCATCAACCCTTTTGTCAGTCGTGCGTAAGGAAAATGGTCGGCCGATCTTAGCTTTGATCCTAAAAACAGGGGCTGATCATCTTTGTAATCCGAGACGGAACTTCGGGATCCTGTAAGGTGACAAAAGGCAAATCATTAAAGGGGTGGAGCAGGCATCCTGATCCTATCTGCGTACAGCGCCGGGGGGGATGTGTACAGAGAGCGTGAGTGACAGACCCAGCGAGAGGATGTACAAGAAAATTTTAGAGAGAATCTATTACACACCCAAGGAACCTGGCAGTACAGCCCAAAACACCCCATGGGCATCCTGTTACCTTGCCCACCTTGTAAAACCATGCCCTTTATAAAGCAAATCATAAAGTACAAGACAACAAGGTGTCTTAAAAACAATAACTTTATTGATGATATGTCTATATGCAGTAATTGGTTTAGTGAACCAAATATTACAAATGTGTCCATCTGGTATGTATTTTTTTCTCTTGACATTCAATACATTTTTCCCCTAAATGTTGAACAGAGCTAAACACATAAGCCCAGATGATTGAGCGACCAATTATGGTCATAATTAATCTTTTTCTAGCAGATATACAAGGAGAAAACCTTCTATAGGTTGTATTACGTGTCACGCTGGGCAGGGACCTGGTTTTCCTTGTTCTAGCTGCCGAGTCTTGGTTCCTCTGACAACAGAAACAAAACAAAATACAAACAGCCGACAGAAAATATAACAAACAGATCTTGTTTAGTATGAGTAATGCAATTTGCTTAGGTTTCTGTAAATCAATTTTGGTTTAAAAAAAAAACAACAGTAATGGTGATTAGAGACAAGTTCAAAAGCTGCTGTCCGAATCTTGGACTTTGTTGCATGGTGCATCTTTTGTATAAGCCGAAAGTGTTTACTTCAGCAAAAAACTGCTTCAGACACCATGTGTATTAATCTTTTAATACTGATCTGTTGACAGATGCTGGAAACACAAGGGTGCATTTCCTCAGGATTAGATTCTAGTAAAAAACAAGTGTGCCCATCCTGAGATTCGGAACCCAAACGGCATGCTAAACAAGACCCAGTTAATATATCTTACACAGTTGCAGATCACGTAAGGTACAACAGACTTTACATAATGCTTCATTAAAATCAATCCGGCTCTGTGACTGCGATGACTGACAAGTGTTTGAGAAATTATACACAGATCTTGAGACTTCAGCCTTGAAGTTGAACAGTCTTTTACACTGTGCTTAAATATGTCACTGGCCATCTTAGAATCACTCAATGGTTAAAAAAGAAAAGAAATGTCAAGCGAAAAAAGTGTTGGAATGGAACGCTGGTTCGGGCGTGTTGCTGAGTGCACCAGCGCTTCCCAAATTCAGAACTGCCAATCAGGATACACACCAGGCGGCGATGATGTGAAGAGCCTATGGCTAAAAGGCAATATGGCGTGACTGAAAAAATGTGTGAACTAGTCTGTCAACGAAAACGGTGTTAGCATATGAATTTAATGGTAACAGACAAAATCTTTATAATATTGTACATGCAATGGTGGCGTACTCATGACTTTAGACAGATAGGAGCAGGATGCCTGCTCTGCCCCATTGATGACTTACCTTTTGACACCTTACAGGGTCCCGAAGGTCCGTCTCGGATTACAAAGATGATCAGCCCCAATTTTTAGGATCAAGGCTAAGATCGGCCGACCATTTTTCTTACACACGACTGACAAAAGGGTCAATGCCGGTCAAATAGCGCACCCGACAACAGGCAGAGATCAGAGCGCGAGGGGAAATGCCCATTAACCAGATGGCATACGGTGGGCACCGGAAATGCCAGGGGGCGGGTCATACACCTGTCAAAATTTTATGATGTATAATGGTGATGCTCCTTTACTACTTAAGACAATATGGAGAGAAGCACATTGGTGTGTGAAGGCAGAGAATAACGTGACTAGAGACTGTCTGTGGACCCTCCTCAAAACATAAGTGGCTCCTGCACATGTAAAGTTAAGCTTCTGTCTGTCACCCTCCATAGTTTTTTCCTCTATCAAAAAAGTTAAACTGAGCAAGGCTTTTACCAAGTCGGCGTCAGGTTCAAGGCGCCACATTCAAATTCAAGTGTGTTTCATTGTATTTTCTCTATGTCAGGTTTCTGTTTTTGCACCAGGCGAACAGATCAGCCAAACAGAGCATGCACTTCACATTGGGGTCAAGATCTTGGAGTTCTTTGAAGAATACTTCCAGATCCCTTATCCGATTTCAAAATTAGGTATGGTCAAGTTTTACTATCATTTTTTTTAAATGGTCTTAATAATTATTTGAGCAGCATAAACAAAAGTTCCAAAGTAGGTGGAGGTCTGGTGTCTCAAATCGAGCTTGCTGTAAACATTTTTGAAGTTTCAAAAACCATCATTTAAAGGCATTAGTAAATTTTCAAAGTTGTCCATCCATCCATCCATCCATTTTCTAACCCGCTGAATCCGAATACAGGGTCACGGGGGTCTGCTGGAGCCAATCCCAGCCAACACAGGGCACAAGGCAGGAACCAATCCTGGGCAGGGTGCCAACCCACCACAGGACACACACAAACACACCAAGCACACTCCATGGCCAATTTAGAATCGCCAATCCACCTAACCAGCATGTCTTTGGATTGTGGGAGGAAACCCACACAGACAAGTTGTCCATCCTACAACAGTAAATCATTCTGTTTAACTTCAACTGCTGAATAAGTTTCTGTTTTAAATTTATCTCAAGAACGTTCAATTTATATATCTTTCGTATTTACTCAACCCATAGATGCTCATTAGAATAAGCTGGATGAAAACAGGACATTCAGCCCAACCAAAGATGCCAGTCCTATTCACTTACTTCTCCCAAAAAACATCAAGTCTAGCCTTGAAGGTCCCTAAAGTCCTACTGTCTATCACACTACTTGAAAGCTTATTCCAGGTGTCTCTGGTTCTCTGCGTGAAGAAAAAGTTCTTAATGTTTGTATGAAATTTACCCCTAACAAGTTTCCAACTGAGTCCCCATGTTTTTGATGATGTCATTTTAAAGTAACAGTCTAAATCCACTGGACTAATTCCCTTCATAATTGTAAACAATTCAATCATGTGTGTCTCCTCCAGATGAGGCCTCACCGGTGCATTATAAAGCTTGAGCATAACCGCCTTGGACTTGTACTCCACACATCAAGGCACTATATGACCTAACATTCTGTTAGCCTTCTTATGGCTTCTGAATACTGTTGTGAAGTTGATAGCGTCTAGTCCACCATGACTACTAAATGATTCTCATAAGGTGTACTCTCGATTTTCAGAGCTCACATCTATCTCTCTATCTATCTGTCTGTCTGTATAGATGTGAAAACATATCCCCAATGCAAGTTAGTGTAACACCAGCAGCATTGCATGGTCACATCATGAACTACAAGAACCTGTGCAACACTAGCTTCTTGTGCTCGAAGTCTTCTATGATCTTTGTAACCATAAAAGTAAAAATACAAACAAGGAATGCAAGAAATTATGTAGTTTCTCTGAGATTAATGGAAGAAGACTGGAACTCCCTAAGTGTGGCTCTGTAACAATGAATTGACAAGTGCTCAGTGTTTAAGTTATGCTACAAACGTGATGGCTGCATCATCTGCTGTTTATAATAATTCAGTATTTCTCTGACACTGTCATTTAGTGTCAAAGCACCACAATGACCTGCTGCCCATCATGATCAGTCGCAGTCAATAATTTTAGCTTCAGTGTTAAATATTTATTTTCTCTATCTGGTACTTTGAAATATTTAACATTTAAGACATAACACACTACAATTAGCAATTGACGTACCACAACCAATAACTAACAATAATCCAAAAAAAGGCATTTTTGCATCACCTGACTTGCACTTCAATATCTATAAAGGCTGTATGTCAAAAACGCTAACCCACAGCCCTAAAATGTAATGTGTTTCATCTTCATGTGGAGCAAGCTGGACTTTTCCATTTTTTGCAATATATTCTTCTGTTTTCACTATGAACACGTACAGTTTGGCAGTGACCACATTGGTGATGTTGCTATAACCCTCTCCTTCTGCCACTTGCTTTATATTGCCTTTGATTCCTATGTGTCTAATCATGTTCTAGTGATGATGACACCTTTCAAAAACTTAGAAATAAAAAAAAAACTATTTTAAGATATGTGACTCATTTGCTCCTTTTGTGGATTTCTAGCTAGTAATATGCAAACCATACAGTATATACAGTGTATATATAATATTTCAGCCACCACAAGCTTAATTGGGCTTCAGTCTTGTCATTTCAACAGGTGGTGCATCACAAAAGTCACCTTTGTAGTTTTTTTTGGCACATCACAAACATTAACACTGCATTTACAAATCCCATACTAAAAGGCATACAACAGGGACACGGGCATTGCATTTTTCGTTCCAACAGATGGCCTATCACAAGCATTTTTAGGGGCAGACTCTGTATGCATGAGAGTTGAGAACCAATGAGTAGTCAGCTGGAAGCACAATGTATACTATGAAGCTACAAGGAGTAAGAAATGCAGGTATTTTGGACATTAAAAACAGAAGAAAAACTATTTGATGTCTTGTGTTTTATGTATGACAACAGAATGGAATTTAAAAAAAAGAGTGAACTTGCTGTACCTACATAGCAACACTTCATACAGAATATTACTGGCTGTCAGGAAAAGGGGTGAGCACACAATTCTTTGGAAGTGTGAAACTATGCTGGCATGTCATCATTTAGTGGTGTAATCTGATATGCTCAACAAGTTTTAGTTGTGTAAATCAACTTGTTCTGGCAGTGAGATCAGCAATGGCAGTCATCAAGCCTGGCCCTGCAATTTGCTTAACGTTTAGCACATGTCGCTGCTCTTCATTTTCTTCCAGGGCATGTCATCTTCTCAATCAGTTTGCCTGTGTAGTTTGCCATTGGAAAAGACACAAACCCATATAATTTAGTAGTTGTGTATTGTGACATCAGCTTCAGAAAGATAAACATGATTAAACCATCACTGTCCAGCAGCACCGAGCCCACCAGGCATGTCCATGGTGAAAGCATGCCTACCCTGAAAAAAATAAAAAGGCCAGCAAATATTTGTAGGAAAAAGAAGGGAAGAGTGGTCACAGCTTTAGATGCACAATCACCACTGGCTCTGAAAAAGTCACACTGCTAAGCCTAACTTGCGCCCAAGAGATTAGCAGGCAGAAGAAGAAAGAACAGATAAATCCAGGTGAAAGAAAAGGAGGAGCAAAAGGAAGATAAAGGGGGAGAAAGCCAAGCCAAAAGGCAGAGGCCACAAAGCCGCAACAACAAAAACATAAGAAGTAGGGTACCCTTGGAGAACTGGAAGAGCCAAAAGGTTCTGAGAATAGGATATATCAAAACACCCAAGAGGACTAAGATACAAACAGTGACCAAATGAAATTTAGGTGGAGCAGCACGTGGAGTTTAAAAAAAATGTTAGAAGATGAAAAGTAGGGGAGAGGTATGGCAATCTGGTCTCCAAACGTTATGTACTGACGGAGGCTGGAGGGAGGATTTGTGATGTCTGTGCACATAACAGAAATGGGCTCGACCCTGAGGGGGCAGAAGAACAAAGCTGAAGGGATAGAGGAACACCCTCGGCCTGAAAGCCTGGCCTAAGCTACAGATAGAAGTAGAAAGAGGAGAATGGAACAGACAATGTAGAGCAGGGGCTCTCAAACTCAGCCTTCAGGACCCCTGGTAGCTGCAGGCTTTTGTTCCAACCAAATTCAGAATTGGTGATAATAACCAAACTTATTTCATTAGCTGGTCTTTTCTGTCATCTCTTATTCTACATTCAGAAAAGTGCAATAGTTTGATTTTTCCATTTATAAAATATTTATGTTTTTCCAATATCTTTAACTGCTTAACTCATTTTTTTCTATTATTTTTTTACCTTTTATGTGTGGTTTGCTTCTTTTATTGTATCCTAAGAATGACAATTAAGAAAGGCTGAGCAAAACAATGCTGAATGATGAAAGGATGCAACTGCTTTAGCGTCAGACCTACTAATTAGTAAATAATGGATTAAGTAACCAGAAAATGAGGAAAAGAACAATGAAAATCAGGATTAAAATATTGTTAAAATGTAAGAAATTCATTTCCAATATAACTGCTTAGTACATTTTAATAAACAGCTTTGTCATTTTTACATTGATTCCAAAACACACAAACTGGGAAATAACAGATCACTTCATTAGGCCAGCAGTCCAATTGAAAACAGAAATTGGTTGGAACAAAAACCTGCAGCCACAATGGGTGCCCAGGACCGAGAATGAGAAGCCCTGACTAGAGTGTTCAAAACAAACCCACAAAGTGCCCAGCCATTAATAATAGCTGGTGCCCTATGAAGTTGTCATAGCACCATGCTGAACAAAGCGAGTTCACAGAATGAACAGTCACAGCTGGAGCCTAGAGCCCTCACATTCTCCATTCACTGAGTGGGTGGGCATTGGGGCTGCCTCACAGCTCTAGGACCCTGGCTTTGAATGTCACAATGCTGACTGCTTGTGTCATTTGCATAAACATCCTCATCAGTGTTTGTCTTTCTGTTTGCACGTTAGATCAAGTGCCATCTCTAAACTGGCCAGGACTGCTTGCAGTCTCGTGCCCAAAGCTACTGGCACCAAATGGAATTGTCTATAACCCTGAAAATGGATTAAACTGGCTAAGAAAAAACATAGAAGGTCAGATGATTTCTTGAATGTACATAGTTCACTCTAGTGTAAATGTGAAATATGTGCTTAACAACCACTCCTTTGTTGTAGTCATTTCCATTATTCTTTCACTTACCACTGCTGAGGCACAAAAGCACGTTGACAGTGGCCCCTCCACTTACCTGTTTTTAGGAATCTGCTTACTTATATCATGGCAAGCAACAGCCTAATACAGAAGCATTGGCAGGAATCAACAATATACAGAACCATAGTTTTATTATATGTTACAATCTACTGCATACAGAGCCAGTTCTAGGATTTTTGCTGCCTTAGGCGAAGTTATCAATGGATCCCCGGCACCGCCTTTACTTTGATAGTAATCATCACTGCCAGACCTGTACATTGAGACCTGGAGTCAGGACTGGGGACAACAAAGTATTTAGGACCTCGAATTCACAAAGTGAGTTTTATTTCAAGTCGTATTTCATGACGGTTTGCAGGAATGTTACGGCCAAAATGAAATAAATAAATAAGCAACGAAAAACATATTTTGTGACACATTTATTTATTTATGCTCTCATTTCATGATACATTTATTTATTAAGGCTTCATTTCATGATACATTTATTTATTTATGCTCACATTTCACAATACTTTTTATTTATTTATTTATTCAATTCCATAACAAGACCGAGTGCTTTATTAGGGATAGTGAGCGTTATGCCGCAGTTTATATCTGACCAGTCTCTACCCAGTATCAAGGGGAATGGAGGGAATGTCGTGTACCTCCACTGTTATTTTCTTTATAACGCCGTTTTGGCAGATGTAACAGCGGGTGGACTCGTACGACCGGACGTCCCCATGAATACAGGTTAGACGGGTCTTTATTTTTAATCTTTGTCGCAGCAACACTAAATGGCGAGCAACAATGGTAATGTTACAGCCAGAGTCAAATAAAGATGGTACTTTAAAGCCATGGACTAACGCTTCTCCCGTATGAGAAAAGGCCAGAGGATTAGTAGGAGCACCCTGCCCCCTGCTATGTGTTTCTCTGCAGACCTTCGTGTCACCTCACGAAGCCCTCCGCCATGCATCAGAGTTTTCCAAAGCATGCTCCGCAATGTAAGAGTAAGACTCTAAGTTACTGGCACAACTCCCTCTGGGTTCACAGGGATTCCTTTCTGGGTCTCCCAAGTAGGTTTCCTCCCGCAAGGGGTTAAAAACCCCTTAACGCGCACACGTACCGGTCCCGGGACATAACAGCGTTTTAAAAACGTTACAGTAATGTGTGCATGCCCATCTGCCATGCATCTCGACATACTATCCATCAAATGAAACTTCAAAGTCTCGTCTTACCGATGATATAAACCATTTTGACACACAACAACCACAGCACTGACACTAAAGCCTTTTTTACAGAGAAGTACATACTTTTAAGAGTTGACTTTCCCTACCTTTGAAGACCTCCTGCAAGTCAAACATCAATATTTCCGAGCAGTATTGATCCCATTCTGTCCGTAAGGCTCCAGCGAATATAATCCAGTAAAACGATTAGGTCCAAAACACACAATATATCCTCAAAGGGACAAAAACTCCAGAAAATTTGTTTCTGTCGGCGATAACCATGCTACCGCATGTAACACGGAAGTGTTAGCTTCTGATCGACACCTAAGTTGGCCAATTACGACGGGTCTGGGGTTGACTGGCACCTCGTATAGCCAACGAGTGTCACAGACAGCTGAACGATGACGTACAACTCCAAACCCTGGTAGAATCTACCAGTTTGATGGGACACTGTGAGTGACACTCAAAACTTACAGCCAATGAGCAGCAGAGCATTTTGATATGTAACTTGCCATACTAACTTGTAAACAAAACGATCGGAGCTGTGCGAAGGTGGCATTTGTGCCAGTCTGCAGAGTTGGTGCGTGGTTGTTTATTGTGATTTCGCCAAGTTTTTTCACATTTTAAATATGAATAAAAGTACCGATAAATGTAAATACACTCTCGATTAAATAATAGATGCATGTACGCGGCGTGAAAGTAATCAATTAGCCCAGGAGACGTCTAATGGCAGAAAGCGACATGTGCCACGCCCTTGTGCTTTCTGCTTGCTAGTGATTGCTACCATCAAGTGGCACATGGAAAAACGCTGAGCTGTGTTGTAACAGTTTGTAAAAGAAATGTATATAGTTTGTGTGCATTTTATAAAAAAAGTAAAAATAAAAATATAAATATATTTTTGGCCCATAAGACTTGTATTGACTATTTTTACATAGAAATGTGTATTTTTTATTGTTTTTATTATTTTTATAACGAATAGAGTGACACTGTGTGTAGATATAGATTCCTTTAGGTGTAAGCTTTCAGTAGAGCCCTCATTGATATATGTGGGTTGAAGCATTCAAAAGTTATTACACTTTATCCATACGTTCCAAAATGTGGATAATGGTCCCTCTAAAAAGCACCTGGGCATGCCCACATAAAAACTGGTGTAAAAAATGTCATTTTTACAGGTATTCTTTTCAAATTTGACATGTGAGTAGTCAACAAGTTATTCTGTTGGTACATAGTGTGTTTCTGTCCCCACCTACCTACTGCAGCTTTATTTTCCTTTATTTTCATAAAAAAACTTAGGCGAGAACAAAAAAATTCATTTTTTTTGTGAGTTCTAATGTGCATAACTTTTGATCAGTCACACCTACAGTGATTCTGACTACTAAGGGTGAAACTAGAGAATGTTACCTTTACAAAGAGACCAAACATGTGTTTATACTCCAGATAGTTCAATAACAGCAATGATTCTAATTTGGAGAGGTTGAATTACAAGCGATTTAGCAAAAATGACCCCGCTTGATTTAATTAATGATCCCCACAAGGGTGACCATGTTCTTATTTGAATGTCCCCAGGTCAGCTGGGCGAGTTCAGCAGGTAAGCCCTTTATTATTATGGCACAGGCCATCTTTTCCACAATTAGTCAGGCATTTTTATTATATGGTCATAGCCAACACATGACTTTCTGCCATAGTGTCATGGCCTGTTCTCGGAGGAATTCCTCTGGGTTAAATTCCCAAATCATTATTTCCCTCACCTGCCGACCCAGGGCACCCCCACCTTCCTCAAAGAATTTTTTCTTTGTGGGGTTCTTTGGATCGGTCCTCATCTTCGAGAGCCCATAATAGGTCCCCACTGTGTTGCTTTCAGAACCTGGCCCTCGTCTGTAGGTCTTCTGCCTACACTCCCAGGTCCTCTTTAAGAAGAACTGGGTCGGAACATACTCCAGATCTCCCCGACACACACCGTCAGAACCCAGCTTGGCAACACAAGAACAGTACTTTCCTACCCGATATTGGTGTGTTGAGACGTAAAGTTGGTTTGGCTTCTGATTCTACCAGGATGCCATCCTGCCACGACTATGCCACTGTGAAATGATGAGTCTCAACACACTAAAAGAAGGTTTGGGGCAGCCACCCGAATATTGTTCCTAGCTGCAAAAGGATCTTTGAGAGCACAATTGATGTTGCTGGTTTGAGTTCCCAAAATGAACTGACCCGTTTGACAATATGGCGGATTTATAGTCCATAACCCGGAAGTGACTTCAGTCTGGGAGCCGGAACCGGAAGTGATGTCAGTCTGGTAGCCGGAAGTGACGTTGAATCAGGCAGGTTTTCCTGTATTTGATCTACGGAATTAACAGAAACAGGTTTAGAGCACTCCGCCACCCCCTGTCCCAGCAGGTAATCCCCTCCACTTGGTCCATTCAGCTCACTCCTAGTCGCACGTGTGTGACATCCCTTAATTTGGTACTTTGTAGAAGCCCCTTTGGCAGCAATTACAGCTTAGAATCTTCTTAGGTAAGTCTCTACAAGCTTTGCACACCTTTTTACTTTTATTTACCTTTATTTAACCAGGCAAAACAGATTAAGAACATGTTTCTTATTTACAACTGTGGCCTGGAAAGGGCAAAGCCTTAAGAGGGAAATGGGGGGTAAGAAAAAAAATAAAACATATTAAGAAAGATACACATATACAATATAAACGAAATTACGAAAGAAAAAAAAAAAAAGTAATGATAAATAAAGAAAGAAATGAAGCAAGAAACAGTAAATAGATTACATGTTTACAAAAAAAAATGTCATAAAAATATTATACTGTATAAACAATAAGAACATTGGAGCAACAATGAGTAGAGCAGCAGTGAATTGGAGCAGCTAGCCTAAGTAACAGCTGGATTTGGGCAGTTTCTGCCATTCATTTTGGCAGATCTTCTCAATCTAAATTAGTTTGTATGTGAAGTGTCTGTAACTGCCACCTTCAATTCCCTCCACAAATGTTCTATTGGGTTTAAGTCTGGACTTTGGCTGGGCCACTCAAATACCATTCTAGACTTGTCCTGAAGCTACTCCAGCATTGTCTTGGCTGAATTCCTCAGGTCACTGTCATGCTGAAAGGAGAACCATCGACCCAGTCTGAGGTGGAATGCTCTCTTGAGCAGGTTGTTTTCAAAGACCTCTCTGTATTTGTCATCCTTCCACCAATTCTGACCAGTCTGCTTGTCCCCATCTGCCACCACAATGCTTCATGGTATTAGGCAGGTGATGAGAATCGCTTGGTCAGACATAGTGCTGGGAGTTCTGCCCAAAGAGTTCAATTTTTGTCTCATCAGACTAAAGAATCTTATAATGCATGTTCTCAGAGTCCTTTAAACCAGCATATGCCTTGTGGCTAGGTGTAAGAAGAATGGACTGTGACAACTGACGAAAAGTTGGGACACCAAATGGGTCATGCAGTTTAATTTCCTATTTTTTTCTTTTCGTTTTAACTTAAAATCAATGCCTTCTGGAAACAAATGAAAGTGGCCTTAATGGTTGCAAATAACATAAACAAACAAGCTCTGATTAGCCGAACCTTTAACAAAACGGATCTCTGAGGGAGTGCTGGTTCAGTCAGGTCTCAGTCTCAGGCACTTGGGCTTCTTATCTTGTGAGGACCAGAAGGGGTGGGGCCAAGTGCCCTCACTGGGTAGTTTCTTGGAGTTGTGGAGAGAGAAGGAGAAGAAACAGTTAGCGACAGCACCCCCCTCTTGCCCTGGTGGATTATCACATACCTTGAGTGAGCCAGCAAGGAGATCTTCAGACGTGCATGCGTGACAGCCTTTTATTCAAGAGTAGCTTCTTTTTAGTCCCTCTATCATAAACTCCTGATTGATGGAGTTTTGCTCAGATGGTGATTCCTGTGACAGGTGCTCCCATCTCAGTAGCGGACTTCTGCTGCTCTGTTTGAATGATCATTGGGTTGATGGTCACCTCCCTGACCAAGGTCTTTCTTAACCTGGTTACTCAGTTCAACCAGATGGTCAACTCTAGAAAGAGCCCTGGTAGTTCCAAACTTCTTCCATTTCACAATTTTTGAGGCCACTGTGCACCTGGGAACACTTACAGCTTTAGAACTAGTTTGGCATCCTTGTCCTGATCTACTCCTCACCACAATTTGACTGCAGAAGTCTACAGAGTTCCTTGGACTCCATGGTTTGGTATTTATCCTTACATGCAGTGTCAATTGTGGACTTCATATTTATTTGCATGAAGTTTACAACACCATAAAGTGGGCAGAAAGCAAACTTTCCAAAGACTTTGTGAACCCACTGGATGTCCTTTGATAAATATCTCTAATTGGAAAGAATAAACCTATTAAGGAGGTGGCAGAAAAAGAAAGGAAAATTTTGAAGGAGTTGAACACTTTTTTCTCAGATATTGTCAAACTTCATCTCTGCGAGTCTCTTGTGGGTTTTCTTTGTTCTTATTTGCAGTACCTCAGCTCATCGAGTCAGGTTAATAACACTTCTGACTTTGTGTGAGATGCCTTTTCTTCTGCTCATACACACTCTGTCATGGTAGATTTATCTTTTAGTCAAGTGCAGTTCTCTCTGGCCTCATGTCACTTTATCCCGATCCTGTTATTCGTAGTGACGTATTGTCAAAGGAGCTGGCAGGAGAGTTTTAAGCTTCCCATTGAGTTCTGACTGGAACAACAGAAGGCTGTCACTCAGAGTGAATTTCTAATGGCATGATATTCTAAAAAATGCTGTGCCTTCTGCTTGTTTGATATTTGAGAAAGTATGTGAGTGAAGCCTAAAATAGATCATTTTAAATTTAAATGGATTTCCAAGTAATAACATATTTACAAAAAACAAAAAAAATCTGATGTCTAAAAATAATGAGTGTAAGTGTGGCCTGTAGGAGTTAAGGTTAAAATTAGGGTCTTCTGTTGAGAATGGAATCAAAATGGGGTTTAATAACAAAAGAAAGTGCATTTGAGAGAAAGTGAAACACTGTTGAACATGACATATGTCTGTCTCCATGACCTATCTACACAGGCTCGGCTGCTGACTACCTGCACGTAGTTACCTCTCCCTGTACACACTGCTCCTAAACCTAAATGGCAATGCAAATGCATACCCATCCCTGAGCCACAGAGGTGTATGAATCTTTCAGACCTTTGAGACACTGCCCTCTAGTGGCCTAGGAAAGGGAAATTCCATTGCTAGTATTTCTCTTATTGAGCTTAAGGTCTTTTGAGATCCAACTTTGTGATGGTAGCACCTCCTGCTGGTTGCATGTGGCATTGCTATCCATGACTTCCACACTAAGTGATACATGATTTAAAATAGCATAATTGTTAGGAAGCCATTCAGCTGATGACTCCATTTCTTTTAATGGATCATCATCTGACTCTCTTCCCCCACCAGGATCAGTGCTTAGCTGTATTGTATTTGCATTGTACGTGTTACCCCTATGTCACGTTATAACAAAGCATGGAGTGACCTACCACAGTTACACTTTGAGATCCAGCAGCCCAGATGCACTGAAATGAATGAGAGCAAGATGGAAATTTAAATTTTTGGATCTCTGAATATTGTTAATAACATAACTTGTGATCTAGTGCCATTTTCTGGTTATGTTAAACCCTATGCAAAAAATCTTGGCTTGTTATTTGAGCCAGACATGAAATTTTATTGAAATTTACATATTTGTCTGACACCTTTATGTAAGGCACTTTACAACATTTATGATACAATTGGTTACATTTCATTTTTGGTTTTCCAGTTTGAGCACAGGCAGGTGAAGTCACTGCGTCAGTAGGGGGATTTGAACCCACCAACTCAGGGTTTGCAGTCCAAAGCCTTAACCACTACTCCACATTACCTGCCTGCTAAGTAAATAAATGCTGCTGTTAAGACCTCTTTGTATCCTCTGAGAGTCTTGAGCAAAGTCAGGCACATGTTTTCTTTTGGAAATTTTTGAGACATTAATTTAGGCTTTTATTTCTTCTCATCTGGATTATTGTAATGGACTGTATTTTTGGACCACAGACTACTCTGTCTCATCTCCAATTTGGGCAAAATGCAGCCACATGTCTGCTAACAAAAACAAAGAAATTGTGCCAAATTACCCCCATTTTAGCATATTTAGGCTAGTTACCTGTGAAATTTAGAGTCAATTTTAACATTTTACTGTTCATCTTTAAAGTTTTAAATGTGTCAGCTCCAGCTTACCTCATACATCCCAACTGTCCACGCAGAGCTCTGAGCTCAGTCCATATGCGGCCGCTTTCTGTCCCAAGCAATCATCTGCGGAGTAAAGGTGACCATGCTTTCTCCGCGTCTGGGCCCAAATTGTGGAATAGTCTTCCTCTCCACATTTGACCAGCCCCAATCATTAAATTCTTTAAATCCTAGCTCAAAGCTCATTTGTGTACTTTGCTTTTTAGGTGTTTTAGAGGTGTGTTTCTATTTATTTTTGTATTTGTATTGCACATTTGTTGTATGGTTTAATCATTGTTATTCATTTATTAATTTTATTTTAATGTTGTAAAGCACTTTGGTCAACCACTAGTTGTTTGTAATCTTTGTTATATACATAAATAAACTAAAAAAAAAACCCTAAACTAAAACACCATAACAGTCAAATTGGAGGTGTGGAATTATAACAAAACTAAAAGAATAAAATAAGGTAAAGGGTGATAAACCCAACTACCCACTTTCTGTTTATTTTTCCCAGCAGGGACACAAAAGCAGTCAGTACCAATCTGGGAATGGGTATCAGGTAAGACCCTGCTCTGTATGGGATGCCAATCACCTATAGGGTGCCCACCCATTCACCCCATGAAAATGAAAGACCCTGCCACCTGACACAACTATTCAGTGGCAGACTTCATTCACGTAATCTTACACAGTAGGTGGCAGTCATGGCCAATTGCGAAGTCTCTTGACTGCTAGTCTGACATACCCAGTGACTCAACCCAACCAATCTCCAACTCGGCACACCCAGATCAAACAGGTCTTATTTTGTCTTAAATAGCGTTTGAAGTGGGCCGGTACAGTTTCAACATAAGACCATTTACCTCTGCAGGAACTTTGTTTTCAGGAACCAATGACTTCCTGTATGATGTAGGCCAGGAGCCATTTGTGGTCCCTGGCCACTTTTATGTGTTGCATTCCCACTGCACTATAGGAATAGTAACCTTGATGTACAAAATATGTGAAGTACAAAGAAGTGCAATGCAGTGTGAAGTAAGGCACAATTGGGAGGTCATGGGGGTCTCCACCACTTTACTGCTTTGAACTGATCACAAGTCCACAAAGAGATTTTTGCATTGATGTGGCGCAATGTGTGGCACTCCATCTTCATTGATAACTCTCTAAATTACTAACAGAATTGTCCGATGACACCAGAGAGTGTCCTCAACCAATCTGCACAATCCCCACCCACAATAGTTCCTGGTTGAATGAAAAGTCCATACCCTGGAGGAGGAGCTAAATGAAGCACCAGGAACAACCTAAAAAGAACTGCAAATGGCACAAGCTCCTACATTAGGAATGCTACAAAAGTCCCTGAGATTCTAAACAGTCCGGAAAAAAAATTTGTTCAGTGGGAAAGCACCTGCTGTGTCTGTAAATAAGTGTAAAGGTGCATGGGCATGGCTCTTACGGCAGTACAGTCCTGCCCTTGTTCCTGCCATGTGCCCAGTGCCTCTGGGATAGACCATGACATTTCCCAAGCTTTTAACCGAAAGTGGATTAATGTTTTAGGTGACAACACTGAGAAGCTGCTTAGAATTGAATCAGAAGCTAAGAGTTAAGTTTAATAATTTATGTATTACATACAGATGACAAAAGCAGAGCAGGCCGTTATTTGTGTGTTGTTTTCAGATGGTCAGTGGTCTTCTTCACCCTAACATTTAAATATGGGGGCACTTCCTGACAATACAGTTAGGTCCATAAATATTTGGACAGAGACAACTTTTTTCTAATTTTGGTTCTGCACATTACCACAATGGATTTTAAATGAAACAACTCAGATGCAGTTGAATTCCAGACTTTCAGCTTTAATTCAGTGGGTTAAACAAAAAGATTGCATAAAAATGTGAGGCAACTAAAGCATTTTTTTTAACACAATCCCTTTATTTCGGGGGCTCAAAAGTAATTGGAGAATTGACTGAAAGGCTATTTCATTGGCAGGTGCGGGCAAGTTCATTGTTATGTCATTATCAATTAAGCAGATAAAAGGCCTGGAGTTGATTTGAGGTATGGTGCTTGCATGTGGAAGATTTTGCTGTGAACAGACAACATGCGGTCAAAGGAGCTCTCCATGCAGGTGAAAGAAGCCATCCTTAAGCTGCGAAAACAGAAAAAACCCATCCGAGAAATTGCTACAATATTACGAGTGGCAAAATCTACAGTTTGGTACATCCTGAGAAAAAAAGCAAGCACTGGTGAACTCAGCAACGCAAAAAGACCTGGGGCCTCATGTATAACGCCGTGCGTAGAACTCGCACTATAACATGGCGTAAGCACAAATGCCGAAATGTGTTTACACACAGAAAAATCCAGATGCAGGAATCTGTGCGTACTCCAGCTTCCACGTTCTTCCGCTACATAAATCCCGATCAGCGTGAAAAGTAACGCTCGTGCACGCACTTTATGTAATGCCCCAACTCCTCCCAGAATTACACCTCTTTGAATATGCAAATGAATATAAATCACTCTTAAGCTCAGCCTTCTGTGAAAAGACAATGGGAAAAGCACGGGGGAAAATATAAGAATTTCAGCGAATACCAAGTGGAGGCAAATGAAAAACATACTATTTGTTCAAATAAACCGTGGTATAATCAACAAAAGGAAGTTGATCGAGTGACATAGTGTGTTGGAGAAACTTGAAAGCTCACGTTCACAAAATCGCACAGTGCCGGAAATAAAAAAGAAGTCACATATCAAAGTCACCGTGAAAAGGCAAGTTGTAGCCCACTGTCTGAGTGTCATATGAAAGCTTATTAGAGTACAGAGAAAAAAAAAGCACACAGTGGGGAAAAAGCACAAAATGTCAACTTCAATCTTGACATTTCCACTTTAATCACGTAGTTTATTTTGTCATTAAAGTAGAACATCATAAACTTCATCTTAAAATCGTTTAATTAACCATTTTCTCAAACTACATCGTAATTAAAGTAGCACGTTAAATGCTTTGTTTTGTATTTGATCTTCTATGTGCTCTATGTGTGTGAATCACTACTTGCTTCTTAAACTGACTCTCTTCCTCCAACTGGACATAGAATCCATTACATTCGTGATATTACAGCTCTCTGAATAACTGAAATACTGAGATGTATACGTGATATAATTTTCATGATGATAGGAGTTAAAGCACGTTATTAAACATGAGTTTCATAGCGCAGTGATTGTGTGTGACCTTCGATGAAATAATTTATTGCAGCAGTACTCAGGGGAGGCTCTAGGCTTGTGGTGGCACTGGGCAAAGGAAAAATCTGTGGCTCCTTCGCCCGCTAATGTCAGTAAGGTAGCTTATGCATGGTGGATGGCCACGTCCGTTGCAGACACTGCATAGCTGCCTCGTGCTCATGACACAAGCATTTAACTTTTGCCAAAATTTGTCGCTGCGTTTTTAGCTGTGTTGTTATTTTCTCTTACTGCAGTCCTTGCTTTTCTTTCCCCAAATGCCCAATCACCACACAATCAGCTCTGTAATAAAAGTTAAGCCATCTGTAAGCTTAAAGCGCAGATTCTTCAAAACATTTAAGGAACATTGAAATATCTTCGTAGTACATGTTTAATTATTCTATCCTTCACGACACTCCCAGTGAAGAATATAGATTATTTAAATGAAGTTAAAGGTTTATCTGTATACTGTAATATAATAAACATATTTTGCTGCATTTCAACTTAAAAATTATATCGTCATCATATGTAAATACGCACTTTATAAAGTGGCTCAGGTTGTGAGATATTATAACTGTAGTGCAAGTTTACAGTGGGGTGATTGTACTTATAAGTACAAAAAGTTCTTCAAGGAGCAATTGATTGAGTACATTTATAGTTCTTGGGATGAAATTGTTTCTGAACCGCGAGGTCCGTACAAAAAAGGCTTTGAAACGTTTTGCCGTGGCTGAGACAGTGTGTGCTTGATACTGTATACCGATAATTCTCTTTCCGATCAGCTGCTGCTGTGATTCCCCACTCAGATACAGTGATATAAATACTCCAAGTGGTGCAGTGAGAGTAATATGGAAAAAGATGATCCACTGTTGCAACTCCTAACGGGAGCAGCTGAAAGAAGAAGGTGCAGTTAGAGTAACAACGCGCAGTTATGGTATTTGGAATACTATGGCTATTCCCTGGACCATTATATTGTTACAAGTTAATTACAATCAGATGCGTTACACTAATAAACAATATGTGGTTAGTTTCAGTGTATTTATAAAGCTGTGTCAGGAAAATAAGGTGTTACCACACAGGAACAGTAGCACTGCTTTGACGCTGGGTGCCGCCAGTCTGCAAAACCGAGTGGAGAACTTGCGTACAACAAGGTATGAGGTACCATGGAAAAGTGCGTGGCTTTATGCCAAGTGTAGGTTTTATACATTGCGATTTGAACCTGGAAAAGTTCTTACGCAGCATTTCTGTGCGTACGCACCATTTATACATGAGGCCCCTGGACATCCATGGAAGACAACAATGGTGGATGATCGCAGAATCATTTTCATGGTGAAGAGAAACCCCTTCACAACAGCCAACCAAGTGAACAACACTCTCCAGGGGGTAGGCGTATAGATATCCAAGTCTACGATAAAGAGAAGAATGCATGAAAGTAAATACAAAGGGTGCACTGCAAGGTGCAAGCCATTCATAAGCCTCAAGAATAAAAAGGCTAGATTGGACTTTGCTAAAGAACATCTAAAAAAGTCAGCACAGTTCTGGAAAAACATTCTTTGGATAGATGAAACCAAGATCAACCTCTACCAGAATAATTGGAAGAAAAAAGTATGGAGAAGGTGTGGAACAGGTCATTATCCAAAGCATACCAAAACATCTGTAAAACACGGTGGAGGCAGTGTGATGGCTTGGGCGTGCATGGCTGCCAGTGGCACTGGGACACTAGTGTGTATTGATGATGTCAGGACAGAGGACAGAAGCAGCTGAATGAATTCTGAGGTCTTCAGAAACATACTGTCTGCTTAAATCCAGCTAAATGCAGTCAAATTGATTGGGCGGTGTTTCATGATACAGTTGGACAATGACCCAAAACATACAGCCAAAGCAACCCAGGAGTTAAAGCAAAGAAGTGGAAAATTCTTGAATGGCCAAGTTAGTCACCAGGGGCCTCATGCATAACGGCGTGCGTAGAATTTGCACTATAACATGACGTAAGCACAAAAGCCGAAATGTGTTTACGCACAGAAAAATCCAGATGCAGGAATCTGTGTGTACTCCAACTTCCGCGTTCTTCCGCTCCATAAATCCTGGAAAAGTAACACTCATGCACGCGCCTTCTGTCCCGCCCCAACTCATCCCAGAATTATGCCTCTTTGAATATGCAAATCAATATAAATCACCCTTAAGCTCAGTCTTCTGTGAAAAGACAATGGGAAAAGCACGGGGGAAAATATAAGAATTTCAGCGAATACCAAGTGGAGGCAAAGGAAAAACATACTATTTGTTTATTTAAACCGTGGTATAATGAACAAAAGGAAGTTGATCAAGTGACATAGCGTGTCAATAGCGTGTAAATATTCCAAGTAGTGCAGTGAGAGTAATATGGAAAAAGATGATCCACTGTTGCAACTCCTAATGGGAGCAACTGAAAGAAGAAGAGGAAGAAGAAGGTGTATCAACGCTAAAGCAGTTATGGTATTTGGAATACAGTACTATGACTACTCCCTGGACCATTATATTGTTACAAGTTAATTACAATCAGATGCATTACACTAATCAAAAATATGCGGTTAGTTTCAGTGTATTTATAAAGCCATGTCAGGAAAATAAAGAGTAACCACACAGGAACAGTAGCACTGCTTTGACGCTGGGTGCCACCAGTCTGCAAAACCAAGAGGAGAACTTGCCTACAACAAGGTATGAGGTACAGTGGAAAAGTGCGTGGTCTTACGCCAAGTGTAGGTTTTATACATCGTGATTTGAACGTGGAAACATTCTTATGCAACATTTCTGTGCGTACGCACCGTTTATTCATGAAGCCCCTGATCTTAACCCAATTGAGCATGCATTTCACTTGTTGAAGACTAAACGTTGAACAGAAAGACCCACAAACAAACAGCAACTGAAAGCTGCTGCAGTAAAGGCCTGGCAGAGCATTAAAAAGGAGGAAACCCAGCATCTGGTGATGTCCATGAGTTCAAGACTTCAGGCTGTAATTGCCAGCAAAGGGTTTTTAACCAAGTATTAGAAATTAACATTTTATTTCCAGTTATTTAATTTGTCCAATTACTTTTGAGCCCCTGAAATAAAGGGATTGTGTTAAAAAAATGCCTTAGTTACCTCACATTTTTATGCAATCTTTTTGTTCAACCCACTGAATTAAACCTGAAAGTCTGCATTTCAGCTGCATCTGAGTTGTTTCATTTAAAATTCATTGTGGTAATGTACAGAACCAAAATTAGAAAAAAGTTGTCTCTGTCCAAATATTTATGGACCTAACTGTATATTCTTTGAGGAGT
Source organism: Polypterus senegalus (assembly GCF_016835505.1). NCBI lineage: Eukaryota > Metazoa > Chordata > Cladistia > Polypteriformes > Polypteridae > Polypterus > Polypterus senegalus. Next base: position 120,863,646 of record NC_053165.1, on the reverse strand, counting down.
GCGTCACCCTTTCTAACTTTTAACTTCATGGACGCCTTAATTACCAGTATATAGGACAGATTGCTCACATTTCCTAGTCACTCCCATTTCATCCAGAAGTTATCCTCCAATCTGGTCATCCTATAAACACTTTAAGTGGCTTTAGACAGTTGACGGCTGGACAGACAGAAGTTCTACAGGTTCAAATGCACAGCATGGGATGGGGGTTCTCCTTATAATGTTTAATAGTTCCAGACAAAACAGAACAAGGGATTATTGTGCTACTAGCTGTGCATCCCATCTAAGACGGGTTGAAATCTAAAAAATCAATGTAGACCTCAGTGTTAACGTTTGCAGTGCACCATGCAATCCATGTGTCCGTTTTATGCCATTTGGTGTGGAATTTATCAAAGCAGTGTTAATGTTTGTGATGCGCCATCTGTTGGAATGACAGAGCCTTAGCAACTGGGCAGACACATGTCTTTTTATTAAAGTGGATTGTGTTTGCAGTTTGTATCTCAAGACAAAATTAACAATTCATGTAAGCAGTCCAACTCAAAGTGTTTTGTTAAGGAACATTGTAATTAGGGTTGGGAAGCACATTATGAGGATGGCATGGGGGTGCAGTGGTTAGCATTAAGCATCCTGGATTCAGATTCTCCACCCTGACTGTGTGGAGTCTGCTTGTTCTCACTGTGTCTTTGTGGGTTTTCCTTTAACAACAACATAGAGTGCTTTATAAATAGTGAAAGAATAATCACAACTTCAAAAACAGACAATATAGAAATTGAAGAATTCTAAACAGAGGGCACTGTGAATTAAATTACAGTTACATTTGGGTACTTTGTAGCTGTTTTATGGTTATCATGGCAATTGTCATCGTCCACTTTGATAACATTATGGTTGGATGCCCAGTGGGGAGAGCAAAATAAAAACTCCAGCTAGTGTTGGCAATGGAGAAAATTAATGTACAGTGATGCCAAGGCCAAAGGCCTGCCAGATCCCAAGTGGGCATAGACAAGCTGAAAATGGTTATTGTTCAAGTCAGCCATGGCAATAGAGAAACATTAATTTTTAAAAATTTCATTTCATTTTAAAGCACTGTAGCAATAGTCATGGCCATAATGCAAACAATCAGGCTCTAAAATGTGCTTGTCATGGATTTGAACCTGAGACTACATAGCCTGAATCATACCTCTAGATCAAGAGCCCAGCAAAAATGTTCATTGGCCCAACTGTATGTGTGTAAGAGTGAGTGTGATGACGGAGTGCCCCCTTCTTACTTTGTGCCCAGTACATTTGCAAGTGTACCAAGAGAGAAAACCAATTCTAATGTCCACTTTATACCCTTATTTAAGAGGTTTACAGCATGGACGCCACTAACTTCAGAACTTACCTCATTATAATAGTTGGACGGACAAGATGGTTTGGCCAGGGAGGTCCCGCATATAGTTTTGCACTGTCAACTAGGATTAGCCTTTGGGTTCCTCCAATGGAATTTAAGCCCCATCGATGGACGGGGCAAGGTTTGTGGGGATATCCCTCATGAAGATTTCACACAGTCAACAAGTACAATCAGAATGGTAATTGGAAGGAGAAAGAGCTGGGCTAGAAACATATGTTCTTTAGACAGTTAGGGGGAGAAAGTTTCAACTGATCAGGGGCTAAACGCTTAAAATCAAGGTTAAGCCACAGATTCCTCCTCACCAATGACACTGCTGGTTTACAAGTTTGGTTTTCCATGAAACACAACTCCTGCCAGTTTACAGAAGGCTCAAGGCCTGAATACATTGGCTTTTACCACCATCTACTGGCCATTACAGTTTCTACTTGTAATTAAAAAATACTGTTCTAGAATATTGTCACTAAATCCGAACATTTCCATTCTTTTTTTTTTTCTAAGGGAATACTTTTTTTATATGTTACTTACCTCATGTACTTCATAGTGGTGGCCAAGAAAAAAAAATTATCTCCTGTTTTCATGCAGGATCGACAGAAAGAAGAGTATAACATAACAGAAATCAATGGTGGCCAGTGCTGTGCAAAAGCAAACAATTTGAAAAACGTCCATGGAAAAAGAAAAACAATGTCACGTTACATAGTCCACACATCTGTTATCCGGTTGCTTGCTCAAACTGTGAAAAATGAAAGCGTTTATTGCTAAAGTAATATTAAACAGTTATTTCCAGAATCATCAGCACATTCATAAACAGTACACCCAAAGACTCATGGAAAGGACATTTTGAATTGAAGATTGACTAACGCATGACGGGAAGAGCTGGGTCTTCAAGTCAAAAAGTCACTCCAAGGATCTCGCTCGGAATTTCAAGTGTCCAAAAGGGGGTGTTTAGGGGTTTCCTCATTGGAGGTTCGAGTATCTAGACAGAACACAACATAGTTTTTTACTCAAAATGTTATCTAAAATGTGTAGGATCGTGGAATTCAATGATTTTTGTAGACTGTTAAAAATATATTTGGGGACAGTACAGGTCCATGGACCGGCAGTTGGGAAACACTGTTCTAGATAAATAAGTTTCAATTCAAGCAACTCTGGTGGAACTGCTGAAATGAGGCCTGCCATAGCATTTTTATGGTCTTGACTGTTTTCCCTGATTTGCTTTCAACACAGATCTGGTTGCAATACCTGATTTTGAATCTGGAGCAATGGAAAACTGGGGTTTGATCACATTCAGGGAGACTTCACTACTATATGACCCAGAGACATCAACAGGGCTGAACAAAATCTGGGTGACGCTGGTCACGGCCCATGAAATAGCACATCAGGTAAGTTGGCTCTCCTGCTTTGTTTCTGAATGTACGGTGAAGGAAAGAATATGAGAGGCCCTGGACATACTTTCACTTTACCATACCAGGTTCATTTCATTTCTGCTCAGGTTTAGTAACTGGTTATTTTTCTTGTGAATGTGTATAAATGGGGTTTCTGACAAAAAAAACATTTTACTTGTTTCTGTCAGTGGTTTGGAAACCTTGTCACAATGGCCTGGTGGAATGACATCTGGCTAAACGAAGGTTTTGCGAGCTACATGGAGTTTGTGGCCACTAATCATCTGAAGCCCGAGTGGTCAGTGGTGAGTAAGGCTTTAAAATGACTTGTTTATTGAAAAGTTTTGCCATTGGGAGTGTGAAAGATGAACCTTTAGGATGTGTGGTTGTAAAGTTACCAGTGTGGGTGTTGAAAAGGAACATTTATTGAAATTTAAAGAAGCAATTCCAAATCATGACAGCCAGGTTATCCTATATCAATCAATCAATCAACATTTATTTATATAGCACATATTCATACAAAAAAATGTAGCTCAAAGTGCTTTACAAAATGAATAGAGAAATAGAAGACACAATAAAAGATAAACATAAGTCAACATTAATTAACATAGAATAAGAGTAAGGTCCGATGGCCAGGGTGGACAGAAAAAACAAAAATAAACTCCAAAGGCTGGAGAAAAAAAATAAAATCTGTAGGGGTTCCAGACCAAGAGACCGCCCAGTCCCCTCTGGGCAATCTACCTAACAAAAGTCAAACAGTCCTCTTTGTATTTAGGGTTTTCATGGAAGGACCTGATGATGATGGTCACGTAGACTTCTGGCTTTCAGTCCATCAATGTTGGTGCATCATGATGCTTTGAGTAGGTGGTGGTGGAGCAGGCCGCCACCACAAAGAAACCGGAAAAAGAAACAGAAGAGAGAATAGGGGTCAGTATGGATTTTGGGGCCACTGTGAATAATTATTATGAAGAATTGAACATACAGAGTATCAGTATTAAGTTAAAGTGAAGTTATAAAAAGGCCATGTTAAAGTAATGTGTTTTCAGCAGTGTTTTAAAGTGCTCTACTGTATTTGCCTGGCGAATTCCTATTGGCAGGCTATTCCAGATTTTGGGTGCATAACAGCAGAAGGCCGCCTCACCACTTCTTTTAAGTTTAGCTTTTGGAATTATAAGGAGACACTCATTTGAAGATCTAAGGTTACGATTTGGAATATAACGCGTCAGGCATTCCGATATATAAGATGGAGCGAGATTATTTAAGGATTTATAAACCATAAGCAGTATTTTAAAGTCAATCCTGAATGACACAGGCAACCAGTGTAGTGACATCAAAACTGGAGAAATGTGTTCGGATTTTCTTTTCCCAGTTAGGATTCTAGCAGCTGCATTCTGCACTCGTTGCAAATGATTTATGTCTTTTTTGGGTAGTCCTGAAAGTAGTGCGTTACAGTAATCTAGTCTACTGAAAACAAAAACGTAAATTAATTTCTCAGCATCTTTCCAATGATATAAGAGGTCTAACTTTAGCTATGTTTCTTAAGTGAAAAAATGCTGTCCTAGTGGTCTGATGAATATGCGATTTAAAATTCAGATTACAGTCAACGGTTACCCCTAAATTTTTTACTTCCGTCTTAACTTATAATCCTAGTGCATCAAGTTTATTTCTGATAACCTCACTGAATCCATTAGACTGCTAAAATTTGGAATTTACTGACTTAATCTTAATTTGTTATAAGTACCCAGTAAGACATGAAAGGAAGCTTTTTGTTTCCTAGATGGTAACAGGTCCATGTGGCTACTAATTGCCCCCATATTCGTAAGGCATCTGAAGCCATCCACTGTTAATAACAAGAGAAGATTCTACAAATTTACATTGTCAGGCATGGGCATCCTTTCAAATAGAACTTCCCGGATCACTGGAGGTAAGCACTACCACTCCTGGACACAAGAGTGCGCTGTCGCTGACCATATCACCTTCTTTTTCTTCCATGGAACTGAGAAAAAACCTGCAGAGAGAAATTGATTCTGCCCCTTACGGTACCTCCGCAATAAAGCCAAAGTGCTTCCGGCATGGCTTGTCTCATTCCAGAAAGAGCAGACCTGAATAATGACTCTGAGTCTTCTTGTTTATTCTTTAGTTCACACTTATTTTGGTTTACCTTTATTTGACACGCCATCGTGTGACTGTTTATTTGTGGATGTTGTAAATATTTAAAGGGGCGACAAGGTCATAGGGGACATCTCCTCTATGACCAGTGCATTATCTTGGTTGACAACAACATCGTTGAAACATCAAATGTCAGATATTGTCTGCTCTAAGCCAGTACAGGATCAGATGTTGTGTGCTTTAAACCATGTGAACTGCATATAGTGTTGGCTCTCTTATCACCCCCTTCACAGCAATCATCAGCCAATGCTTATCTTCCAACATGACATGAATACAGGACAACAAATGAACTGCCTTTCAAATGTGTGCCTAAATCAGACATCCTAAATCATTTGTTGTCAATTTGGAAATTAGAAATTCAGCACTTCTAGTAATATGAATGTTGGCATTATTGGAAAATTGAGCATTATGAGGGCAATGCCATTAATATAAATGGGACAGAAGGCTAAGAAAGTGTTATGGGTCTGAGTGAAAACCAAGTATTAAATTGTCATTGGAGTGCAAGACAGCATTGACAACTGCCCAAACACAGACACACACACATCTTTTACTCATGGTCATTACCAGTATCTCTTATTAAAGGTTGTTGATGTGCTGCCGAGGAACATATACTGTAGGCCAGTAGTCACGGATCTTCCTCAGAGCTAGGGACTAAGGAAGTAGCAGACAAATGTGTTGGTTCTCTGGCTATTTCTAAAACCCTTTCCTGTGATCCACATTACTTAGAAGCATTGACCTTTGAGTTTGACGTTAAATATGGATCAGATGCTCACAGTCAGGGGTTGGGCACTGTTGAAGGAGTCTTTGGCTGTTAGCTTTTGAATGCAATATCAGAAGTCAGACAGCAATATGACATGGTCAACCTGTAGTCTACACAATCAAGTAGCACTGGGCTAGTTAGTTTCCAAAATAATAAAGAATATGGAGCTTAGTAGCAGTCAATCACTAGAAATCAGGCACTTTAAGGTTTGTACAACACATTAGATGGTTCATGACTCAGAATTACAAATCGTACAGAGCCAGACTAGTTGAACTCGTGCCAACAAGAGTTTCCAACTGAGGAGTACTAACTTAGCATTAATAACCTTGCAACTTGGTGTCGTCACCCAGTAGCTAGTACTTAAACATTATTAGGATGGCCTCAAACACTGATCAGATACTTTATGTCCAGTATCACATCAGGCATTGCTCAAAATTGAATGTAATAGACAAATTTAGCTAAAAACTATGAACACTGCATGGTGTCAGGCACCTATCACAGATTAGCTGAATATAAGAAATCAGGCACTGCCGATGCAGTTTTGAAATTTATGAATGAACCTGTGTCCATTATGTTAGTGACATTAATTTTGCTGCAACAATGATCACACTTTTAATTTGTATGTCAGCAGCACATTAGTGTCAACACAATCCTTTTTTCAAAGGAAGTCAAATCAGCCAAGAACTCTGGGTTCCAATCCTTTAAGCAAAAGACGCATATTTAGATTACTCCTATTTGAATCCTATCTTTTAACGGCAAATCATCATTTTGGATAACTACAACAACAACAACAACATTTATTTATATAGCACATTTTCATACAAACAGTAGCTCAAAGTGCTTTACATATTAAAGAATAGAAAAATGAAAGACATAATTATAAAACAAAATAAATCAATATTAACATTGAATAAGAGTAAGGTTCAATGGCCAGGGGGGACAGAAAAAACAAAAAAACTCCAGACGGCTGGAGAAAAAATAAAACATAAAATCTTTAGGGATTCCAGACCATGATACCGCCCAGTCCCCTCTGGGCATTCTACCTAACATAAATGAAACAGTCCTCTTTGGATTTAGGATTCTCACGGAAGGGCTTGATGATGATGATGGTCACGTAGACTTCTTCCTTTTAATCCGTCCATCATTGTTGGAGCATCATGAAGCTTTGAGTAGGTGGAGGTGGCGCAGGCCACCACCACAAAGAAACTGGAAAAAGAAACAGAAAAGAGAGTAGGGTCAGTACCGATTTTAGAGCCACCATGAATAGTTATTATGATGAATTGAACATACAGAGTATCAGGATTAAGTTAAATTACGATTAAAATGAAGTTATAAAAAGGCCATGTTAAAGTAATGTGTTTTCAGCAGTGTTTTAAAGTGCTCTACTGTATCAGCCTGGCGAATTCCTATTGGCAGGCTATTCCAGATTTTAGGTGCATAACAGCAGAAGGCCGCCTCACCACTTCTTTTAAGTTTTGTTCTTGGAATTCTAAGGAGACACTCATTTGAAGATCTGAGGTTACGATTTGGAATATAAGGTGTCAGACATTCCGATATATAAGATGGGGAGATTATTTAAGGCTTTATAAACCATAAGCAGAATTTTAAAGTCAATTCTGAATGACACAGGTAACCAGTGTAGTGACGCTAAGACTGGTGTGATGTGTTCGATTTTCTTTTCCTAGTTAGGATTCTAGCAGCTGCATTCTGCACTAGTTGCAAACGATTTATATCTTTTTTGGGTAGTCCAGAGAGGAGTGCATTACAGTAATCTAGTCGACTGAAAACAAACGCGTGAACTAATTTCTCAGCATCTTTCAGTGATATAAGAGGTCTAACTTTACTTATGTTTCTTAAGTGAAAAATGCTGTCCTAATGATCTGATTAATATGTGATTTAAAATTCAGATTACAGTCAACAATCACCCCTAAGCTTTTTACCTCCGTCTTGACTTTTAATCCTAATGTATCCAGTTTATTTCTAATAGCCTCATTGTATCCATTATTGCTGATCACTAAAATTTCAGTTTTCTTTATTTAACTTGAGAAAATTACTATTCATCCATTCTGAGATACTAGTCAGACATTCTGTTAGTGAATCAATAGAATCGGGTCATCAGGTGCTATTGATAAGTACAGCTGTGTGTCATCAGCATAGCTGTGGTAGCTCACGTTGTGCCCTGAGATAATCTGACCTAACGGAAGCATATAGATTGAGAATAACAGCGGACCCAGGATAGAGCCTTGTGGAACACCATATTGGATATCATGTGTCTTCGAGTTGTAATTCCCACAACTAACAAAATATTTTCTCCCTGTCAGGTAGGATTCAAACCAATTTAAGACACTGCCAGAGAGGCCCACCCATTGACTAAGGCGATTTCTAAGAATGTTGTGATCAATGGTGTCAAATGCAGCACTCAGATCTAAGAGGATGAGAACAGATAAATGGCCTCTGTCTGCATTTACCCGCAAGTCATTTACTACTTTAACGAGTGCAGTTTCTGTGCTGTGATTTGTTCTAAAACCCGACTGAAATTTATCAAGAATAGCATGTTTATTTAGGTGGTCATTTAACTGCATAATGACTGCCTTCTCCAGAACTTTACTTAAGAAAGGCAGGTTAGAGATGGGTCTAAAATTTTCAAGAGCTGAGGGGTCGAGATTATGTTTCTTAAGTAGGGGTTTAACTACAGCTGTCTTAAGACAGTCTGGGAAGACCCCCGTATCTAATGACGAATTTACTATGTCCAGACTATTCCAAACGGTTTGCAATTTGTATTGACCCCAATTATTGAATGTATTTTCTGATCTCTCCTTGTATGGACAAGGCCAACCTGCCTAAGTTCAGAGAATGGCTTCTACTCTGCTTAATGCTGCTAGTGTTGTGGACTTAACTTGACTTTATATTCCTTTGAAATAGGACTTCTCAGTCCTGTATTTGAATCTTGTCTATTTGGAGTTTTCATTTTCTCCCTGTGGCTGTATGGAGGTTTTATCTCCCCCCTTCATCCCAAAGACATGCCATTTTGGTTAATTGGTCCAGCATAAGTGAATGAGAATGGATGCATGGGTATAATGGGTTGGCACCACTTGAACACAAACCTACTTTAGATCACCATGACCCTGCAGTGGATTAAGTAAATGTGATTATAGGCAGGTTGATGAACTGAAACTGACCTTATTCTGTACTTACATTCTGTTCTCTCTCAACCCCCCAGGAAGACCAGTTCTTAATCAACAATTTCTTCAGAGCTCTGAAGCAGGATTCCTTCGATACGTCTCATCAGATCTCATTACCAGTGACTAGTTCTACCCAGATCAGACAAATGTTTGATGTCATCTCCTACAGCAAAGTAAGAGGACCTCTTTATGGGATAATGACATCACAATAATGTCACATCTAGCAAATGGAGTAAAGCAAAGCTGTGCCAGACTTTCAAGTTTTTGCTTTTATTAAATTCTGCAGTGACTAATGTAACCCATAACAAGCGGGTCCATCACACCCATCCTGCTCCACCAAAACTGGCTCCCTGTGTGTTACAGTATACATTTCTATTAGTAAGCTATAAAGCTTTAAATGTCTTTGCGTCGGACTACATTAGCACCATGTTGCTGTCCCCCCACTGAGGTCCACTAATTCTGGCAATCTTGTTGTGCCCCAAACTAACCTGTGCTCCACTCGGGACACAGCCTTCAGCTCTACAGACTCACACTTTGGAACGATTTCCCAAAATGAATTAGATCGGCCAACTTTTTTTTAAAAAATGTACTTGATCAGGAAGACTTTTAACTTGCCTGACAAATCACCCTTCTTTCGCTTTAGCCTCTTTGTCCAGATGCTCAGGATGATTATATTATTTGTTCAGGGTTTTTCTTGTAATTTTCTGGTTTATCGTCTCTTACTAGCTGCATGTGGTCTTTGGGGCAAACAACAACCCGAACACTCCCTAGCAGTTTTGCTATATTCGTGAACTTGGAGAGGCATCAGCTAACTCTGCAGAATTACCCAGGGCAGATGACTTGGACCCACCTGTGCTTGCTTCCCCACTGGCATTCGTGAGAAGACATTGGCAATACCATATCTTAGACATATCTCTCATATATGAGTCCAATTAATCATTGTCTTGAGAAAATACCTCCAGATAGACAATGTTTTTAGTGGAAACTTGAAGTCTTGTCCTCAGTTGCTGAGGTGTTTTACTTGTATATTGATGAGCCAAGGTGTTTGTTTCCTTTCAACATTTTGTCTCTTCATCTGTGTCATTAGCACCATGACGGTGTTTGCTGCACACAGGTCTTTCACAGTGAGGTGCATACAAGTGCCAAAAAATGTAAAAGTGCATGCATTCGCCATCTAGTGGCTGTGTTTGAGTGTGAGCAGAGTGGACTGCTATATACATACGCACACAGGGCTTTCATTTATTAATATGTTTGATTCTAATCCAGACCTTTGCGTTTCTTGTATTTATGTTTATTTAGTGTTTAATGCGGATATTATTTGTATCCAACATTGCATATGCCCTGTTGTTCTTTCTGAATTTCTGTGAAGTACTTTCAGTATGGGAAAGATGCTATATAAATAACATGTATTATTATTATTATTATTATTATTATTATTATTATTATTATTATTATTATTATTATTATGTCACTTTGCTAAACTAGTCTCTCCTGTCAAGTTATTGTCTGTGATCGTTAATGCAGGTTTATCATTTTACTAGGGTGCTTGCATTTTGCGTATGCTTCACGACCTTCTGACAGAACCTGTGTTTCGATCTGGGATTCAATCCTATCTGAGGGAGCACAGCTATGGCAATGCACAGCAGGACCAACTCTGGCAAGCGTTATCTAAGGTTATTTTGTTTTTCAGCTTTAAACTGTGTTTAATTTTAGTTGCCCTTCTATACCCCTAAACTGACTTTACTGCATGAGGATCCTTTAAGGCACCGGATAAGTAAAGGTATTCAAGTTAGACAACTTCCAAGTTTAAATACAGCTTTTTTTACATTCTCCTAGGGCCTCATATATAAACGGTGCATACGCACAAAAATGTTGCGTACGTCCATTTCCATGCTCACATCACAATGTATAAAAACTAAACTTGGTGTAAAGCCACACACATTCTCATGCCAGCACAATCCATTGCATATGCACTCAGAGTATTTTAACCCACTGTATCTGAGTGTGGAATCACAGCTACGCAGCAGCTGATTGGAAAGCCCTATAGTGGGTTGGGTTGAGAGCACAGAAGATAATCAGGATACAGCTTCTAGTACACAATGCTTCAGTCATGAACACAGTCTTTTTGAACTTCTTCCATTCGGCAAATGCCTTTCCTATAGGGACCTCACAGTTCAGAAACAGTTTCATCCCAAGAGCTATAAATAAACTCAATTAGTCCATCAAGTGATCCCGGTAGAATTGTTTGTACCTAGAATTGCAATTACCTCACTGTAAACTTGCCCTACAGTTGTAATTTTGCACAATCTGAGCCACTTATGCCCTCATATTGTATATTTTTCATTTTTTTATTGTATCATTATTATTATTATTGTTGTTATTTTATAATTTTATAGGAAAACAAGTTTATAGAGGATTCTATCCATCCATCCATCCATCCATTATCCAACCCGCTATATCCTAACTACAGGGTCACGGGGGTCTGCTGGAGCCAATCCCAGCCAACACAAGGCGCAAGGCAGGAAACAAACCCTGGGCAGGGCGCCAGCCCACCGCAGTTTATGGAGGATTTGCATATTGAATCTCATTGTACCATACAATATCAATAAAGGAATTAAATTGAATTCAATAGAAGAAAGCGCGTATTTACAGATGATGACCACTGGCTTCTAAGTCTCTTAATATTTCCAAGTGCTCTCTTCATGGAGCTCTCGATATCATTTTTAAGATGAAATGCAGTAAAGAAAGTGGACATTTCAACATTTTTTTTCACTGTATCCCAATTTGTTTTCTTTTCTCTGTGCCCTATTATGCTTTTGTATGACACTGAAACAGTGGAATACAATTCGCCTTTTTACGGCGACTTTGATATTTGACAGCTTCTTTTTTATTTCGGCCACTGTGCGACTTTCTGAACTTGAACTTCCGAGTTTCTCTGACACTCTGTATCAGTTGATCAATTTCCTTTTGTTGTTTATACCACTGCTTAAGCCAAGAAATAGTAAGTTTTTACTTGCCTCCACTTCGCATTCGCTGAAATACTTCTTTTCACATGATTTTGCCATTGTCTTTTAACCAAACACTGAACGGGGAAGGTGATATTTATATTGATTGCATATTAAAATATGCAAAAATATGGGAGGACTAGGGGTGGTACAGAAGGTGCGTGCACGTGCGTTACTTTTCACGCTGACCAGGATTTATGGAGCTAAAACACACGGTTTTATGCACCTGAATTTTTTTGTGTATAAGCACATTTCCACTTTTGCCCGTACCCCATGTTTTAATGTCAGTTCTACGCACTGCATTATGCATGAGGCTCCTGGTCACTAGACAGAAATCACTCAGGGCCTCACCCCTCTCTGTTTCATATCTACCTGCAGAGAGGCCAGACGAACCAAAAAATGAGTAAAATGAGAATCTCTAGTTGAAGTAAAGTGAATTCTGTCGACCCAACAGCCAGTTGTGTTTTTAACTGCAAGTGTGTCTCTTGCAGGCTACACTACTCCCATTACACTTGCCTTTCACCTGAACAAATTCTGGTCACAGCAACCTTTGTCTCTGCTCCGGAATTCTTTCAGGGCAAAAACCCCTCTCAGTTGCTCGTCCTCACTGTGACACAGCAGAAGTGGGACTCAAATTCAGAGCCTTTATAATACTGAAGGCAGCGTGATGGAAGATTAAAGAGCAAGAGAAAGTCTGTCATTACTTAAGAGAGTCACTTACAGATATAAATCTGACTGACCGTTCAGCCAACAGAGTTCTCCTGTAGGTCAAGTAGATAAATGGCATCTTATGGACACCCTGTGTGGTTTCTCATCAGTGACACTCCAATCCAGGTCAGATCATCATACAAATGCTAATTTTCTTATAAAAGCTGAAAACAGTTCCCTATGACGGATTCCTGTTTCTCTGCCTTTTAAGATGGCTTCCTACCAAGTGATAAGCAGTAAATGGCCTGCATCTGCTACTTGAGAAAGAGAATTACATTAATCAGCTGCTTCAATCACATACAGCATGGCATTTCTCTTTTCATTTTAGAGTGCTCTACAGGCAGGCAGAATGACTGATGTGAAGAAAATCATGAGCACCTGGACCATGCAGAAAGGCTACCCTCTGGTGTCTCTCAGACGGAATGGAGGAAAGCTCTTCATTACACAGAATGTTTTCACTCTACACGTCTCGGAGAAGAGCAGGTATGGGATAAGGATGAAGTCAACAGAAGTTTGTAGTTTCACCTGCCTTTTTGAACTGGTATTCAATTTCTCCATAGCTTCCTTTGGCAGATTCCATTCACTTTTTACACAAGCAATTCATCGACAGTCAGAAGTCTTCTGCTGATTAAGAAAGAAGGTAAATCTCCAGTTAAATATTTTAGTGCTGGGCTTTCATGTTGCAATATTTTCTTTAACTTCAAGAAATGTTGATTATGTTTGGTTGTAGAGATGGGTGCTCAAAATGTTTTTGGAGTGTAATTAATTCAGTGAGGCTACAAAGTCTACCAACTGTAGCCCCCTTTCTTTATTACTGGCGGGGCTGAACTATACTTATTTGCAGCCTCATCATAGCATTTTTGTTTACAGTGTCCATTGATTTACCAAAGGAGGTGCTGTGGATTAAAGCAAACGTCAACTGCACCGGCTTTTACAGAGTGGCCTATGATCTCCAGATGTTCCATATGATCATCCATCAGCTTCGAGAGAGTGATTTGGTGTTTAGCAGCAATGACAGAGCAAATCTAATTGATGACTCATTTAATTTGGCCAGGTAGGGAGAAGAGACGTTAATCTTTCTTTTAAAGATCAACACATCAGTAGGTAAACATGATATCAAAAAATTAAATTAATCTAGATTCATTGCCCAGACCTATTCTAGCACTAAGCTTTAACCCTGTTCTTGTAGTCTGGCTCTCTATTCTCTTTGATGAAATCATCACTGGCGATGTTGAACTAACCCTAGCATGCGTTTTCATGCGTTCACCCTATAACGGACTGGTTCTCTGTCCAAGGATTGTTCCTGCCTTGCATCCTATTCTTGCTGGGATAGACTCCGGGTGACTTGAGACCCTGCTGTGGTTATTCAGGTTAGGAGGATGGATGGATGGATAATACTCCTCAGACTGGTTACAAGCTTTCATCTGTCTAATCATTCACAGAGAACATCTTGTACTGTTGTCTGATGGCTTGTCTTATCTCTCTTACCTTTCACTCCTATTTCACCTCTCAGGATATTCAGACCAACATTTAGATGAAGGTGTTTGCTATACCAGCTTTCTGTGGGACATTGCCTAGGTCATGAATTTGTTGCTCAGTTTCAACAAAATTGTTAGGTTAAGCGCATATCTATCAGGATTTCGATTAAAACTCAAAAATAAAGGTTGGCACATTTGTTTGGATGTTGCCATTTCAAATCACTAGTCAATGTAACTCAGCAAAGTTAACCATACATGACAGAGGTGATACTTGATTCATTATCCAAGTTCAGATTCTTAATTATGGTATAAGTCGAGCAATCAAGCATCTGAAATCTTCCTGTAGAGAACTGAATCATCACAACCTAACAGAATTAATACTTATCAGACAGTAACACACATTATCAAAATCAGCAAGGTAAATGTGTCTTACATGTAAAGAGCAGCTGATGGGTCACGATGAGGACTATAAAGGTGTGCAGTATTATTAATGTTAATCTCTGAGGTGTAAATAGTGGCCTAAACCCGAGTCTTTTTTTTTAAAATAGGAAAGTAAGGTATGGCAAGGTAAGGTGTCCATGATTGGCTCATGCCTTGCTCCTATTGCTACAGGTTAGATAATGTCTTTATCCATGTCTGCACAGTGATTTAGTCTTCATGTCCTCTGCAGCTTTATAAGAAGAAGCGTGTCCACTTTAGGCACAAGAGTTCCGGCACTGAGGTTACCTGTTTGAATTAAGGCTTCCTTGACTAGACTCAGTTCAATCATTGGTACAAAGTTTGGCTCAGAGCTAGAGATCCCCACCACCAACACCACTATTGGATCTTTAGTGGTCTTGCAGACTATCTAGCTCCAAAAGCTCTAATGACAATGAACCTTTTATGTCAAAAAAGGGTGTTTTGAGCCCCAAATAGATTAGCTGAGCTCACAGGCCCTAAAAAGATGCGTGAATCTACCTTTTAGGCTTAGATACTTCTTATTGGATCACAATGTATTTCCATGTGTATTTCCAAGCCTGCACATAGGTCCCTGTGTGTGTGCAGTAAAGTAAGAAAGAGTTCAGCTTGTGATTAATGTCTTTTCAGGAATCTTTTGGCCTGTAAAAGTTGCAGAAACATTGGCTCGTGTTTGACTAACATTTCTGCTTTTGAGAATTTTTTTAAGTTCAGAAAGCAAGCTGACCGAATTTCGAGTAACAGTACAACTTGCAGAACAGCCACTCAATTATGCTCACTTCTGGAATCGAGCCATTGGAGGCGCGGCTGGCTTTCTGAATCTGTCAAGTCTGTTCTTTTAGCAGATAAAGTATTGTGTGCTGTTGAAAGCCTAGCAAAAGGGCTTTGTCCTGCTACATCCTCTTATTAATATCATAAGCATTTCCATTAAAAGGAAATTGTTTAATGTTAATATACCAGAAATGAAGTAATGTGATCCAATCTTCAAAGAGTGCACTGTACTGTATCTTTAAAACTCTGTGTTTAGAATAGAATTTATCATAAATTCATATAATGCCATCTTTTTTCTGCCTTGTATTTAGAGCACTTTAAATATCTCATTAAAATACTTGATAAGCTACCAGCTCTCTAGTCTTACTCAAGAGAAAAAACAAAATTATAATTCAGAGGGGCTGTTTCAAGTAGCATGTGGCATCATGCCTACTACACCACATTTCACACTAAATTAAGAATTCTATTTTCATGACATTATTAACATTTAGTTAAATAAAATTTCAGATTTTCAAATTTAGTTAAATCAAAATCAATCAAATTTGGTGCGTCTGTACCAAAAGCTCAGGGCAGTTAGAGATACCTATTAAATTATCTGTGTTTATATCAGACTGTTTGTACATTTTAGCAATTCTATAATTTGTTATTACAGGATCAATATAATACATCTCGTCGGTAGACTTATCATAATTTGGCATAAGCTCATGGTAACCATTACACAAAGTCATAAGCACCGTACTACCTTAGTAACATTGGCACTAAATTTACTTCATTGCAAGACATCCCAGCTTTATATGTGCAGTCTTTCCTAGAAGAGGTTCCAGTTCTCCACAAAGCTAATGTTTTGCTTCTTGCCGAAGGATTTCAAACAGTCTGCTATAGGCTTTGTCCAATCTCAACATTTTTCACAGGTCCGGGAAGAACAATAATTGCAGCAGAGGGTTCTCTCCTTAATGGCTTGGACATATAATGAGAAGTCCATCTTCAGCACTTCCTGCTGGATGTAGTGAATGTTGGTTACTACAGCATGCAACACCATCATCCTAAAAATCTAGATTCCGTGATTCTCAAAGATTAATGGGGCTCTCATTTAAAATATCTAAGACAAGGGTTGCAAACCAAGACACACAAGTTTTGTAGACAGATGATGGATAGGTTCAGAATAATCAAGTCTGCAATAACAAGGACATATCTTCAATTGGCTAGCAAGGTAAGGAAGCCTAGAAGCAAAACGTGGTTGTCTGTCATTACGTTAGCCTAAAGAGATGAAGGCAACCAGGACTTGGGCCTCCACTTATGGAGCTGATATTCACAAACTCTGCTGTGGAGAGGAATGAGGATAAAGCTGAATTGGCCTGGGGTCCATGTGGAATGTTGCACATTTGATGTTGAAGGTTTTGCTCCAGCTATGAAGTGAACATCTTGTACTGCTAATAGGTGAGCTTTCAGTTCCGTGGGTTTGAACAGTCATGTTAGGTACTGCTGGATATGTCTTTCCAAGGTCCTGAGTTCTTCACCAGCATGCTTAATCTGTGATCGTAGACTGGAAGTGACAAAGAAACTATTATTTAAAAAAAAAAAGGTCCACTGCTTATATAATTTAAAAATATTAGTGCAAAATTTGAAAAAACATATAACATCCTAGCATTCTCCTATCCAATGATACTGCAACTATTAACTTAAAAGGTTTTCGAGTCTTCAAATGACTTTTCCAAATCTGTAGTGTGCTTTTCTTTCTGGTTACAGACCAATTTGTAGTCAGCTAATCTGAAGTCAACTAACATTTTCCTAGGGTTGCCTTATTCCCTTTAGATCAACTAGCTGTTGACTGTTCTTTGAGAAGTTCTAACTCTGGTAGCTGTAAACACCTGAACAGCTCTACATTTTCTTTTCATTAGTTGACAACAATAAAACTAGGTGCTCTTTTCTAACTGTATGTCCATTTTTCTGCAGCCAGGGAACCCTGAAGTACAATGAGGCCTTTTCTATCAGCCTCTATCTTTGGAAAGAAAAGGAGTACCTCCCAATTCGAATGTATGCCATTCACATGGTCCACATGCTTAAGAGATTTGCCTTCAGCGGAGACTGGTGCTCCTTTCATCTGATTAAGGTACTTGGAATCAAAGATTTTTTTTCGTTATGTTATATGTATTTTATATGTAACATTGTGACTTATATTTTGATATAAAATTCTTTCAAAATCATCGGCGCCCACAGGACATATCCAATTTCTTACACTGCTCTGGCTTGACTTTGTTCCATTCGTCTTCCAGCTTCTTCAACAATTTGCTAACTGTAGTGGGTTTCTTTGCCATAATTTTGTCACCAGTTATCTTCCAGAGATTCTCAATCGAGTTCAGCTCAAGATCCTAGGCTGGCGATTTCATCACTTTGATAGTCTCTGCTTCAAAAAATTGCTTCACCCATTTTCCAGTATGGCAAGGGGCATTGTCATGTTTAAAAATGGCTGGCTGATTGTGTGATGAAACTGCATGTTGCTGAAGGAGGGTCTGACACATATTAGCATTCATTTTGCCATGCAGCTGTATGAGACATGCGACTCCTGCTGCAGAGAACATCTGCCACACCGTGATGCTTCCTACTCCAGACTTTACTGACTTATTCATACACTTTAGGTTCAATCTTCCTGAATTCAACCTCGAACATTATTTGAACCAACTATATTAAACTTGCTTTCATTACTGAATTGAAGTTTGGATCACTTCTCCTCTGACCACCCAACCTGCTCCTCAGCAAAGGCTAGTCTAGCTTTATTATTCATCTCACTGATAAGAGGCTTTGTCACTGTGGAATGGTCCTTGAGACCCAATTCTCTCAAATGACGAGACACTATGTTGAGAAAAACTCTTTCCCTGTTCAGCCCTAAATTTTTTGGGACTTGAATAAATTGTTTCTTTGCATAGCTTCAATATTTGAGAAATTGCACTCTGGAAATGACCAACATCTCTTCCAGTGGGTGAGAGGGTCATCCCATTAGCCTTCTTCTAAATCACCTGTTTCAGTTACCCTAGAGGGGCTCACCATCTCGCAAAATGCCTACCAATTTTGACTAATCAGTTGGGCTTGCCTGGTATTTCAAGAACTTGCCAGATTAGAACCAACTGTTAAATAGTACAACTCCTTCTCCAATTTTGAAGCATAAAAATGTTGCTTAAGCAAAAAGTGATTCATCAGCAATAATTGACTTGTCATTAAGAAACTGGATTGGAACCAAAACCTGCAGCCACTGCAGCTCTCCAGGATCAACATTGCTCACTCCTGAGATAAGAAGTGACTTTGTAAATTACAAAATTGTAATTTGTTCTCTAATTTTGATCGCTAAATCCTAGCAAATTTTCCCCATCCTTCTATCTGCTTTTCAAATTGCATAGACAAGGAGAGTATTGTATAAACCTAAGCTCCAAATTCTTTTCACAGGTTAGCTACCCACTGTGCTGCTCACTGTGTTTCTTTATGTATCGATTGATTTACAAATGAACTAGGAATGAGTTCAATGTATTCGGTGTTTAAAAATAGTGTAGTTTTTGTAGTCCACATTCTGAAAACTGAAACTGTGGGAGAGTGTCCATATTTTTGGCCAAGGTGACTGGAAAGCACCTTTCAATGCTTACTAAGTGCCCTGTGCTACAGAAGGCACAATATGCACATGGTGTTTGTTTAGATGAATCACCACTGGCTTATTTACAACATTTCGTTGAAAGTATGGGTGGTGCAGGTGGTAAGTAAACATTAAAAATCATCCAGAGGTCAGTAACTACATGGCAGCTACCACAACATTCAAAACACAATATTATTTTGGTGCTTCATCATTTTGGAAGGATTTTTGATTATTTGGACTTAATCCTAATATTAATTCTGGTATGCATTTAACGTAATTGTATGGTTGCTACTGATTAAATGCTTAACAATATCAAAATAGTCCTTAATTTCTTACATTGCAAAGTGTGTCCTTTTGTGATTTTTTTCTTTAATTAGACGCACATGCTGGTCATGCTTGGGGAACTTATGTCAACTCAGAGGTGGGATGACAGTGGCACAATGCCTCAGCAGAACCTGCGAGTTCTCCTTCTGTCCATGGCCACTGGGTACAAGCAGCTGCCTGCCACTCACAGGGCACAGGATCTCTTCTATAGATGGATGGAAAGTGATGGAAAGACTTGGTAAGTGAATACTGAAGTCCATCCAAAGTAAAGTGAATTATGCAGCCACAAAGAAACTATGATGAAACAGCCATTAGGAGAGACCTTTATAACCTAAGGATAAGCACTATGAATGACCAAAATGAAAATGAAAAAATTACTTAATATTTCACCAGACTGAAAACCATATTAATTGGTTTAATGGTACACTACTTGTCATATTAACAATACTACTACTTTTAATGATATTACTGTTTCTTAAAGTAAGCATACAATGAAGTGCAATCCTCTTAATTCTAAGTATCTTTCTACAAGGGGGCATGTAATGCAAAGGGGATATTAAATGAATCCATTTAGGTTAGGGGTTAATACTGGTCTATGGCAGTGGTTAGCTAATGAAAAGTTATGATCAGTTGATCTGTTGGGATGACAGAGTCATTGACGTTTCTGGGCACTGTGCTGTGACAACACTTTTAGGGCTCGTTTATACTTCACGCTCAGAACGCGTACACACCTGCATCATGGCTACCATGTGTTCCCAGCATACATTTGACACGTCCTCTGAGTAGGTCCTCAGAAATTAACGAGAGGCGTGCGTGAGTTGCAGTACCAGCAAAAAGTCGGGGGGTGCAGTGTGCTAAAAGTTGGAATGTGACATCAAAGTCTCTGGTTACTATCTACTTGTGACAGAAAGCCGCTTTGCGGATCCTATGAGATGTGCGCACTTCGATGTTTGATGAATGGTTCGATGTGGTGAAGCAAAATGCTGACATACAAATGCATTCATGTTGCTTTTGTATTCAAGCATTGCATATTCCCAATCGTAATAACACGATACATTTTAAAAGTCTCACATACCGTCTTCTGTGTCGTCTTTTTTTTCTAGGGCTTCCTCTAGACCTGACAGCAGTGGCAAACAGCAATAGATTGCCACACAGAACACATTAAATGTACAATATTCCAACTCTCTGCACATTTAGAATCCTAAGATTTATACTTGATATCACTTTCATGATGAAATGCATTAAAGTATGTATGTTACATTTTACATATAAATCGACAATTTCGTTTAAATAATGAATACTGTTAATAATTACACACATGGGAATGACACAGTGGCAGAGCGGTATCACTGCTGTCTTGCAGGTAGTCACGTCGCTGGTATTCTCTGCCTGGAGTTTGCATGTTTTCCTTCTGGGTTTCCACAGTGTGCTCCAGTTTCCTTCCAAAGATATGCAGATTTGGTGACACTAAAATGACTCTAATGTATGTGAGTGCTTGTATTCACCTTGCGATGAGCTGATGCCTGTTCAGGGATTGTTTCAGCCTCGTACCTAATGCTTGCTGGAATTGACAAATCCCTGGATTGATGGATTTAATCATTAAACATCCTTTTCAGAGATATTGCGGTAAGGTGTCATCAAAATTTAATGGGTGTTCCAAGCAATTCACAACACAGCAAAGCCAAACCTGTTCTCACCGTAATGATATCTCACACTACCACTTGGTTGATTCCTCCAGATTTCCGTAAAGTACGTGCACAAGTATAAACAGTAAAACGCTTGCATAGCAGGAGCGTCCGCTACAGCATGCATCACGTCACGTTGCGTGAAATATAAATATTGATTCAGTTCTATACAGCCATCATCAAGTCCATTCTGACCTCACCTAGTCTGGTTTGGAGCTGCCTCTGCTCAGGCTAAGGCCATTCTGCAGCATAACAGCAAAGCATGTGAGAAGATCGTAGGCTGTGACTTACCTCACATTCAAGTTCTGCATGAGTCCAGGGTAAGAATGAGGGCTGCAAAGATCACTGCTGATCCAACTCACCCAGGGCATCACCTATTCCAAGGACCTGCTCAGCAGATGTCTTTGTGCAGTGAAAGCTAAAACAATACATCACCTGAACAGTTTTTTTCCCGCTTGCATTTATTTTGACTAATCAGGTCTGACCTTTTACTTGATATCTAAGAATACCTGCACACTAGACTGCCATGTCATTTTAATCCTACTATCTCTTTATTCATTTATTTTTTGTATTGCCCTTGTATTCTGCATCATATTTTATCTTTTTAAATGTATCTTTTGTATTCTGTTCTGTCCTTGTTTATTGCAGCAATACTATAAAAACAAATTCCTAATACACATTAGTTACCTGGCCAATAAAGTGAATTCAGATTCTGATTTTAACGGTATATACTCTTTCCTATAATGAAAAACACTTTACAGTATTATGGAGAGCCTAATTAACATTTGAGATATCTCCAAATGATTTTCAGATATCTTAAACAGCAGTTCACATTTTATGATGTCTGAAAATTATTTCCAGGTATCTCAAAATAGGTTCCTCTACATTGTGAGATATCTGCAATAAACATTATGACATTATTACATTCGACACAAAGTCAAACTATCAGTACCCAAGGATTCTCTGAAAATTCATAGTCCAGTCCAGTCTTCATCTCTAGTTACTGGATAGCATCCATGTCTCGTAACCATGCAGCAAAATTGCAAACATCAGGAATCAAAAGGTTTGGACATTCATCCTTTCTCAAAGATAATGGGAGCACGACACATACTCCTTTTCAGTGACCTCATGGTCCCCCATGTTCTCCCAATCCATCGACTGACTTCATAGGAAGAGTCACCAGAGACATGAATGTCGCTGCCGAGATAAGTAAACCTCTCGACAAGGTCAACACTCTCTCCACTGACAGACACACTGCTGATGGCTGTGCTCAAGAGGCCTTTAAAGGCCTGGATCTTGTTTTTTATCAGGACACTCGCAAGCCCGGACACTCAGATTCCTCACTCATTCTCTCAAGAGCCCCAATCAAAGCCTCCATTGACTCTGCGAACATCACAGCATCGCCGGCAAAGTCAAGATCAGTGAATCTCTTCACCAAAAGATGCCCCATAGCCTCTGGAACACATAGTCCATGCAAGCGCTGAACAGAGTAGAAGCAAGAGCACACCCCTGACAAACCCCAGAATCAACTGGGGAAAATATGGAGGTTCTGTCTCCACTCTGCACAGCACTCACAGTACCAGTGTACAGGCCAGTCATGATATCCAGCAACTTTGAAGGGATCCCGCAAAGTCTCAGGATGTCCTACAGGGCAGCTCGATCTACTGAGTCGAACACTTTATGAAAATCGAAATAGGCTGCAAGGAAACTCTGCCGATATTCGTGTTTGTGCTCCATGAGAACCTTCAGTGCCAGGGTGCAGTCAATGTTAGACTTCTTATGTGTAAAACCAGACTGCTCCAGTTTTTGATAGGTGAGCAAGTGATCACAAATCCTTGAGGATGACCCTATCAAGGACCTTACCTGGCCCCGAGAGCAGTGTTATCCCCCTGTAGTTGACGCAATCCAGGCGATCACCCGTCTTTTCCAGATAGGGATGACAAGTCGCCAAAGTCTCCCAAATGGAAACAAAGACTGCTTGCAATGTCAGGAAGGCAGCCTTACCACCTGCCTGGAGATGTTCACCCCAGATACCACGGACCCCTGCAACCTTCCCTACCTTCCCTACCTGTGTGATCTAAGTTAGATTAGGTGATTCACAGCTAATTGGAGGATCAGCCTCAAGAACCGTGGACCCAGAGATGTCCATCATCCTAACTGGTGAATCAGCTTTAAACAGCTGGTCAAAATAGTCAGCCCAGCGGGTCACAACTGCATTGTCATCCGTAAGGACCATTCCATCAGCTGCCTTAACTGCAACTCTCTGAGGAACAGATTCAGATGTGAGTAAATGCTTTGATGATATTCATGGTGTCCTGTGAGATGAAACAGCTCCTTCTGGGAACACAGGTGACACCAACAGAACAGTCAGCAACCTTCAGGGTCTTGTCATGGAAGGTCTCCTACATCATTTTAGGGTCAGCAGTCACACCCAAGTATGTAAGTTCCTCACACAAACTGCATGCAAACATATTAGAAACAGCCTGATCTTGGAGTCTGGCCAGATCCAACCTCATTTTCTTAGTAAATGGTAGCCTACTGACTTAAGCTGGATCTTCAGAGAAGCAACAACAAGGCTGTGTTCAGAATTCCCAAACCTCTGTAGACCCTGCAGTTTTGTAAGAGCCTCCAGTGTTTGCCCACAAGGATGTGATCAATCTCCTTCACTGAACTACCAGTATTGGAGTACCAAGTTCAACAATGCAGCTCAGGGTGGTGGAACCAGGATAAGGTTATTAATTTTTCTCTTTTATATTAGTTTTTATTTCTATATTTTTTCTGATCTTACTTGGAAATTCAGTTAAAATTTTCCTTCATCGTGTATTTTTAGTTTTAATTTTGTTTTTATTTTACAAAGACATTTCTATTTTATTTTTATATATATTAGTTTCAGTTTTAGTTTTAGTAATTATAGTATGGTTAAAGAGCTACTATGGAGTTTACTTTTTGTGTCACAATGAGACAGAACTGAACAGGTTTGTATATAATATGAGTTTAATGTTAGTGGAAGATTACTACACTACACAACACACTTTACTATTTGGTTTTGTTTTTGTCTGATTAAAATGAATATGAAATATGAATATGAAAAAATTTACACAATTTTATAATTTTTAAAATATTTTCTATGTCATTTGTGCTGAACAAATGTGAGCTGACTGTTGGCACTTTTTTCTTTTTCCTTTTATTAACCAGAAGAGGCCAATTTGAAGTGAATGAAATTTAGGTGAATTTTAAGGTGTGAGGGTTTTTTACTCTGAATGTTTACAGCACACAACATATCCTGCTTCTATGACAAAGTGCTTATAATGAATGCCTTCAACATTGCATTCAAATATCTCAAATACTGGGCTTTGTTATTTTCTACCAGCCATATTGATCTCTGATTCCATCTCAGGCACAATTTCTAGACAGAATTTTGCCACCTGCAGGCCTAAAAGATATCAAAAATTAGAAAACAGAATCTACTGTGTTTTGACAGGTGTGACCATGAAATTCACAGTAGTGTAAAGGTTAAGGGCAGTGAGACTTGAACAGCCCATCATAAGAACAATAAAGCCATAATGAGCAGAGCAAGAGCAGGTAATAAGAGTATGGACAGGCACAAAATGACATAGACAGAATTCGAGATTAAGAACAATATACTATATACTGTATATTATCAAAACCAGTTTATCCAGAGCAGGATCACAGATAACCTGGAGCCTACCCAAGCAGGTTTGGATGCAAGGCAGGAAAAATCCCTGGTATGCAATATGTATGATATGGCTGATGTTAAGAACAACAAGAATATGGAATTACAACTATCTATTTTGAGAGAGAGAGAAACATTGAAAAAATGGGGACAGATATTTTAAAACAATTCTACTACTGGATTATTTTCATAATATCAGGTATTTTGAGCTGTGAATATTAACTAAGAAAGATAAATTAATAAACATAGCATATATTCAAAAACACCTTAGTATGTTTAGCTTTTCATCACTTTTGGCAGACTCTCTTCACCTACCTGCCTGTAGTTCAGTAGAGACTCTGGAGTTTTACAAGGTTTTGTATTGCTTTGTTGTTAAACAACATTTTTAAAGCAAAAGTGATTGGTCAGCAACAATATGCTGATCTTGTATGATGACTTTGTCTCTCGTTCAGAGTGATGTTTTATTTTCAAAAATCAGGAGTGGTCTCCCCTAGACTTTCTCATGTACTCAGATATGGGGATGGATATTTGAGGAGCAAACCGCAAGACAATGATTATATTATGTACATTAAAGAACCATCAACAACAAATCAAATCAAATTAATAATATATTGAACAATTATTATAAAAGTAAAGTTGAACAAATTGGATTCTGCAGCTGCATGAATAAAGAAATAATCGAGAATGTGTTCAGGAAAAGTACCACTTCCAGTTGATGGATTTGGCCCAAAAGTTAATACAGATCTACAATTCTGGTGTAACAAACACATGCCAAATTTCATCCATCTATATAGTTACGTTTTTGAGTAATCATGTTTACACACACACATTCATAGTTCCAAAAAAATGTATTTTCAGACTCGGGGAGGTCTAAAACGCTCATCAAAACCTCAAGGTCGAATTTTTTTAATGATTACTATACTTTTCCTATACTTCATTTACTTTGTGTGCAAAGTGGCAGGTGAATTACTGTCAACAAAAAGCAGGCACATGAGAAATAAACTGAAACATTACTCACTCATGATTTTTCTGTCCATACATTAATGTTTTTGTTGACCAGCACATTCCAGTTTCAGGTGTTTGAATTACATCTTGTACATCTTCTAACAAGTGCAAAGAAAGGTGGCATGTAAATCGCTTTGTATTTCACAGGCTTTACGCATGTATTCAGCTCACTCTGTCACCGCAAATGCTGTGTAAACAGCCACCCTTCTTCACAAGCCCCCGTTCACTGGATGAATATGTGTGGGCGGCTGGTGGTGGGTGACTTTCAGTTTTAGAGTTAAAAGTTATAAGAATTAAAAACTAACAGCAAGAATATTCATTCAAAAACAAAAACTAAAATTATTTTAGTAAATTATTTTATTTCAGTTTGTCTTTCCAGCTACTTTAATAGTTTTGTTTAGTTTTAGTTTTTCATTTTGGTTTACTTAATTATTTTATTTCAGTTTACGAAAATGTTTTTTTAATAATAGTTTCAGTTTTGATTTTAGTTTTCGTTAACTATAATAACCATGAACCAGGATTCAGTCAAGGAACATGGAGCCTCTTTCACCACAAATTCTTTAAAGCCAGCCCTGTCGGTGCCAGTGGTCACACTGAAGTCACCCATGACAAGAGGTGTGTCACCTCACAAGCACCCATCTACCACCAAGCAAAGTTGCGAATAAAATGTCTCCCTCACTGAGACATCACTCACCGTGGTTGAAGAATACCCTGAGAAAACAGACAAGGCATCCTGAGAGTGCCTTCATCTGAATCTCATAATATGCTTGTTGAAAGGACTGACATCGGGCACCATAGGAAGAAGCCAATCTGCCACAGTAACAGCTACTCCTGGAACATGACAGTCATCAGAGCGACCAGACCAATAAAATGTTTACCTTTTTGCCTATAGAGATCTGGCCAGTCTCAGGTCTGTGCACCTCAGGGAGTGCTGCCTCTGAAATCAGAGTTTACAAAGCTCTTTTGGCAGAAGATAAACATAATCATCATGCAGGAAGGACAAGACTTCCATGCACCAATCCGACTGGGCCGCCTCAAATTGGGACCTGAGTGTTGCTATGCTATGGGCTATGCCTCAATACCACACCAGTTCTGATCCCCAACAGGCCTGAACCCATTGGCTCTAAGACGGTTTTGAGTCTTCCAGGGATGAGGCTCCTGAGGGCTTTCCCCCACCCCCTTCATAATACAAGCAGCCTTCCTATTTGTGGTAGCAGCAGAGCTACTCCTGTGGAAAGCAGAAAGAATTCCTGTCTATCATCTCAGAGCTGTGTCAAGTTTTTGTTTACGGTGGCTGGAGTGCCAATCCTACCACAAACACCCATGATTTCTCTGCGAATTAAGGACTACTTACTGAGCTGAATGCAGTTTAACATCATACCCAGGACAGGTTTTATAAAGACAAAAAATGACTGTTTACATTTCTCTCCCATTTAGCCTATGAAGCTGGCTCCTTTTCCTTTCAAGTGAATTATTGTGGTATTTCCCTCAACTTACTCAAGTTCATTACCAGACTGGTCTACTCTTGCACCTTAAAATACACACATAGGTATACACATACACAAAGACCTTAACTACAAAAGTGCCATGTGAATGATGTATACACAGCCTACTGTTTACCTACCACTTTAACCATTCAAGTTTTGTAGGAATGACGCAACACTCCTTAACACTTAAAGAGACTTGTATATCTTTGGCACGAACAACGTAGGATGTCTTAGATATATCTTAGACCTAAATATTACTTTAGTCTCCAAGAATATATTTAAACATACAAATGCTCAATATTTTGGCTATAGGCCATTTACCAACCACTGATGTCTTACTTTATGTACTGTTCACAATTAGATGAGCTCTCCTCCTCAGCAGGTAAACCTCGCAGTTCAGGTCATATGGCACATCCTTACTGCTCTATGTGCTCTAAATGTTTACCTTATTACTGCAGTCACTCAAGATATAAAGACAAAGTATAGAAAGTAAAAAGCAACTTGGTATTTATTGAAGAACAATATTACCAGTAGAGGAAAGTATAAAAGAAATGTAGATAGAAAAGTCTGAATACATATAGTTTTTAGAAAAATATTACAAAAAGTGTCAAAGATGAATGTCCTTTGGTGGCTTTTAATCTAGCAATTGATATTGATCATGAGATGCTTTAGCTGATGATCAGATGAAAATTGTCGCATGTCTCTTGCCCTCTTCTAACGTCGCTCTTCCTTTGTCTCTTGGACAAGTCATATCTCTCTATTATAAAAAAAAAATCTTGGGAGGGATGTAAGACGTGATCTTCTCAGAAGACACTTTGAAGTCCCGTGGGACTTCTAAGTGTCTTCTGTGCAAGTAGTCTCATGGGACTTCTTACACGACATGCACTACTTACAAAAAAATTCTCTGAGACACTTTAACATCCTGCGAGACAAAGAAGTGAGATAAATGGACAGCTGCTGTACAGGCTTTTAAATGATCATCACGCAACGCAACATGCAGATCATGCAGCTCATCACAAGCAGCAGTAGCTGCTGTACAGGCTTTTAAATGACCGATGCGCAGCACGACATGCAGATCACGCAGCATCGCACAAGCAGTAGCTGGCTTAAAGGAAAGCTGCTGTACAGGCTTTTAAATGATCGTCGTGCAGTGCGACATGCAGATCATGCAGCATGGCACTAGCAGCCCTGGTTGGGAATAACTCATTCACTATAGCTTTATTACTGGCAAATATCAAGAAATGAAAAATGAATGAAATTAAAATAAATATCTCCTTTAATTGTACATACGGATAACCAAATCTGGGGGTTGGCGAGCGAAGCGAGCACGGGGCAGAGCCCCCTAGTTTATTTTAAAATTCCATATAGGATTCTAGAAGATGTGATGTTAAATGCATTTGATTGGTTGGCTACCAATATGATAGATGATTTCACTTACAGTTTTTGATCTGTTTAGTACCTTCCAGAATTTCTCCCCAATCTCTAAACCAATCTGGCAATTCCTAGTGCCATGGCACCTCCATCTGTTTACAAGTTAGAAAGTAATCAATTCAGCCGAGGCATTGCAGCCATTTTTTGGTCTTCTATTTTGTTTACACAAATGTTTTTAAAGTGAGGTACAATTTGGGAAAAGGAGCGACTTTAATATTAATGACCTCCTTAAATGTTAGGTTCATCCTGTCCATCTAAGCAAAATATTTCTTTTAAGGTAAAATAATTCAGGAAGAAAATACACTTTGATGTTAACTGTCATTGTGAAATGAAGTTACTTTTTGCTTGCTTGCATGGACAAAAAATAAAACATGAAATTTAAAATCCATAACACTGCACTAACCTATGACAAATAAATGACACACAAAATCCTTCATTTTAAGTTGGAAAGCTGTCAATTCCACACAAACAGTTCATTCAACCAATGACCTTGCTGTCATGACTACAGTATTTCTACCCATTTCATGATAGGATGAGGCATTGTAGTGGGTTTCAAGCAATTACAATTGATAAAACAGTAAAGAGGACTGGAGGTGTGTGAGTGAGAAAGGAGTACCAGAGAAGTATGTGAAGATTGTTCAGGATATGTATGAGGGAGTGAGGACTTGAGTTAAAATCAGTGTTGGGGTAACAGACAGGATCCCAGCCTACACCAGGGGTCTTCTTTAAGTCCTCACCTCTTTGATCTGGTTATGGATGTGATGAGTCATGGCATAAAAGACCAATCTCCCTGGTGTAGGCTTTTTGCTGATGATGTGGTGTGTAGCACAAGAAAGGGAGGAAGTAAAGAGGAAGTTGGAAGAATGGAAAAGTGATTTGCAAGATAAAGGATTGAAGATAAATCAGAGGAAGACAGAATAGATAAGGTTTAATGATGGTCAGGATTCAGACAGCCTGCAATGAGAGCTGTTGAAAAAAGTGGATACGTTTGAATATCTAGGATCAGTGGTAGCCTGAGGTGGAGAATTAGATACAGAGATGACCCTTACAGTGCAATGTGGATGGAACAATTGGAATAAGGTAACTTGAGTATTTTGTGATTGAAGAATTAATGTGAAGGTTAGTGGTAAGGTTATCAAGACAGTGGTGAGATAAGCAATGATGTATGAAGCGGAAACATGGGCAGTAAAGGGAACGCAAGAGAAGAAGTTGGATGTGGCAGACATGAGAATGTTCAGATGAATGTGTGGAGTTACAAAAAAGTACACAATAAGAAATGACACAATCGGAGGTGCAATAAAAATGTTAGAGATTACTAAGAAATTACAGGAAAATAAATTAAAGTGATATGGATATGAAATGAGGAGACACAATGAATATGTGGACAAAATAGTGATGGGAATGGAAGTACTCGGGAAGAGAAAGTGAGGGAAGCCAAAGTGGAGGTGGATGGATAAAGTCAAAGATGATCTGAAGGAAAAGGACTTGACTGGTGAGAAGATGCAGGACCATGCTGTATGGAGAATGATTAAGCACATCAACCCCACACAGAAGTGGGAAAAGATGAAGAGGAGGAGGAAGAAGAAAAAGACAGCTGATAAAACAGTCTGCCTAAAAAAGAAAAGCAAATATGGTTGTTTCAAAATGTAACTGCAGTACAAAAACTGTTTTCATGGTAATTCTAATCTTATCTGACCCTGTTTTGTAAATGGTGGGAAAAATATAAAAATGTTTAACAAGATGTTAAAAAATGTATTGGAAGATATGGGAGGATAATCCCAGTCTGAAAGAGCTGATTGCTTTTTTTCTTTGAGGCATTATGAAGGTTCAAGTATGACAGCATGTTTTTTTAAAGGATGGTTGCTGTATGAACAAAATGTGTTATATTTTACCATGACATTTGTAATTGTGTTGGTTTACTGGTGTTGTACATTTCTCATAGTGGAAAAAAGTGACAGATTTTTTCCATGCTCAAGAGGAAAGACGGTCAGTGACATAACATTTTGGTGACACACCTAATGAAGACTATGCAGCTGAAATGTTGCATCTCTTACCTTCTTTCCTCTTCAGCGTGGAAATAACATTTCATTTTTATAGGTGCATGTTGGCACAGGTCCTTTCCCCAACTTTCGGTTATTTTATTTCACCTGGACGAAAAAAGTGCAGATATATTTTTTCTACTGTTGATTATATTTATTTTAAAAAAATATATTGAAAGGATTTTTTTTTATGTAGGGTGTACACTCTGGTGGACTTTTAGGAAAATTACTCTCAAACTTTTACTTTTACTACATATTCCCAATCATGTAAATTAGCTTACCAATCAGAGGAGTTGCATTCATGGATGTCTGCAACTTGGGGGTGGTGGATTAACCAATAATGGGTTAGATTTTATACAATTGAGTGGGAATTTGACTGCAGTTGGGCTGTAAACAGCCTGTCAAATTTGGATGCCCTCCTTGAAATACACTTTTAAGATACCTGAAATGGAGCAGAGACATAATTTAAGATACCACAGCATGAATGGGAAATATCGAAAAAATGTATTTTATATATCTGAAATGTGAATCAATATAAAATTACCTGAAATACATTTTAAGATATATTAATAGATATCTTCAAATAACATTCAGGTCATTTTTGGATATGAGAAATGCATTTTAATGCACCTCAAATAAAGGTTTTCAGATATCTTATAATAGCTTTCTGTCTATTTTCAAATATGGAAAATGCATTTCATGATATCTCAAATACATGTCAAGGTATCTTAAAATAGAAGTCCCACCAAAAACAGAGGCAACTAAGGTGGAAAGCATTCAGACCTGGCCTGGCTCCATATAATGAGAATGTTTGATTGATTTTGTACAAGTTGTATGAACTCTTGCACCTCATGCCAAGTCATAGTGACATTTTGGGTACTGTGGAGAACTGCCTTGGTTGTTTTAATACTGGATGGGTTTCTTCAGACCTAGCTTAAAAAAAAGCAGGAGGGGAAGTGGAGATGAATGTGTAATGTTAAAAAGGGAGCACACTGCAATTAAAGCTGAATGTGTGATCCAGGCATTGAAAAGCGGTCCACATCACTGCCCAGGGAGATGAATTACATCATCCTGGCTGACTGAGCAACAGAAATGATTCACTGTGTTACCAGTGTCTTAATGATGAATCATTCTGAATGGTGGTGACTTCTATCAGCGTGTTCCATTCCATTCCATTTGTGGACACTACAAGCTGGAACTGCTGTTTGCAAGTATTAATGACTTTAATTAATATAAACCTGTGGCACAATCTGAGCAGGTCTGATCTTGTCTTACTGCCAGATCCAAGACAGAAGTTCTTATTTGTGTTTTAGGGCCAGTAGGGTTACTGATACATGTTGTCACACATGTGCGATTAGGAGGCAGTCAAAGAGCCTAAAGGTGAGTGAAACATCGCGAGATAGAGGGTTGTCACGTCGTACTCACCTGAATCTCTTTTGCTCAACAGAAAACTTGAAGAAAAATAATTCCTCCACTTCCAGGATTACAAAATGGCCGCGATGACGTCACTTCCGGCCCACCATTATGACGTCACTTCCGGCTCCATCAATCCACCTCACTTCCGTCCCATCATGATGACGTTGTTTCCGGTTCCTGTTTTCAACGTCACTTCTTGCCAACCATTTCCTGTCCCATAATCCTTCTCTGTATAAAGTCGCCATTTTGACTGAAGAAATCTGTTCATTGTTTTGCTCTGAGACTTTGAATCGTTATTTTCTTTAATTGTCTGGACGACAATATATGGGGACGGTCCCCAAAACTTTGTTTTGTGTTGTGTAAGATTCTTTTAAAGAAGAATAACCATCACAATTGGCGTAGCTTCGACAGGATTGTTCTTTGTTTATTTAAAGATGTCGGAAGAACAGGACCTGAACACCGTTCTGAGCACCATCATGGACGATCTGCAAACCCTGAAAATACAGATGGGTGAGACAAGGACCCAGGTAGCAGAAGCCAACGCTCGTGCTGCTGCTGCTGCTGCAGGTGTACGGACGGAGGTCGCTCGGCCACCACCTATTGCTATTGCTACACTAACAGAATCGGACGACATCGAGACATACTTGATTTTTGAGCGCACGCTAAGCGAACGCATGGCCAAGGTCGGAATGGGCGTACATACTGGCTCCCTACCTGAAGGAACGGCGCAGAGAGACTATTATGATCTAACTGAGGAGCAGGCAGCTGATTATGACGCTCTAAAAAAGGAGGTCTTCAAGCGCTACGGCGTATCTCCGGAACAGCAGGCGAGAGAATGGAGGGAGTGGCAGTTCGATCCAGAGAGACCGATAAGAACCCAGGGCTTTGAAGCTTGGGGAAAGTATGTCGCTGGCTACGGCCCGACATTAATAATTCACATAAAATGGCCGAGCTTCTAGCATGTGAAACTTTTGTGCATGCCCTCCCTGACCATATCGCCCAGCAAGTACGGAAGCATAATTTTGAGGACATGGACTCCTTAATCCAGATCACTGAGCGCCACTGGGCGGCTTGCAAATCAGGGAAATCAGAACGGTTCTCCGCCGAACCCAACAGGCACGTGGGGCAACTCCTGAGCCCACCCGACAAACTCCCGACCTGCCGTCCGTAGACGGGACAGAGGTGCCAGTCTTCCCCGCTGTTTCAAGTGTGGGGAGATTGGACATCTGTCCCCTAACTGTACCATCGAGCCCATGGATTGCTCATTAGTTAGGGGAGAAAGGTATTGTGCCACTGTGACTAATCCTTTATCTCTTCCATATACAGGTGCAGTTATTATAAATGGCAGGAAGGTAAGAGCAATGTTTGATTCCGGGAGTAACATTTCCATTGTTGCCACCCGTTCGTTTTACGCAACAGTGGACTAGGATAAAAACTAGTCTAAAATGTATTCATGGGGATATCCGGTATTATAAAACGCCAGATGTGTGTATCAGTAAATCATCACCTAACGAGCATGGCCATGGCTGTATTACCGGATCCCCCTTTTCCAGTTATATTGGGTAGAGACTGGAATAAAATTACCAGCGGTAATAACGTAACTGTACCTAAGAAACATTTAGGCTTAGTAATGGAGAATACTGCTCCGACTGCCTCCACGCCATGTCCCACAGTAGCACGGACCCATACGGGTACCCAATGTGAAGAATTGATGTCCCATCGACCTCTGCGGGAACTAGTGCAGTTAACGCAGAAGACGTGGAGACAGAAACCACACCCCTTAAGGTCGCACAAGACCCTATACAAGATTTAACTGCCCAATTTCTATTAACACCATCGTCTTTTAAAAGGGAACAATGGAACGATGATTCCTTAAAAAATATTAGGAATGCAGTAGTATCTACCGAGGGTTATACAACCCTGGATCCCATGCCACCGATGCCGTTCTTTGTACTTAAAACGAATTATTATATAGAGTGGCAGAACACGAGGGAGAAGTGCGAACGTTGTTGTTAATTCCACGCACTTTTCGGCGAAAGGTGTGTGAATTAGCACACGCTCACCTTCTTGGAGCCCACTTAGGCTCCGAAAAAACATTAGAGAGAATAAAGCTCCGATTCTATTGGCCGGGAATTAACGAGGAGGTCCGGCGATTTTGCTCTTCCTGTCCTGAGTGTCAACTTCGCCAGATTCCTAGAAGGACGCGAGCTCCTCTCGTTCCCCTTCCCCTTATTGATATCCCTTTTGAACGAGTCGGTATCGATCTCGTAGGACCATTGGAACCCTCGTTAAAAGGTTTTAAATATATTTTGGTGCTAGTAGATTATGCCACTCGCTTTCCGGAAGCTGTTCCATTGCGCTCAGCTAATACGAAAAACATCGCACGGAATTAGTAGGGATATTCGCCGTGTTGGGATTCCCAAAGAGGTTTTAACGGACCAAGGGACTCCTTTCACTCGGAGACGTTCAGGAAGTAGCCAAATTACTCGAATAAAACATCTGAAAACGTCTGTCTATCATCCCCAAACTGACGGGTTGGTAGAGCGTTTCAATCAAACTTTGAAACAGATGTTACGCAAGGTAGTTAACGAGGATGGAAGAAACTGGGATCAGTTGCTTCCTCTCGCTTTGTTTGCTTATCGGAAGTCCTCAGACCTCTACTGGTTTCTCTCCTTTGAATTATTATATGGAAGACAACCCAGAGGGCTTTTGGATATGTTAAAAGAAGGATGGGAAGAGGAGGTCCTCCCAACTTCAAATATTCTTGAATATATCGCAATTACGCGATAGATTAGAGAAAATCAGACCTATTCTAAAAGAAAATTTGGAAAAGGCACAAGCAGCGCAGTCACGTTATTATAACCGAAACACCACCATTCGGGAATTTGTCCCGGGTGATCGTGTAATGGTACTCGTCCCAACTTCTCATTCAAAGTTGTTAGCACATTGGCAAGGCCCTTATGAAATTAAAGAAAGAAAAGGTCTCGTTGATTATTTGGTTAAACAACCTAATCGGCGACCTACTGAACGAGTATATCATATTAATTTGCTGAAACCATGGAAGGACAGGGAACCTGATCCCTCGTCCAATCAGCCTCGTTCTCTTTTTATGTCATGTGCCCATCTTAATTTTGGCCCGATTTGACATCCAAACAACGACAAGATCTCGAGGCGGCTATCTTGTCTGTCCCTAAAGTTGTGGACGAGATACCGGACGTACTGCGCTGATTGTTCACGATATTATTACTAACCCTGGAGTGATTGTCAGAGAGAGACCTTATAGGCTCCGGAGGCAAAGAAAGCGGAAGTAGAGTTGGAAATTAGACGAATGCTAGAATTAGGGGTTATTGAGGAGAGTCATAGCCCTTGGTCTAGTCCAATTGTCTTAGTTTCTAAACCTGATGGGTCGTGGAGGTTTTGTAATGACTTTCGACGACTTAATCAGGTCTCTAAATTTGATGCGTATCCCATGCCGCGGGTGGATGATTTACTTGATCGGTTGGGGAACGCTCAATTCCTAACTACTCTTGACATGACAAAGGGTATTGTCAAATTCCCTTAGCAGACTCCGCCAAAAAAAAAAACGCTTTTAGTACACCCAGTGGACATTGGCAATACAGGGTCCTTCCTTTTGGCTTGCACGGGCACCAGCTACCTTCCAACGCCTGGTAGACACACTGCTAAGGCCCCACAATTCATATAGTGCTGCCTACCTAGATGATGTGGTCATTTATTCCAGCACGTGGAAGGATCATGTATGGCAGGTTAAAACAATACTCTCCAAGCTAGCATCTGCTGGTCTTGAATTAATCCAAGAAATGTTTTTGGATTAAGAGAAGCCAAATATTTGGGCTACCTAGTAGGAGGGGTGTTGTTAAACCACAATGTTCCAAAATTGATGCCATTCTTAATTGGCCCGTCCGATGAATAAGCGGCAGGTACAAGCATTTTGGGATTGGCAGGTTACTATCGCGCTTTGTACCGCATTTCTCAGAAGTTGCTGCGCCTTATCTAATTTAACAAGGAACGAGCACCTTTAAAAGTGGTATGGGATATTTCGGTTGAGAAAGCATTCAGTGACTTAAATTGGCCCTTACTTCAGCACCTGTTTTAAGATCTCCTGATTTTTCTGTTCCTTTCATCCTCCAGACCGGCGCGATCGGCCACAGGTTTGGGTGCCGTGCTGAGCCAATGCGTTGATGGTGCTGAACACCCTGTTATGTACCTGAGCCGGAAACTGCTGGACCGGAGACCAAGTATGCTGCAGTGGAGCGAGAAGCCTTGGCGATTAAGTGGGCTGTCACGTCTTTGAGGTACTACCTACTGGGGCGTGAGTTTACTCTGGTGACGGATCATGCTGCTTTACAGTGGATGTCCCTTCATCGAGTCTAACCTCGCATCACTAGGTGGTTTTGAATCTTCAGCCTTATCGTTTCAGTGTCATTTATCGTAAAGGTTCCTTGCAGGCCAATGTAGATGCTCTCTCGTGTCCACGACCTCTCGGTGCAGGTCGCCCGACCCGAGGGGTCTGGGCTGAGGGGGGGGTCATGTCACACATGTGCGATTAGGAGGCAGTCAAAGAGCCTAAAGGTGAGTGAAACATCGCGAGATAGAGGGTTGTCACGTGGTACTTACCTGAATCTCTTTTGCTCAACAGAAAACTTGAAGAAAAATAATTCCTCCACTTCCAGGATTCCAAAATGGCCGCGATGACGTCACTTCCGCCCACCATGATGCGTCACTTCCGCTCCATCAATCCACCTCACTTCCGTCCCATCATGATGACGTTGTTTCCGGTTCCTGTTTTCAACGTCACTTCTTGCCAACCATTTCCTGTCCCATAATCCTTCTCTGTATAAAGTCGCCATTTTGACTGAAGAAATCTGTTCATTGTTTTACTCTGAGACTTTGAATCGTTATTTTCTTTAATTGTCTGGACGACAATATATGGGGACGGTCCCCAAAACTTTGTTTTGTGTTGTGTAAGATTCTTTTAAAGAAGAATAACCATCACAATGTATACATATTGATATAACAAGCAGGAACAATAAAGAGAGTTGAGGCACCTGTGGGCAAATCCTGTATGATTGCAATTGAAAAAAGAAAACAAATGTTATTAATAGTGTCAGAGAGAATGTCTTTTCAGAGAGGAGTCTGGTTGTGAATGCTCAAAATAGCAGAGCTTCCGATGATCTTGATTTTCAGCAGGAAGAGATGGGTCCATGTGGATGGACACCGGAATTATGTCAGTGTTTGAAAAGCCATCAATCTTCCAGTTTGCAGAGGGATGGAAAAATAAGATGTTTTTACAGAGCACCAACCTGTGGAGTGGCAGAGAATTACCCTTAAACTGTCCCCTTTGCAAATGTGTGTGACCCTATATATAGTCGTGTGTGTGCGCATGGGAGACACTTTAAGGGCTCAGGTGATGGTAATTCTCTCTTTTCCTCCTACTGCAGACTGGCAGACTAATAGCTCTTCTCAACCACCATCACTTCCAGTGTTTGTCCACATTTACCCACCTCTTCCTGCCCAGCTGTCCTCTCATATGACTGGAAGAACTGCCAACTCATGCAGTAAGAACAGGATTCCTGTCTGAAAAGACTCGATTTTGCATTTTCATTCAATTTCTTTTGATTTAAATCGATTTCAGTCATACAGAGTTTGCCCATGAGTGCATAAACTTCCTATGAACTTCCTACTGTTAAACAGGGCACTGTCTTAGAATCCTTTGATCTTGTCTCACTTTCGCAGTTAAAAAGAACCATTGACACCCTTAAACCAGCTCACAGGCCTCTCGATATAGTACCACCACGCCTCTTAGTGGAAGCCTTTGATGTTTTGGGCCCATCTTTACTATCCATTATCAATGATTCTATAACTGCTGTGGTTGTGCCATCATTTTATAAACATACTGCAGTCAGTCCCCGTCTAAAAAAGGCAGAATTAGATCTTGGAGTTTTAGCCAATTTTCGCCCAATTTCCCAACTGCCATTTCTGGCTAAAATTCTAGAAAGGATTATTTATAATCAATTGGTCGATCACCTTAACTCCAAGAATTTATTTAAGATCTACCAATGTTGCTTTAGGTGTTTTCATGGTGTTGAAACAGCCCTCCTGAAAGTATTCAACGACATCTCTATTATTACTGACTCAGGTGACGCGGCAGTCCTTCTCCTCCTTGACCTGTCGGCTGCCTTTGAGACTATTGACCATGAGATATTGCTGATGTGGCTTGAACATCTTGTTGGGCTTAAAGGGGCTGCTCTTAAGTGGTTCAGGTTATATTTAACTGGTAGACACTTTTCAGTGACTAAATTCCTCTTTTTCGTCTACTGCTCCTCTTAAATATGGTGGTCCTCAGGGATCCATTTTGGGTCCTATTTTATTCTCTATATACCTTCATCCTATTGGAGCTATTTTTAGGAAATTTAACATTTCTTTTCACTGCTATGCTGATGATACACAGGTTCATATTCCTGTCTGCAACTCTGCAATAAATCAACTCCACAACTGTCTTTCTGAACTAAGATACTGGATGGCTAATAATTTTCTTGATCTGAATCAAAATAAAACGGAGGTGCTTATAGTGGGTCCATCAGCTAAAGCCCAAACTGGTCTTGGACTTCTTGGCTCTTTCTCTGTCTTTTGCAAACCTCAAGTCCACAGTCTAGGTGTTATCTTTGACAGTAACCTCTCTTTTGAGAAACAAGTAAATTCTGTAGTCAAGAGTTGCTTTTTCCAGCTTCGTCTATTAGGTAAGATCAAGCCTTTTTTATCTTCTAGGGATCTTGAGAAAGCTACTCATGCTTTTATTTTTTCTCGCCTTCATTACTGCAACTCGCTGTATTCTGGGATTAGCAAATCCCTGATACACAGGTTACAGTTGGTCCAGAATGCTGCCGCTCGCTTTCTGGTTGGGGCAAGAAAGTATGACTCTGTTTCTCCTATTTTGGCTTCTTTACACTGGCTGCCTGTCAGTTTTCAACTTGATTTTAAAATCTTGTTGCTAGTTTTTAAATCTTTACATGGGCTTGCTCCAGCCTATTTATCTGAATTGTGTGCTTTACACCAGCCATCCAGAGTGCTTAGATCTTCTGGTCAGTTGTCACTTGTTGTCTCTCGTACTAAGTGTAAAACCAAGGGGGACAGGGCTTTTGCAGATGCTGCTCC
This sequence comes from Polypterus senegalus, assembly GCF_016835505.1. Taxonomy (NCBI): domain Eukaryota; kingdom Metazoa; phylum Chordata; class Cladistia; order Polypteriformes; family Polypteridae; genus Polypterus; species Polypterus senegalus. Next base: position 120,824,481 of record NC_053165.1, on the reverse strand, counting down.
TCACCTGTGGAACTCTTTACCTCATTACATAAAGAGTCATTTACAATTGAACTGTCTAAAACAAGATTAAAGACTTATTTCTATTCACTTGCATTCCGTGACCTTCAGTAATACTGATGGTTTCCTCATTGTGATTATATAACATTACTTCTATTTATTATTTATTGTATTTATGTTCATATATTTTATTTCTATGTATGTTATTTGTTTGTTTTCTTTTATTCTATTATTGTAAAGCACTTTGGCCACAGAATTCTTATGTTGTTTTAAATGTGCTATATAAATAAATTGACATTGACATATATTTTTTGATATATATTTTTTAACCTTCTGTAAAAAATGTAATTTCCCTTTGAAGCCAAATAAAGTATAATCTAGTCTAATCTTTACAGAAAGTTATTTTAAGATAATTTGAAAATATGTTAAATTGCATTTCAGATCTCTTAAAGTGCATTTAAGATTTTCTGAATTAAGACATATTTTGAGACACATGCAATTCATTTTAAGAAACAGTATCTAAAATGCAATTTCACATATTGTAAAATACATTTAGAGATATCTTGACATGTTAATTTAACTATAGGAGTACTGTAAGTTTCTGCAGCTAGCTGGACAGATGGTGAGTTCTTTGATTTGTTTAAATGCTCTCCAGGGTCACAGACAAACAACTTGTTTCTTAGCTGCTGCTGACAATTCGGGTTTATTGCACAACTATGTAACCTTTCCAATCTGTGTGTGTGCGTGTGTGTGTGTGTGTGTGTGTGTGTGAGAGAGTCATGTATAGAAGTTGTTTTTGATATGTCATGAGTACTTGTCACCACAAAGGAGAACGCAGGCAAAGAAAATGAATGGATCGATGGAAGCCCAATTTTCTCAGCTAATTTTAAAATCCATTTGCCATTGGCAATTTTTCACTTTTAGCTGAAAGACATTTCTCCATTGCCCTTAGTAACTTGCATACGCTACTCTTTATTTTTGTATTGACTCACTATTGCAAGTCCATAATGTATCATGCATTTGCTGACTCTTTTTTGTGATGTGAGCAGGTTACCAAGGAATCTCAGAGGGCTGTTGTTCCGTGTTGGTGTGAGAAATGGAGGGGATGAAGAATGGAGGTTTCTGCTGAAGAAGTACATGGAAAGTACATCTAGCACAGATAAGCTTAGCATACTTCAAGCACTGTGTCGAACCAGAAGCACTGCGAAGAAACTCTGGTGGGTGACTCACTTTCATCCTACTTAAACACAGAATGTTTGATTTAATGTGATTTATGGCAGATTAATGAATCTTTGTCATGCCATCCTGACTATTTGTGAAGGTTGCTGAAGACATCCCTCCTAAATCATGTGATCAAAACACAGGATTTTGGGACCATTATCAGACAGCTGGCGAGCTCTCCAAATAATAACAGAGTGGTCTGGAAATTTGTGCAGCATAACTGGGACAAGCTGACTACAAAGTAAGTATGCTTGAACATACAGGGATAATGGACAAAGTCTTCATGTTTTTTTTTTTTCCTTACTGAATAAGCAGTGTTCATCAAGTACCTACACCTCTGTACTCTTTATACAGTAATTCATTGCTTTATCAAGAGATGGAGAAATGCTAATATGAGCATAATAAAGCTGAATAAATACAATTAGAAATCAAATAACAGAGAAATTAAAAAACTGTGAATAAGATACTTAGAAATGGCATTTGGGGTAGAAGACACAGGGAAGTTAAAGTAATAAAGACAAAAACATTAAGATATGCATAAGAAACAAAGGAAGAAAGGCCAGTTGGCAGACTGACAGACAGATGAATGATTACAGTGTCTTTTGGCACAAGAAACACGGGCAAATGGAATCAGAAAGACAAAGTCATTTTGCACCAGTCTTCCCATCTTACAGGACTTGTGTTATTCCAGAGAAGGTCATGAAGCGGACAGGGAAAATCAGCGCCAACCCCTCATACCCAGGCCACGGGTTTTTTGAATTTCTCCCATCTGCCAGGCATTACAGGACTCAACTATGCCAAAACAAGCAGATGTAAGAACATTTCAAACCGACACAAGAACTCTGTGTGTCCATCTGGTTACTATGTCTCGGCCATTCTAACAGATAGTGTATTACAAACATTTGTAGTAGTAAAATGCATTACATGTTTAATTCTAATAGATGATGCATCACAAATGTTACACTACTTTCACAAATCCCATACCAAATGGAATATTACAGAGACATACCGTATGCTTTCTGTTCATATGTTCACAAATGGCAAATTCAGCTGGCCTTGCTTAGTATGGGCTGACCCACCTGCCATACCTCACCATATTCTTATATATAGTTAATGTGTATATATGTCAGTGTTTCCCGCACTGCCTTGCACTTTGTATGAGTGTTTACATTGTATGTCTTATATTTACCTCTGATGTGTGTCTGTCTGTCTGTCATGTAACTATACTTAGACAGTCATCAAAAAATTGCAGTCAAATTCCTTGTATGATGCATACTTGGAAGGTAAATATGATTCTGATTCTGAATAGCATGTCATAGGGAACTAAAGCCATGTCATATTACACAATTTTTCCAGCAGTGTTTAGTTGTAGACTTCATGTACATAATTTTAGAAAGTCAGGCCCAGTTGCATAGTGTTACAGTTTAGCAACTTATTCCGACCAGTCTGTGACTCGTTGATTTAATTTTATCTTAAGTCATGTGGGGGGTGCTTTGTGTATGCAAGACAACCAATGAGCACTGACCTGGAAGTACAATGCATATAAGTAGTGATGAGGAATAAGGAACATGAGCGTTTTAGGCCTTACAAACAGACAAGAGGCCTGTCTGTCTGATGTCTTGTGTTTTACATACTGTAACAGAATTGGGGAAGAACAGGTAGAGATTGCGGCTGAACTAGCCATACCTAAAAACCCTTCTCATGAGCACCAGCTCTGCCAGGTTGCACGTCATTGGTGTCAGAAGGACAAATTTGCACTTCTTTCTTGGAAAGTCATCATATAGTCAGGTAATCTGACATCCCCAGTGATTTCTAATCATACAACTGACATATTCGGATGACAAGATCAGCAACTGCAGTTGTTATGTTTCACATACCCTCCAACTAACAATTTGTGTAATGTGACATCGGCTAAGGCAGCTTTGCAGTTATCCACACCACATGGCCTGCTTGCAATTATACATCTGTTTTACAGATTTCAAATAAAACTTACCTTTAACTTGAAAAGGTTCCCCTCACACTCCTCTCATTTCCCATGTATTATGGGATAAATTGTGTGATACTGTCAAACTCATTGTAATAGATCAGGGGTGGGCAATGTTGGTCCTGGAGAACCGCAATGGCTGCAGGTTTTTGTTACAACCAAGTTTCTTAAAGAGAAGTCAGTTATTGCTGATGAAGCTCTTATTGCTTAAGTGACATTTGGATGCTTCATTTTAGTTTTCTCGCTTGTTAAGGTTCCCCACCCTTATTTGCTTATTTCAATCTTAAACAATCTTGTTTTTAATGGCTCCTTATTTAGTAATAAGATGTAAATGACAAAGCAGTCAGCAGTTCTCCATCTAGCTTGTTTCCATTTACATCTGTGTGTGTTCATCATGCACTGTTTGATTTAATAAAAAAATGTGTCAGACTGAAAATGATACGTTTTAGGCTTTAACTCATTTGGATGACATCCATGGAAAGGAAAAAATCTACGATATAAGAACCTTACATTGCAGACTAACAAGCCATGAAATCAAATAAGGCCTGAGATTGGCAAAGATTGGTTTCTAATTAAGCAGTTGGGTTGGAATGAAAACTTGTAGCCACTGTGGCTCTTCAGGACGGACATGTCCCAACCCTGTAACAGATGCATCCATCTATTTGCAGACTCACATAATATAATGCAAGATCATAGTGGGAGGCCTCACTCTATCTTTGGGCATAAGACACATATTAATAGGATGCCTTGCTCATATTTTATGTACACACAAAACCAATTTAAAGTCACTAAACAACCTAATATGCATGACTTTGGAAGAAAATAGGAGTATCCAGGTAAAAAGCCACAAATGCACAGGCAGTATGTGCAAATTCCATGCAGACGATGGCCAAGCCAAGATGGAAACCCAGGATTTCAGCCACCCTTCTCATTGTAGTACCCCTGTAAATAGACTCCACATTGAAATAAAATTACCAAAACTGAGTATAAAAGTACAAAATATTAGTTATTTTATGGATGAAGGAAATACAAAAGTATAAATCTAACAAAAGGCAGGGCAAATTCTGTTCCTCTGCTGGGTTTTATACTCCCATGGCTCTCCCAACTGACTACCTGAAGACATTGTACTGCTGTCTCTTGGTCTACTCCCATTTTCTCTGTTTCTCTTTCTTTCTCCATTACCTCACTGCCAATGAAACTCCGGCTTAAGTCATCTCCTGACTCAAAATCTAAGGACCGCTGATATATGCAGTATTAGCCAAGTTCCAGGGGACCACTAGTTTGGACTCCTCTTCTTGAATATAGCATTTACCTAGCTCTTTCTGGGTGCAATGCCATCCTTATGTCCCTTTAGCTCATTGGAACACCCTTGAAGCTATGCAAGTTGTAATAAGGTGTATCTGGCCCTTTAATCACTTGCTGAAGTAGTCCTTTGAGAATCAGGCTAAAAAGACAACATGAATAAATGAGATCTGACAAGGAAAATGCTGGAAAGAAAAAATACATAACTTGGAATCCCTGTAATAATGTGTTATACCACACACTTCCTCAGATACTTGGTATCTGAAGTACATACAGTACAAGCCTATTTCATGCCAATGCTAGTTAAAGAACTGAACTTCTCTTAATGATGGCGCCTTATTCTGTTGTTACTAGAACCATATTAAAGTTGCCTTTCCAGGACAGTAATCTCTCTTCATCCAATCAACTTTAAGGCATCACTGAAAATACGCTTCCATCATTATTTACAGAAGTGAAAGCAAACATTATTTCAACTTGAAAGCAAAGACACCTTCTATAGTAAGCAAATTTTTAGACTATTATCAGACAATGAGAAATGGTGCATCTTTGTATATGCAGTACAATCCTGGAATAACAGCTTCAAACAGTAGAACTCCAATGTAATCCAATCAGCCTCTTCTTATCTAAACTGACCACACACACAGAGTCACACCACCAGAGGGTGCTACTGGTCAACCAATTAAACAGCAGGCAATGCACGCTAGGTCAAATATTTTAGAAGCACAGTCACACAATACAGTGACTCAGAAACTAGATATACCAAACACCTACTGCATTAAAGAGTGCCATTCCCATGCTTAAAGCGCTTAACAAGATTAAGGTACATTACAATCGTATGATTGGAGGGCAGGCATGGTATGTGACTTAACTTGCTTAGTGGCACACAGTAAATCACACATGGAAAACCTTCAGCCTCTTGATTTAAAAACACAAGACTTACAATAGAGGTCTGAATAAAAACCCTCATCAACAAAATGGGAAAGGAAGAAAAAAGAAAACTGAAATACTCCAATTTTCAATTGGATTTACAGCAAACCTAGTAAAAACTGATAAATAAGAACTAATTTAATGCAGATTACAAGACCACGGGAATGCCTTTGGAAAAGTTGGATATGAAAACTGGAGAATTACCATAACAATGATAATAATATAAATAATTAATTACATTTATATTGTGTTTTTTTCGCTACTTAAATGCTTTTTACATAGACAGAAGGAACCGGTTCAACCACCGGCATTATATAGCACCCTCCTGGATGATGTGACGGCAGCCATTTTTTGCACCAGTACGCTCACCATGCATTAGCTATTACGTGGTGAAGTTGTGAGAGAGAGAGACAATTAGAGACAGGGGAAGATTAGGGGGCCAGAATAACCAGGCTGTGATGGGCAATTTATCCACGACATTGGGATATTCCCTGTTCTTTAAAAAGAATACCCAGGGATCTTCAATGACCACAGAGAGTCACGACCTTTGTTTTATGTCTCATCCAAAGGATGATAGCATGGTGCCTCAGTCACTGCATTGGGTCAAATGGTTCTACAAACACAGGCAACAGGGTAAGCACCCCTGTTGGCCTCACCAACACACTTTAAAGCAGCAACTCAGGCTTTTCCTGTATGGTCTCCCATTCAAGTAGTGGCCTGGACCGACCATGCTCACTTTCCAGTGGATGAAGTTCTAAAGTGCTGGTGGCATTGCTGTCTTAATATGTCAGCAAAAAACATTGCAGCACACTCCAAATGCATAACCCACTGTTAGTCAAAACTTTGAAGACGATACATCCAGTTAATCACTTTCTTCTTCCTCCAAACCTGGAAAAGATTCAGCACTATAAGAGAAGACAGATGCACTGATGGTGCCCACAAGTAGCCCTAAGTGTGTTTAGTTTGTAGGCAACAAAATTCAATATGCATGTCTGCATGTTTACTGAGGACCAAATAAAGGGTCATCCCTCAAAGAACAGAGATTCTAAAAGGAAAGCAGCACCATATAGCTGACATAGTGTGCTGAATGCTGACTGATTCTAAAGCCGGTGACCAGTCAGTAAACATATTCATGTCCTGAGGATTCTTCTTGGGTGTGTGAAGCCATAGCTTTGCTTCAACAATCTGCTTGCAGAGCTAATCATCCAGCACTTGTGCATGTTTGCTTTGGCTCCATTATTGGGTTTGTAAATGAAAGTAACATTCACCGATTAGCCTTTGAGAATGCAGCTGAACAACTCATGCAAAATTCATTCAGGACTCCAGTCTCCACTTGCACAAAGGGTAAACAATTCTCAGTTGGAAGGATTAAGAGTTATCTTCAGCTTATTGTGTGATGAGTCAGGCAGGGAAAAAATGTAATGACAGACACCATTCGACAGCCACGGACCTTAACCAAGAAGCAGAAAGATTCATTAAGCAACACTTTGCTTGGCAACATCTCAGCACTGAAAGGTAAACCCATGTGTGAGTAAAACACTGTAGAAAAATGTAACCTCTTAATTAATACAATGTATGTCAGGTTTCAAATATTTGTATGGGATTGACACAAGATCATTTAAACACTTGGTACTTGCAAGAAATGAAACCATAGTTAGCACAGTTTACTTCCTGAGCTGATGGAGTGGACACTTGCAGATACTTAAAATGTTGGCATGCAACCATGCCTGCAAAATGATTTTTTTAATTAACTTTGCATGCATCAATTCAAAGGGTTGATAGACTGGGTTAAACCATATTTAAGCTATGGAAAAATGCCCATCTTTTTGCATATGTTAAATAATAAATTCACCCAACTGTTATCTTTTCATGAATTTGACTGAAAGAAGCCTGTCCTGCTATCCCAACAGTAAGGGGTACAAAACAAAAACAACTTGGGGCAAGACACCAGTTTGTCACAACCACACTCATTCACATGAGACAAATTTCATTTTACATAAACCATGTGCACAGTGGACATTTATATAACAATGCTACCTAATGGATCCAGCAAACTTGGATTCCATACCTCGACAGATTAGATTACATTAGATAAACTTTATTAACCCCATGAGAAAATTCAGAATTATTCTCCCTGGTCTGCAGGAGTATTTTTCCCCCACAACCCAAAGACATACAGGTAAGACCAACTGGCATCTTTAAATTTGTCCAGTGTAAGTGTGTGTGTGTGGGTCAGGGTCCTATTATGGACCACTGACTTGTCCAAGGCTGATTCCAGTCTTGTGCCAGGTGTTAACAGGATAGGCTCTGGCCTCCTGCAACCCTGAACAGGATTTAATAAGATTAGAATATTATGTTAGGTTCAGACAAAAAACATGCAGTTAATGCCACAAAACAAACTGACTAAGGTTAATGTGGCCCTTAGATACTTAGTACTTACTAACTAACTTTGCTTGTTCCCAGGATGAAATTTGGCTTTCTACAGAAGGTCCTTAAATAAATTATTAAATAAACTTCTATTCAAATAAATTGTGCACAAACACATACAAGAATGACTAAAAAGGAATAAAATTTAAAAAGAAAAAAACATACAGACATGTTACCTTTGTATAAAGGAGCCCCTGTAGTGTTTCTTGACACACTTTAGCTGAATAACTCATTAGTTGAAAGTCCTCAGTGTTAGTGTATCAGAGAAAGGATGTGCAGCATTGTTCATAATGGCACTTGGTTTTAATTTTCTCCTTTGCTATGACCTCCTACATGTCTAGAGTGCATCCTATAACTGAGATAGCCCTTCTAAGTAGCTTGTTGATTTGGTGGGCCTCTTCTGAAGTGATGTTACCAGCCCAGCACACTACAGCACAGAAAATTGCACTGGCCATTACAGAGTTGTAGAAGATGTGAAGGATGTCATTACGCACATTAAGAAAAAAGAGCTTGCTCTGCCCTTTCATATATAGCTTCTCTGTGTTAGATGACTAGTCCAGCCTGTCATTGATGTCGACCCCCAAGTACTTGTAGGTGAATAGTGACCGAATATAGAGGATCTTTGGTGTGGTGAAAGTCAATAACCAGTTCCCTGGTTTTGCTGATGTTTAGTTGCAGATTGTTTTTCTGTACCAAAAAACAAAGTTCTCCTGTTGACTCCTCTACTCTGTCACATCACCTTTATTAATACACCCCATAAGTGCAGAATCATCTGAGAATTTCTGTAAGTGACATGACCTGCTGTTATATTTATAGTCTGAGGTTAACAGAGTGATCTAAAAAGGAGACATGAGTGTTCTTTGAGGTGCTACAGTGTTGCTCACATCCATATCAGCAACACAGTCCTCAAGTCTCACAAACTGTGGTCTGCTTGACAGACAGTGCATTACCCAGGACACCATAGGCTCATTTTCCTGTATATCTCAGGGTTCACTCCTCAGTGGGGATGGCTTGATGGTATTGAAGGAACTGGAGAAAGCAAAAAACATAATCCTCACAGTGCTGCCAGCTTTGTCCAGGTAAGAATAGGCCTTTTGGAGCAGATTGCAGATAGGTTTTATCTGATACTGACTAAAGTACCTGCCATTGCCTAGGTATATTTGTATAATGAATAAGCAAAGAAAGCAAAAGCTTATGTGTTATTTTTAAATGGTGAGACTGTTGTTATTGTTAGTTGTCCCATCTGTCATCCACACTGTGGCACTATCAATGTCTTTGCTCTTGTGGGCTTAGAATTTGTTCTTTTCATATTCCATTGTACTTCAGTATTGCAGCAACTTCTTGCTGGGTTGTAACAATGAACGTTCATGGTCATTTTCATAGTTTAAGGTAGACAGTTCATAGTTCTTAAACTATGAAGAAAAACCAGTAAAGCCAGTATCAAACAATAGCCCTTTGACTCTCCTTTTGGCACCCCAGTGTCAAAATTGTGGTTTCCAAAGTACTCTAGCTTGTCTCTATGGTCCTAGAGGACAACCTTACCAAAGTTGGTCCATATTTGTCAAAGGGTGTAGGACTGTATAGGGAACAGGCATACTGTACATATAATCAGAGAGGTACTCTATTTTATATATCATTTTTTACACATATCATCATGATAATGCACTTAAGAAATAAAGTATTGTCCTCGGATAGATTGCAAGTAAATGCTATGTTCTTAGATTATCAAAAGGCACCTGCTGCATTTGCCTGCCTCTTTAGCCAAAGATACCTTTACACAGCTGTCTCTTTTAAGAAAAGAAGCAACATTCATTTCATCTAACTTTTTTAAGATGTCATGTACAGTAGTTTTTTTTGAGTTCTGCCTAGTTACATGTTTTACTCAGGTTTACATATCAAGCCAGTTCAAAATACAGGATTATCATTAACTTCCTTAACATCCAATTTGACCATGTTCTTATGTTGCATCCAGTGCTGCCAGGGTAGGCACCAGCTTCCTTTAATCCTGGCCAGTGTAAATGGGCTATAAATTACATCTGTAATCTTATAAAATAATTTATATTATTATATTTATATTTGCCATTTTAGTTTAATTTCACTATTAAATGTCTTGACAATATCTTCTTATTCATGTCAGTTTAAGTAGCACTTTCAGTGGCAGCATTGGGCAGGAAACCACCCTAAGACAGATGCCACAGCATGGCAAGAAAACCCAAAAAGCATATATTTAGATAACTTGAGGAAACTGGAAGAAGGTCATACAAACTTCATGTAGAAAATGTCTTAGAGTTTGAAATCAACCAGCGACCATGTGCTGTGATGCATATGCTTTGTCATTTCCAATAAATCATTTAACTGTTTTGTAGACTGTTCTGGTTGGGCAGTGGTCAACACATTATTCTTTGAACCAGGGACCAAATTTCAGAATTCCTCTTGTCAGTTTCAGAGTGGCTTTAACCAGCAAGACAAATTGTTTCCACTACAAAATCACTCACTTTATGGTCTACAATTAAGAAAACATTCATGCATTTGGGATATGGAAGAAAACTTACATGAAGGCATTGATCATGCACAAAGCCTACACAAAGTTACTGTCACCAGGCCAAGGATGGAAGCCAGGTCACTGAAGCTGTGAGGCTCCAGTGGGTGACAGCTGGGTTTCTGTTACTGACCCAATCAATCATATTTTAGTTACACTCAGTTTGAATTGAAAACATAAGGGTTAATTGGAAAGAAAAGAAAACGGATCACTTGCATTAAGTAATTGTTACCTTACTTTCTTGACAGGTTTTCCTTAGGCTCCTCATATCTGGCTCACATTGTGCTTTCAATCACTTCTTACTTCTCCACTCAGCAGAAGTACCTTGAAGTAAGTTTTCTCCTTATGTGAACTGAACAGACAAGGAATAACTGTTGGTTAAAGAAAGTTTTAATATTTTAAGTCACAACGAAACAACATCACAAATCAGTAACGTTTACATATTGTGTTTGTTTCACAGGTAAAGAGATTCTTTAGCTCTGGGAAGAACATGCATAATCTTACGTTTGTCAGGAGATCCCTGGAGGTCATCAGGCTCAATATCTTGTGGCTGCAGAAGAAGAGAAATCCAATCAACTTCTGGTTAAGGCAACAATATACTGAAGCATATATAGCTTCAAGATATTGTGGTGGGAGAATTTGGAGAGATAGTTTCTGGGAGGTCTTCTTTGATTATTAAAGCACAGTGGTATGTTTCTAAAATAATAAAATTGCAGAATAAATGATTGGCTAAAACAGGTTGGTGTGCATTTTATCTCACAGCACCTAGAAGCCCAGTAATAAACAGCATGATTATCAGAAACAGTGATCAGAAATGCTTCCATAGCACTTCTGGTGACCCGGATTCGACTAGCCTTTAAGTCACTGTTTGAGGGGAGTCTGCATTTCACTTGCTATGGGTTGTCATCTGGTATGCTGGCTTCCTCTCATATACCAAAGACATATGTATACTTCAGCCCAGAGATAAGTCAGAGGGAGTATGTGTATGAGAGTACCTTGTGATGGAGTGGATCCTCATTCTGGGACAGATGCACATAAAACTGTGACCTTTAAATGGATGAGATTGGTTCAGAAAATGGAGTAATAAGGATATGCATACAGAAAAATGAAGACAACTGTCCCCACAAATATTTGCACCATGGGGCCATGTATCAAATCACTTGAACCTTCTCAGTGCAGAATTTCTGTATATACAGTATGTCTCCCTGACTTGTTCATATTAGAATGGGTCTTTATATATCTCCTTGGGCCACTGTTATCAAAGTGTAAAAACCACAGTGTAGGTATATCTGAGGAGGACTTAGTGCATCCATTTATGTGGCTAAGTAGATAGAAGTTCAGTATATGATTTCATTGAGCCATTTGCATCAGGTGGTAAGACAGCTTGTGTGTTCTTCTCAGCCCTTCTATAACAAGATGTCGTGACATGAGGAATTGGAACATTTACAAAAGGAGGATAGCTGGACTCTTGTGTCTCACTTGAATTCTGTTAAAATTTATGTTGAAGGGCCAGATTTAATGGTGCATATTCACAGTGCCTACAAAAGGTATTCTGCCCCTTGCAAGTTTTCACATTTACTTTATGGTGTTAAATGTTAATTGAATTTAAAGTGTCTTTTTTGATACTGATCAACAGAAAAAGACTTTAATGGCAAAATGAAAACAGATCTCTGCCAAGTGGTCTAAATTAATTACAAAATAAACACAAAATAATTGACAACACAAGTATTCACCCCCTTTAAAATGAACATGTAAATCATCACTAGTGAAGCCAATTGATTTAGTTGTCACAGAATTATTTCAATAGAGATCACCTATCTGGGGTTTTAATTGATTCCAGCATCTGGAAGGTGGTGAGTGAGCATTGTGGCCTAACCTACACAATGGAGACAAAAGAACACTCCAAGCAACTCAATGATTGAAAAATACAAAATATCCAAGTCACTGAATATCATGTGGAGTCTAGTTAAATGAGTCATGATGAAATGGAAAAAGTATGGCACAGCTGTTAAGCTGCAAAGAGCAGGCCATCCACAAAAATTGAGTGATTGTGCAAGGAGAAGACTAGTGATGGAGGACACCAAAAGACTTATAAAACTCTGATTGAGGCACCCAAGGAGAAGACTAGTGATGGAGGACACCAAAAGACTTATAAAACTCTGATTGAGGCACAGGGTGCAATGTCCGAGACTGCGCATATGACAGCTGTTTTCTGGGTGCTTCAGTAGTCATAGCTTTATGGTAGAACAACAAAGAGAAAGCGCACAAACATGACATCTAGGCTAGAGTTTGCCAGAGGGCACTTGGAACACTTGGAAGTCTGCTGGAAGAAGGTTCTATAGTCTGATAAGACCCCAAATCAGCCTTTTGGTCATCAGACTTAATGCAGTGTTTGGCCAAATGCTTAACATTTTCAAAAACACACCATCTCCACTGTGAAGCACGGTGGTGGCAGCATCAGGCTAAGGGGTTGCTTCCCTGTGGTTGGGCCCTGGAAGACTTGTGAGGGTAAAATGAATGTTGCAAAACACAGGGAAATACTGGAAAAAAATCTGATGTAATGTACAAAAAAATCTGCTCCTTGGGAGAAGGTTTGTTTTTCAGCAAGACAACGACCTCAAGTATAAACAAAAGATTTGACAAGGGCCGTTCACTCAGGATCCCCATGCGACCTGACTTGAGCAGTTTTACAAAGAAGAATATGGAAAATGGCAGTGTCCAGATATGCAAAGCTTACCGAGACTTGCACACACAGATTGAAGGTTGGAATGGCTGCCAAATTTACATCTCCTAAAAACTGGCTTGAAGGGGATGAATACTTACTGTATGTGATCAATTTCTTTGTGTTTTATATTTACACTTAATTTAGATCACTGAGCAGAGACCAGTTTTCACTTTTTTTGTAAATCTGTGTGAAAACAAACCAGTTAAATCCACAATGAATCAAAACTTCCATGGAGGTGAACACTTTTTTTTAGTTCCTGTATCACTGAGGTAGTCAGTCTTTCCCTACGAGCAAGAAGCACAAGATAACAAGGCACTGACACTGAATTAAATACAAAATAAATATCAGTATTAATGAGTAGCACAGAAGACCTGTGGGTATGACAGATACAACATTATTAGCTTTAAACACTCAAATATAGGCAATATATTTACAATAGTGCAGAAAAAAGGACACTGGTTGAGATATGAAAATTCTAATCATGATGATCAAAGAATCCTCACAAGAGAACCAGTGGAAAAAGTTTGAGTCATAAAAGTTAAAGACTTCTCACTAAGAATTTTTAATCCAAGTCTTGGTAGAAAAGGAGCGCGGCACCAATGAATCATCAGTTTCTGGAGGGTTTATATGGTGTAGGTAGTGACTGTTTTGTAAGTTTTTACCAAAGTATTGAAGTTGTCTGCATATCACAAAACATGTCAAGATAGTCAACAGTTCTACTGTGGTCTTTACCTTCAGCCTGGTAGAAACATTCTAAATTTGTTACAAGGTAATAACATTTTGGGAGTGAAAACCATTCAGCACAGCATACATCATTAATGCATTAAAAGTTTGTCAAGCTGCGATTTGAAGGTCTTCAAGGTGCTTCTGTCAACTAAACTACTTAATAATATGCGTGTGTTCAAAAATATTTTCTGAAATTTCTATAGGGTTAACCTTTTACTCAGCTTGCATCTGTGCCTCTGTGCTCTTGATATAGAACTATATTTTTTGATTTTATAAATTATACAGTAGTGAATAAGGCACAAATAAGTCAAGTATACTATCAATGCCACATCCCATACATTTAGACTTCAACAACCATCTTCTGCCTAGCATAGAGAGCCATATGATTGGTGAACCCATTAAGTACAAACTTATAGGCACTAAAAAATCAAAACTTTTAAGAGAGTTCCAGTGTGATTTTTAAAACATTACTGTAAATTCCTACTTTATTGCAAAAAAAGCTTTGAACTCTTCATTGCACAGAAATTTTATTTTTTTTCAATCTTCAGTGAAAATTATTTTTTGTCACTGAGCTATGCAGCGTTTAGATTCTTTCAACTGACTAGGAGTAGAATACAAGTAAGTTTCTTAGTACAAGATAACACAATTGATTTTTTGCGACTGAGTATTGTTCCATTAGGACCTTAAATAATGTTGTTTGCCGATTTGGAGTAATTCTTAATCCACAATATGATAAGAGCACAGAATATTCTCAAAAAATATGTCATAGAGAAGCAAATTGCTTGATGATATTGTTCATAATTTGTGTTTTGTCTCAGATATATTTTTGATAATCTTAATTAAAGCGTGTGTATACAATGTTAATTTTTTAACTGTATTACACCATGCTTTCAAACTAATGAAGATTGTATTTTGTTGATGGTCCAATTCTATTCATTATCTGATATTGTAACTAAAAGATCCCATTCCCTTCTAGCAGTGCTAACCATATCTTCATTGTCACTAGATTATTTAGTTTCTGACATACATATTGACTTAACTTTAGGGGAAGTTGGGTCAGTTTTATAACATTGTTTCTAACTTGCATGTAGTAAAAGTAGTGTGTAGCTTGAAGATTGTATCTGAGTCTCAATTTTTCAAAGGATGCAAATGTATGAGTAATATTCATGTCTCCAAAGATGTTGGGTCTCATTTATAAAACTTTGCGTGGATTCAAAAATGGAAGTATGCATGTGCCAAAAAACAGTAGATTGTGTACACAAAAAAATTAGATTTCTAAAACAAGATTTACGCACATTTCTACCCAATTTACCTTTTGTAAGTCAGAATCATCTTCTAAATGTGTACTTAAATGCACCTCTAACTCCGTCCAGTACTCACCCTGAAACAACCATACATTGACTATACTAATCAACCTCATACATATGCAAATTATTAGAGCAGCCTCCAACTGATTCAACAAGACACTGCCCCCTGCACTTAAGAAGTCCTAGGCTTAGTTTCAAAACTGGGCATGCAATAGCATTCATGGGTTTATTATGCCTCTAAACTGCTTTCTGGGGGTCAGGGAAAGGTGTAAGAAATCAGCGCCTGAGTGAGAGGGTTCTATCATATAACATATAATGATATGATTACTGTACCTCACTAACAAGCTAGTCAACACATACAGCAAGTTCTACATTGGCTAAAATTAAATGAATCAAAGGTTGACACAGGCCATCGAGACACTACTTTTGTCAGTCTTATCCTGTGCCTTGAGAGTTAATGGAATGTAACTACTATTTTTGCTAGGTGTCCTTATTGCAATATGCGTTCACTCAATCGTTCCGATTACTTTAGGAAAACTGGACACTGCTGCAAATCACATTTTTATGTTGTCAAAAGCATTCTTGATGTGACTGTCCGTGTTGGCTCCAGCTACCACACTATCCTTGAATCCGAAACAGTCGATAACATAACAAGGATAAGCTGAGCAAATGTGCAAAAGTGCTTGTTTTTTAACAAAACAAAGTGTTCAAAAAGTGCAGTGATCCATTTATTATAAATATATAAATAATCCATCATAAAAACAACTGATCTTTAGTGGAGATAGAACTAGCAACCAATAAAGTTCTTAAAAATACATTAAAACTCAGCAAACATTATATTACTTCAACTCTCATCAGCCCAGCACGTCTTTTGCCTTCCATCTCCTTTTGGGTCTTTTGGGTCTAACAGCCATTCCTCTCACTTCCTCATGGGACCAATGACCACTCTGCCTTCTCTTCAGCATGCTAGCTCACACCTTGATTGTGCCTTCGTTTTCCTTATCAGTTTCATTTTTCCTTGTTTTGCTAAGGCTTCTTTATACTGCTAGAGATGCAGGTGTGCTGATTACCAACTCTAGCGTGCTAATGAGGCAATCAACTGAAACGTACACATCTGCATGTAAATATACATTCAGTTCATCAACACATCAAACTCCGGTGCCACTCTGCCACACAAGCATGCACATCCACATCTCCGACCAAAGCCCTAGCACTCTGTAGTTATTAAAAATTGTGAATTGCGACAGACCTTTTTCTTCACATATGCACATACACACACACCATATGGAAATGAACTGTAGCACTTTATCAGTCGGTTAATATCTTCCACCACAGTGGGTATGATGGAACTAAAACTAAGCTGAGATATTCCTGACCTGTTAGCCAGTACCCTGAGAAGTGACACCAGGTAGCCAAAATAAACTGACCAAAAAAAAAAACCAAGAAAGTTCTTCAGTGCAAATATGCAGCACTGGCCATCTTAAAAGGGAACTAAAATATTGCCTGTGAATGATATTCCTCACGTTTATACATTTGTCACGTCAACACATGTTATAATAATGACTCAATGAATAAGTATGACTCATCCTTTAACTGGTTTAGTTGATTTTCCATATGTTATTAAGGGAGTCATATTTTCCCAATTTGTCTAAAATGTTATGTACAGTACAGTGCATAGGACAGAATTTAAATAAACAAACAAACAAACATACACAGGTTCTCCCATCAAGTTTTCTTTTATAAATACTGACTGTTGTGTGGAAAGTTGCAAACGTGCAAACAGAGTTCTGAATGTGCATATGCAAGTTTTATAACTCTGACCCCTTGATTTCAGTGGCTTCAATGAATTACAGTGCTGTGTTGATTCAATATTGCTAAAATAAATGATTATCTTGCATGTGTCTCCAACATTGGAACCATATTATAAGCAAATGATGAACCACTGGATGTCTGTGTTTTCTTAAAAAGAAATGGTTCAGATCATTATGTTCATATTTCTTCAAAGATTATAATCTTCAGTTCTGGAAAAACTTGAGTAGACTTGTTTGGGTTCTGTTCTTGTGGACAGTAACAAGTTTATTAGGACATTCTAATAAAGTGAACTTTTTTGAGCTACATAATTAATTATACTGAATAATCTTACATTGTAAAATACATATTATAACTTTTACATTACATGTTTGTGTAAATCTGAAGTTTGTCCAGGATGTAATAAAGGACTCTTCTGGCACTGGGGTAGCTACAAAGGCATTTTGACTAACTGTCATGTAGAAATATAACTAACTTGTTAAGTTACTCCTTCCTGAAACATTCTTATAGAGGACAAAGTAAAAATAAATAATGCATGGCCACAGTGTTGACTATTGCACATTTCCACTAGTGATCCCTAATCCCTAATATGTCAATTAAACAATTTATAAATTATGAGCTGATCCTTTTTTAAGGGAGCAGAACGCTTTTTTGAAATTAATTTTTTTAATCCAAAATGCCTGACTGCTTAATGATGACAAATACAATTTAAAAGTTAATCTACTTCTACTATATAATAAAACACTGTGTGCCCAGTCTCTTTGAGCAATCTGACTGGTCAGTTTGGCTTTGGTGTGACCGTTCAACTTGGCAGTTTGACATGACGAAATAGGAAGTGTGATTGTGAGACGCACAAGGAGGAGTAATGGTGCATGCTGAGCCAGACAGGAGGTGAGAAAGGTGCCTCAAAAATAACGAATGAATACGAGATTCAGGCTTTATAGTAATGTGCTAGAGAAAAAGGGTGCCAGTGTAGAGGTGTTCAGACACGAATGCAAATACAGAGGAAAAGAGCAGAAGGAACACATATGGCAAGAGATAGCAAACATTTTTTTTCATTATTCTATTGCCTTTCTGTGACAGGTATCATGGCTAGTATCAAATAAAATCACCTCTGCAGCTGCTTTCTGCTCCGGACCCAACACTCAAGAATCTTGAACCTGACTGCAGTGAGAATGGATACAATACAATACGTTTTCTGTGTGTTTTCATTAAGGAAAACTGAGGGACGTGATAGTCACACAGTAGACAAAGATCTCAAAGCTTTTCTTCTTTTCTAGACATAAGACAAGGCTGTTTGGCAAGGTAAGTGGAGTTTGTTTTACCATTATCTTACAAATGAAACACAAACAGAAGAAATCCTCAAGAGAAAGAAGATCTAGTTAATGTCTCAATGCCTTATTATTGAATTACTTAATTTTCCGCTCACAAAGAACTTTTTTAATTTAGACAGGGAATTAATTAATTAATCTTTATTTTATATTGAACAGTTAATTTTAGGAGCAATCACAAAGCACTTTAAATAGCAAACAGTGTCAAAGGAACATTAATGAGAAAAAACTAACATTTTATTATAAAAAAAATGAAATATTGACACTAGGAACACCATCAAAAAATCTGATGTCAAAAATACTATATTATGCACTAAGAAAACAAATAAATCAATCGAGACATGGAAATTGCTAGAGGTTTTGACTGTAGCCACAAAGTCTACTTAACTATGAATCTATCTGTGCAGAAAAGACTTACTTGAACAATTGATTCACGTAGTAAACGCTGCATCTACTATTGATTAATGTGTATTTTCTTTTTATAAAATGGCAGCAGCCGAAAGAAGAAGAAGAAGAATACCATCTTTTAAATATTATTTTCATACTACTGATATTTCTTACAGAGTATAATGTAATCATACTTTGTTTTACAAACTGGCTAGCACAGAAAATTGCAATATGTACATATTTTCGAATTTTTTTTCCAGCAACAAAAAAATAATACTTGTGTCTTGACCATTATCTTTTCATTTGCCCTGCTCCCTTTTATAATACATGATGCAGAACAACAAACGTATATAGGAAGAATCAGGGAAAATGAGAGAAGGGCCAGTCACAAAATTACACTTGAGGGGCCAGTGGATATTTAGTACTTTCCCTTATTCCATTATACTTCATGCCATAGCTATAAGTTTATTTAATACATACACAACTTAAAGACACAAATTCTCCAGTTCACAACAGACATATTCACTAAGCATTACAGCTTTTTTTCACGTTTGAAATGTTGTAGCTGCAATGACATACCAGTTGGGTCACATTTTTGTAAAATTACAATATGCTACTTCATATAACAAGAAAATTAAGTGGGATCATTAACACAAAACCTTGATTGTGAAAAAAAAGATTATTAATTTCAAAAATACTAAACTAACTTGACAGATTGAAGGTGCCCAACCAATAAATAAGATATAAATCTTCGTTTAAAACTGTAATAGCTATTTGCATTTCTTATGACCCTGCAACACATCAAAACGCCTGACCCTCGAAAATATGCCTTGCATACAAACTGAAAAGGATTGCAAAATGGGTCTCTTTCTTTAATAGTTCAAATATACTCTGTTCAAAAATACATAAAATGCCTTTAACGGAGAGAAAACCCATAAAACTATGGTTTAATAACAATAAGGCACATGAAGGTTCTTTATAAACAAAGAATATATTTATAACAAAAAAACAAAGAAAAAAATGTCAAGGAAAGGTAAAAATGCACAAATTAGGCAACAGGCTATCTTTAATAAGAAACCTAAAATTAATAAACTCAAATATGAAATCCAAATGCAAAATCCAATAAACTGAAGTAAAATTCAGTAACCTTGCATAAAACTTGATCTGAAATCAATGAACCTCTGAGGGTCCTAAATCATCAGTCAGAATGTAAGGGATTCTAAAGAAAAGGAGAAAAGCTAGAAAATATAATTATTAAATATTTAAACAGTACAATATTTTTAAAAAATTCTGAATCCCTGACGCAGTAACAAAAAACATAAAAAATAATTCAAAAACAACAGAAAAGACAAGAGAAAAGAATGTAACAATAAGCCAAAAAAGGGACCTAACTAAAGTGTGACAACATGCTGTTATTGCAACAAATTGTTAAAATTTCATATACAAGTAAAATGTGTTGAACACAATTTCAGGGAGTCCTAAGTATTGATAAAAGTTCCATGTTAAATAACCAAACAAAAATAAAAATGCTTTGCATTCCCTTACTTTTTATTTTAAAGATATTAGGCTGAAACAAAGACCTATAAGCAAGAGAAAAGGCTAATATGGCAAAATTAAAACTGAGGTTTTCTGTCCTTCCACTTCCTCTGTAATTACATCACTTTGTGTGTGTGAAAAATTCTAAATTCAGTATAAATGAGTCTTCAAGCGTTCCTGGAAACTGGAGTTGGAGAGACTGCCATTGTTTATAGTGTTCCAGAAAACTGGATTTGAAAATACCAATAGTACTGACAGTACTACTGGCACTGTACTTGACAGTGGTGAACAGCCACAGCCAAGTCCTCAGACACAGCTCATGGTTTTATGGTTAATGTATTGCTCTATTCTTCCCTGTCTTTCAAACCCAGAATAGCAATCAAAAGAATGAAATTATCGATATAAGCAGCCACAATTAGATTCCTCTCCATATATTTGATACTTTTTCTCATGGAACAGGACAGGGTACAAAATTGATTTCCAAAATGAAAAGCGTAAAACAAAATACAAGTGAGTTACAATTCCCAGATATACAAAAACTAACAGCTATCATTTAGAAATTCACCAAACAAGAGCCTTCAAAAGCTTCTTGAACACATTGAGGGACTCAGAGTTTCAGATGTAAGTGGGGAGCACCAGCCAGAAGCTACACAACAAAAGAGCCTGCAATGGGATTTGGTACCATGTAGATGTGGTATCACCAGATGCCTTTCAGTAGCAGATCTTAGTGATCGAGAAGGAGCATGGGACCTCACAAGTGTATCCATATACATAGGTGTGGACACACTAACTACTTTCTTGGTAAGTAGCAGTAACACCTCAATTATCCGTCACTCGATTAGCTGTCAGGGCAAAAAAAAAAAAAACATTGCACACATCATACTACTACCATGTGGTATGCTGCTAGCTATTCACATTAGAACAATGTGCTAGCACGTACTGTTCTTCCCCAGCACCAGGTGCCATGCCGCATTTTTAAATCACAGCATCTGTTATGTACATTCAGTTTTAATAGTGTTTCATACCTTTTGTTATAATGAATCTACTCTACATTGTTATGGCCAATAAGACCATAAAATCTGTGTGGTGTTGGAATTGTCACAAAAAAATGTAATTATTAAAAGTTTATGAAACGGAGAAAGTGCTTCAAGTATTGTTTCAGTTTACGGAGTAGGAAGAACAGAGCGTGATGGCGACAAAATTGAAAAACGCTGAAAATGGAACCCGCTGACGGTAATGTTATTCTGTATTAATATTGATGTTTTTCTGTATTGTAATTTTCTTTTCAAATTTTGTTATATTATGTTTTGTTAATATATTGTGATGTGGAGGCAGCTTGTGATGCACTGTGGGGAGCAGAAATGATGGAATGCTGTGTAAGTGATAGGACTGGGTGAAGGGCTTTTGTTTTATAAGGGGTGGCCGTAGGACATGAGTGACAGGAGAAGTAAGGAGAAAAAGGAAGGTGTGGTGGAAGGAAGTTTGAATATAAAGAAAAAACAAAATAAGTGGCAGGAGATAAACCAATTGGTAGGGAAAGCTCTCTTTTATTGTTATGGAGGTGTGCTCCGTAACCCAGATATTGGAGTATAAGGCAGGGTGCCATTTGTTACTAAACAAAGACTTTAAGTAAAATGTAGAAAACTCCTGTATATGCTGGTCATTACAATACTATATTTTGTTGATATAGTTTTGTTATGTAAATAAATAATAACTATTCACGAAATCAATCTATATCATTTTTAAAGTAGCTGTTCTGTTATCCATCTTTTCCCTTATCTGTCACGGTCTCAGTTGCGACCACTGACAGACAATTGAGGTTTTACTGTACATGCCGTTACAGAAAGTTAAGAGGAGTGGCACATGCCCACCTCTACTGATTGAACAGCAGACTTACTGCTGCATTTTGAATCATCTGCAGTGGCTTGGTGGTGACCCATGTCAATACTCCTGCCAGCAGAGAAATTTGGTTGTCTAGATGTGACAAGACCAAAGCCTTATCTGGGAGTTGTGATGCATACTCCATCAGATATTGTCTGATCTTTCTGATATTTTACAGAGTGAATAGTTCGTGTGGAGCGATACATCTAATCATCACACAGATCGGTCAAAATGGAGAAAGAATAAGCAAACAGAACACTAACTCATACTAAAAACGTAGGTACAATGATTGTGCTTGGACCCAGAAACCTACAGCTTTAGATCTCCTACTGACTACACTAACTATAGCAGTGTCTAAAAACAGCATTTCTCCATGGAGCTTTACAAACTACACAAGAACATCTTACAAATGTGAAAGAGATAACTAAATTAAAGCAAAAACAAGACTGTTCAAGTGTAAATATTGACATTAGGAAGAGACTGAAGATGTTCTTGAATTGAGTCAAGATAAAACAATACATCAAAACTATACTGTATAGACTGTATATGCTCAATTTTTTGATTTGGAAATTTAAACTGTGGAGCAGAGGAGTAAATCAAGGAATAGTGTGCTTTTGTCCAAAAAAAAAGCACAAAAAAAACCAAAACATTTTGAAGCACAATTTGTAATAAAAACAAAATTGTGACTTGGCCTAACCTACTGACTACTAACTTTTTTCTTTAAGATACTGCAGCAGCTTCAAATTTCTTACACAACACAGGTTTTCCACTCCTTAGTTATCACCGGGGCCTTTTCTCTCCTTTTATATGTGTTATTTTCAGGTGGGGCCAGCATTTCTGTGGTGACTCAATTTTGTTAACAGAAGAAAGTCTTGCCTTTAAACTATTCAGTAGAGTGACCTCTGTTCATTGCGAATAAGTCAAAAGGTTTTTCCCTGAAAGCTGGGGTGAACATGTGTAAGGCAAGTTTATCACTTTGGAGACCACCTTTGGTACACAAAGACTGGCAAAAAAATGTTGTTATGGGGAGGCTGCATGCTTGAAGGAAAACAAAAAGAATTGTAAAAGGGAGTGTTATTTTAATTTTGTAACGTTGCTCTGAAAAGCAGCTGCTTCATGTGGACACTGTATCCCTTTCAATAGTCATTCCACTTGTAATACAATAAAAATTATGTAACTCTACACAGTAGCTAGGCTGCGATAATCATCATGAAAAAAGGACTTCATTGAAACCAAAGCCCATTCAAGGAAATACTAACACATACTGTACTACCACATTGACAGAATTTCAAGCCAACAATCCTGGTAGAGACATACACTGAAGTGAAAGCACTAACTAGAACCCCAAGGGAACATGAAGAGAAGATGGCAGGTCCTACATGCCCAAGGCACCTCTAAATGAATGACAGTACAGGATCAGTTCCTTTAAGTTTTTACTACCCATTGCTGCCACATTTGAGGAAAATATAGCCTTGGCATATGAATTTGCATTCTATTATGTTATATATAATTTAAATTGATAACACTAATAATTGACTGTAAAAGGCAGACAAACAATTGAGCTGTTTACACTTGTTGAGCTGAATTCCTAAGTGATATAAAAGCAGACACAACACAAAATTCTCAAAAAGTTTTAATATACGTCAGTACAACTTACAATAGAGTAAATGATGCTTTAAGAATGAATTCTGACATGCAAGACAGGAAATACGCATGAACCACAATCAGATAAATATGTAACACCTAACTCTTTAGGCACTTCAGATGTAGGCTGTGTTATTAGAAAAAAGAAATGAGTGGAAGAATTCAGCATTCCATTAGGGAAAGAGTGGCAGATGCTTCTTAAGAGACACCACTCGGGCAAAAATAATGGCTTGTCACTGAGGATCAATTCAGAGCCCAGGATGTTTTCAAGCCACATCCTGTTGCTACTACTGGCCTTACCAAAATGCCACTGAGATTCGACAGCTGAATTATAATGTATTTACAAGATGTCACTTAACAAAGTGACCCCCCACAAATGGCATGTTTGTTTAGACACCACAGTGAATCAATTAATATTTAAATAATTGTCTGGTTTGTCTCTTAAAGAAAAACTGACTTATATTTGCAGCAGGACAGTAATTCTTACTTTTTTAGGGTCATGAAACAGAGTTTAAATAAGTGGTGAATGTTTTCACTAGTGACTCAGCTGATCAGTCTATATTTCATATATACAAAAAACACTTCAATCAATCAAAATTGATTGAGGATTTCAAAAGACACACTATTACCACCCCATGAGTGGGTTGGATAATGGATGAATGGATGAACACTATTACCATTTGCCTTACATTCTGCACAACAAAAAAATATAGAAAAAAAGATAAATACAAATACATGGTGAATTGTAATTAGAAGGAAGAAGCTACACTTAATAAACATGGACCGTTAGGGGCGGATTAATAAATTGCCATAAAAGGCATTGTAAAGTCAACATAAATACATTAGATACATACAAATTAGTAGTAACTAAAATAAATAGTGAAAAGGCACAACAGGTCAAGTACGGAATAAATATGTAGCTGAGGGCATCCGTGAGGAGAATCCAAGGCAATCCAATCATGCTAGAGAGGACAAAGTTGGGCAATACAATAATTAGTGTATAATAAGAGCAGGACAGGTGGGGAATGTAAGAAAAGGGAATCACACATTCCCCACTCACATTACAGAGGGCAGCAGGAGACGGCAACCTCTAGGAGATCCATGCAGGGTTAACCTGATCCTTTTATTATGAATGGGCCAAGGGAAACGCAGGGATACGAGGGCTAGCTGCGTGTGACTCCAGGAGTTTTATAGGTTAGCTATGGCCTGAAAGTGAACCCGTGTTGACACACTGTCCTGAATTATTCAGAATTAATAATCATGATAAGGCATTTATCCCAAAGCAGTGAAACATATAAAGATGTAGTACGCTGCATATGAGGTTGAAAGGAAATATCTTTTGGAAAAATTGAAGTCCTTGGGACAGGGGTTAAAGGATAAATTTAAATTGTAAAATGCCAGTGTGGGCAAGATATGTTTTTAAAGTTTAAAGAAAACACTTAATATACCATGCTTTTGAAGAAATAGGTTTGACTTGAAAAATACCAAACATATCCTTTAATTACCTTTCAAAGTATATCAAACAATTTACCAATATACTAAATCTAAATGTTAATATGAGATTATGGTACAGTTCCAACATCTCTGCTCCACACTCTAGGTCAGTAGGTGGTGATAATGCAGCTTTCGTTAATCTGTCAATCAATAAAAAAGAAATTAGAAGAAGAAAAGAAGAGGGAACCCCAGAAATACTCACATGATCTGACTGAAAAGACGCAATCAATCAGAGACCCGGGGGCCTTGAATTCCAGGTGAGATATCCCCAGCGGTTCACTACATCTTTGTAAAATGGTCAACAAAAGACAGACACAGTATTGGTGGTGAGAAGGAGTGTTAATGTGGGCTGGGTGGTACTGCTTTCTGATCTTTTGTTGCTACTTTTTTCTCTCCCAAACCCATCTGCTATTGAATGTTTTATTTGATATTTTTGTTTGACCCATTTAATGACTGTTTGGGTTTCTTTTGGCTTCAGAGAGAGTTTTGTAATGCCCTGTAGGGTCCACAACGAGACTATGTGCTACGCCCCATTAATTGTTCCAACCTTCTGTACACTCTCTGTTCCCTACTCACACTCTGATAAAGGAGGCTGCCTACTTTCTATTGTCTTGTGGGAACATTACATGTTCTCATCCAGACAGTATCTCTTTCCTGAACTGTGTTGTACTGGTATCCTGGCTATTGCTTTTCTGAGCTTGCAGATTATAGGCACATCTGACTGTTGCCTAATGATGTCTGCACTGGTATGAGCTAGACTTCCATGCTGCCAAGTGTGACTCTCTCCTGTAGGCATGTCCCTTTTCCACCCTGGCGCAATCAACTTGCCACTGAAACTTACTATACTATATACTATACTATAAATGTGAACTAACCTTTTTTTAATTAGAATAAATACATTATAAGAATACATTTTGTTCTAGCTGACCATGTCAAACAAAATTACAAAATTAAGCAAATCACTTCTCCAAATGAGCAAGACGTTTTAATCTGCCCAGTTTGTACAACCTATTCTCCTTTGATGTGGAATTGATGCACATTTGTGGGTGTGTTTGTTTGAACAGGCTCTGCAGTAGACTGACTGGCATCCCTCCTTCTTGAATTCCTGCCTCTGGCCCAGTACTACTAAGACAGGCTTTCAGATCATCATAAATATTTAATGGACAAACCCTCATTAGAATACAGACTCATGTAGGATCACCACTATAAACGGAAATGGGGAAGAAAAGACATTTTAGCAACATAATTTCATCCACTGTTTTGTCGCTTTTTTGTAACCTGCTTTGTCCACTACAGAGCTGCAGGGCGCTATAACCTATCTCAACTGTACTTGGCAAGATGGTTATGTCAGCCAATGGCAGGAAATATTAAAAAATACACCTATGTACAAAGGTATTAAGCCAATTTAAAGCTGACAATCAAATGAAAACATGTCTTTGGGATGAAGGAGAAACAGTAGAGTACCATCTAGAAACAAAAGAAAACTGCTCAACAATGTATACTGGGAAAGGAATAAAGAGCTGTAAGGCACCATAACTTCTGTGCTGCCATGCTTCCCAAGGAGCAAAATTAAATTCTCAATTTAAATATATTTGCACAATTTATGTCCTGATAAACAATCGCATTTCAAAGCCAGATCACTCCTTACAAGTCTTCTAATCTATCTCTTAGTATGGGCAAAACAAAACAATTCATAAATACCTTAGGGAGAGAACCATGCACTGCTATAGATGCAACGGGACTTCTTTATTGACATTTTGTCCAAGCCAGAGATTACAGATTGGCTGTTCATAAAGGTTCAAAAGAGAACCAATGGACTGTTGCTTCATCCATCCTTTGTAGTTAGCCATCAAGAGCAGAATTGTTCAATATCTGTTTAACACTGCTCTTCACTTTCTTGTACGTGTTATGCAATTCACCAGACTTTTAAAAGAGATGCAGATCTATTTGTATCTATGACACACTGTTTGTCCTAGTTTTCTGTTGTGAGATTATGATATATGTTTATGATTAATATTTTTTGTTTTTATAGCAGCTAACACTGAAACTTGTTGAGCAGGTAATTTAAGCAGGCATTAAACACACCTAAACCAGGAACCCTATTTGTCCTGGTGGCTATGGTTACAGAAAGGGTGGTAATTGCATTTTCAAAAGCGACTCTTGGGTTTTCCCTGTCTATGTTACTTCAGCTAGACTTAAAGCTTGATTCTTTTTTTGTACAGTCAATGAATTTGCCATTGATAAATATAATATACTGGCCTAAAAAATCAGTTCCTTGAAATACATTCTAAAGGAAGTACATCACTTTACTGAATATAAAACCACCAAGAAATGGTCTTGAGTTATACAAGATAAAATATTTGAAACTTGACTAGTATGGTGGAACAGTAGCACTGCTACTTATGTATCCCGAGTCATGTTACTTTCTAACCCGCTTGATCCAGACCAAGGTCACATTGGAGTTTTAGCCTATCCCAGCCAAACTAGGGAAGAAGGCAGGAACAAACCCTGACCAGATCACCAATCCATCGCAGAACAAACACACACACAAACACCCATGGGCAAATTTAGCATTGTCAATTCACCTAAACTTCATTTCTGTGGACAGTGGGAGGAAAACAAAGCACCTTGAGGAAACTATTGCAAACACAGAGAGAACATGCAAACTCCATACAGGGAGGACCAGAGCCGCAAACCCTGGTCTCCTTACTGTGAGGCAGCAGGGCTACCACTGTGTCACTGTATCCAGCATCCTGAGTTCAAATCCAATGTGCTATCTTCACCAGTGTATAGTTTGCACCTTCTCCCCTACCCATATGGGTTCTGCTTCTACATCCCGAAAGACATACAGGTCTGGTTAACTGGCACAACCCCAAACTGACCCTGTGTAAGTGTAGGTGGGTAACAGAATGGGCACTGGAATGGACTGACTCACCCTGTCCAGTGTTATTTCCTGTTGTGTACTCAGTGTTGCTGAGATAGGCTCTGGTCTCCTAGCTCTAAATTAGATTAAGTGGGCTTGAGAATGTTATATTTGAACGTTATCCTACTAACCTCCTAAGATATTCAAACATACCGTAATAAATAAGGAAGAATACTTATGTTATCAGAAGACAACAAAGAGGTTTAACCTTTAAAACTCATTTTGTTTTCCTTGTAGATACACCTTAACCAGTAGTCAGACAAACAGGTAATTTCTCGTGCATACCACAGTTTGCCATTTAAATTTTGGTCTGTTGTTATACAGCACCATTTTCAGGAGGTTGGCTCATGGGAAGAAAAAAGATTATCAGTTACACAGAAATATTTAAGTATTAAACTAGCACATAAGCATATTAAGCATGTGGTATTTTGTTAAATTAGATAAAGACAGGTTCCATGTTTTACTAATAAATATCCAGGCACACAGACACTCAGAAATGCCTGAAAAAGCTGTGCTATATTGCACCATGTTTTGTGTTTGTTGTGCAAAGTGTGTTACCAGTGAAACCTTTTCTAAATGTCAGATCACATCGCAAGACTACCTCTAGTCAATGCTGACCTTTAAAAAGAATAATTTACATTCTACAACTGAATAGGTAATTGTAAACATGGTTTGTGCATGTGATGTTTGTTCTGTGTGGTAGATGTCATTTTTCCTACAGTGGTTAATCTTCCCATTTATAGTCTTTAAATTGAACCCAGTATGGCTGGGATATATTCCAGCTCCCAGTGACCTTCTGCTGGATAAGGGAGTGCAGGGGTAAAGGAAACTGTGTGTATGCACAGGAAAGAAAAATTATTGGCAAGCAAATAATCTCCCACTACAAATGTGACATTTCTAAAATACAGCTATAGCAATCTATATATACATATTTATAGAGTAATATATATAGCATATATACTGTACATGTACACCCTGAATTTGTTCATAATTAAATATATTTTAATGACTAACATTATGTCTTTCAGTTCTGCTCAGAGTAGTAGGGGAATAAGGCTTACTTTAACATTTTTTGTAGCAATTAATAAAAGTAACATAAGCTGACAATTATTTATTTTATACAATGAAATTTACATATGATAATGGTGCAACCATTTATAAACTACTAAGAGAGAACTGGCAGGTTAAGCGATTTTCTCAGGGTCATGGACTGCTTCAGAGGTGGAAAATGAGTTATACAGTTATTATTTAACATATATTATTCATATACTTTTTAACGTTGTCCCATTAATAACGCAGAAATTAACAAAATTAGGTCAGGCTATGATGAATATAGCTTTGTCTTGAAACTTTTAATACCAATCATAATCGCAATCCTATTGAGCGCTATTTTTCTTAATTTCTTCTTTCCTTCTTTCTTTCTCTCTCACTCTTTCTCCGGTTGTGTCCTTGAGTGAAACCTGTCCTAGGATCGATGTGACGTCACTAGAAGGCAGGCTAGTGAACTCGGTCTTTGTCTTAATTTTAAACAGCCTTCGGCACCGAAGGGACTGTCTGCGCGCGGGTGCTGGGTGCATTTGGAAAAGCTCGTGTGTGAAGTTTCACCCAAGGGATGTGGTGGCATCCCGCATTTCTGTCATTACTATAATACTTGAAATGCTGTGAATTATCTTGTGTTCTCGATGTACGTTCAGATGGAGTCATACAACAATCGCAGTGTGCGACCAGATCTTCGGAGGCTTTTTGCGGCATGCGATGTCAACAGGTCCGGGGCAATTGAATACGAGGACTTCGCCACCGTATGCCGGGAGCTCAGTGTGCCAGTATCTCAGGTTAAACTACTCTTTAACAAGTTAGACACAGATATGGATGGGATAATTAACTACGGTGACTTTTCTTCGCGATTTCATGAGGTCTCCGAATCTCTGGATTTCGCTTCTTTCGACGGGACATTTCACTCATCAAAAAGCGCTTGGGAGGAGTTTGAGGAGAAGCTTGGAGATGATATACAATACCTTAGAAGGTAAATCGATTTTTTAAAATAATTATGGGATTGTATTGAATAAAATGACAACATAATCAAAGTTTTGTGCAGTCGTTTTTCTGCGTCAAATGTTTCCCTGCACGGGATCTCTTACAAAGAAGACAAAAAAAAAAAAACAGGAAAGCAGGAAAACAGGATCTATACTGCGCGTTTCATAAACCTATCCGATGACAAAAAAAGGTAACTTTAGATTGTTATAGGATTATTCGTAATGTAAGAAAAGTCTATTCTGATCCATAAGATTTTCAATTCATCCATTTTCGAACTCTAATTCAGTGAAGGTCATGCAGTAAATGGCTCTGTATCGCCCACACATCTCCCTCTCTCACGCACACACAAAGAGGGAGAAAACTAACACTGGCCGGAGTTTGAACCAAGGATAATTTGCGTGACAGTTTAAATTTCCAGTTTAAAACAACTGTGTGACCGAGGGTGCTGAGTATTTTCAGTATATGTTAGTGAAGGCATGTTTGCTTAGGCTGGCATTCAGGACAGGAGTATGCTCTGAGGATTTCCTCTAACTGTTGAAATACAAGCTGCCATGTAGAAAACTTTCACTTTGTTTGCATGTGGTCTCTTGTGGCCAAGCATTACCTTTTTTCAAGCTTGACTTGCTGCTACTGGATTAGATTCCTCAAATCTGTGAACAGGAAAACTGGGTATGACAATGGAGGAGAGATTGTTAACTAGAAGCAACTGTACTTCACAACTTACATGAAAATCAACTCAGCTGTATACTGTACAGAAAACTACATATGAATATGACCAGTTGAAATACAGTGAAGAACTTGTTTAATAATATCCATCCATCCATCCATTTTCTAACCCGCTGAATCTGAATACAGGGTCATGGGGGTCTGCTGGAGCCAATCCCAGCCAACACCGGGCACAAGGCAGGAACCAATCCTGGGCAGGGTGCCAACCCACCACAGGACACACACAAACACACCAAGCACACACTAGGGCCAATTTAGAATCGCCAATCCACCTAACCTGCATGTCTATGGACTGTGGGAGGAAACTTGAGCGCCCGGAGAAAACCCACGCAGACACGGGGAGAACATGCAAACTCCACGCAGGGAGGACCCGGGAAGCGAACCTGGGTCTCCTAACTGCAAGGCAGCAGCGCTACCACTGCGCCACCGTGCCACCCACATTTAATAATATACTATTTGGATATGGACATTCACTTAAATGAAGGAAAAGCATTGTTGTGTTTTACAGAGTTTATGTTTGGTGGTGAAATCATTAGTGCATTCAGTTGTCAGTGCTGGTGGCACATTAATTACAGCTGAGTTTATTATTTGTGAAACGTATTGTAATACAAATACCACTGCACTGAATTCTTTTTCAGTCATTTCCCGAACTATGATATCAAACCTAAGGATGAGTCACTTCTCTGTATGATCCTGTTATTAGCCTTTAACCTATTTGAGGGAATTCTCCTCCCTTAGGCATTTTTTTCTGCTTAGATGTAAGGAGAATTTTTATTTTTTATGGGGTCTTTAATTTACAAACTCATTTCAAAATGCACTACAATATTCAGTTGTTATGTATACAGATGTCTATTTATAAACTTGTAACTTGGACTAGTTACATGATTTGATCAGTCCAGTAAATAAATTCAACAGTGCAGAAAACTCTTTTGCGTTACACATCTTTATTCACTTGTCATGCTGATCACTTTATAGTATTACTATGTTACTTTATTATCTGAGCCAAGCAGCAGAACATTAATAATGTGTAGACGTACTGTAATTACTGTAATGCTGGGTCAGCCATGTAGCTGTTTTTCCTCTAAACATTTCCTCCCATACTCTAATTATTATTATATGGCTGACGCCTTTATCCATGGCAACTTGCAACATTTGGATACATTTCTTTTGTTTTTCCAACTGGACCACAGTAAGTTGATGTGGCTTGCTCATGGTCACACAATGTCAGGAGCTGGATTTAAGCTATAGTGGCTTGAAGTCCAAAGCCTTAACTACTACACCACATTGTCAAAGTCATTAATGTGCTTTTTTAACTGGTGACTTTAAATAGGTCCAGGACAAAGTGAAACAACACTCTTAAAAATAAAAGGTGGCAGATAATAGGGGAACCAGATTTAGATCCAAAAAGACCCATCTACTTGAAGGTTCCAGCAAAAAAATTTTTTTAGATCTGTAACAGGATCCAAAAGAAGTGATGCTGCATATAATAACACAGATTAAGTCAAAGTTTTCTTAATCTGGTATAGCTTGCCATATATTAAAGATTTCAGTTTTTTGTTCATCATATTCGAAAGTTTTTCAAAATACAAAAACAACTTCACATGCAAAGAACTCTTCCCAGAATTGAATGGTGCTTTGTCAAGCAATAGTTCTAGGAGGAATCAACCAGTCCAGAAAAGAACCATAAAATGTCATTAAAGAACCAATATTTTTAGGCATGTAGCAATTCCATTCATGACTGGTGCTTGACTTTAGCAGCTTCTAGCTTCTAGCAACCCTAACATTAGATTAAGCAGATCAGTAAATGGACTGATGGCATTTGCTAATACCAAGGAGCATATATTATTTTAGTAAGAGAAGCAGATAAGCCATATACAATGTCAGAATCGTGTCAGTCCACTTAATTTGCGATGACATGCTCCCATTAACGCACGTTATTCCTAACAGCATTTTTTTACTCGTTATTCTAAGAAATAAGTAGCTTCTGAAAACGGGCGGTACGGTTGAAACCTTCATTAGTAATAATGCCTTGTAATCTTCAGTAAAAAAGGAACACCTAGTATTAAAATGACATTTTTATATGTTTATCAAATTCCAGAACGTACTTTGTTGTGGTTTCTTCAGAAACAAGCGACAACAGAATTGTGATTTAAGATTACTGTATATATATTTTTTGTAATAAAAAGCAGCTTTGGGGACATCAGCATCCTAAATGATGCTAATTTAAATAAAAAGCGTAATCTCCCGTGGAGTGCAGTTTATCAAAAAATAAACATCGATGTAAAAAATTCCAGGTATGTGTTAGGATATGTACCCCTCCCACATACACACCCAAGTTCTGAGCTTCTTGTCACACCAGTTTCGCACACGTCAGTTTGTGTAAGACAAAGTGGGTAAGCAGGTTCTTGAAGTACAGATTCTTGAATCACCGCTTCGTCGGCTCGCTTTCTACCATTGAAAATTAATTATAGTGTAACGCAATGACTATACCTGCAGGATCTGTAGCTTGAACAGGTGAGCACGCTTCGTAGCATTATTTAATAAGGAAAACTACATATACTGCTCTATCAATGGGTTTAGGGGGTGTGTCTTTACTGCCTTAGCCCATCTTATTGTTACTCTTTCTCAGGGACACCGTACAAACCTGCATTCCTCATATTTCTCTCTCTCTCTCCATCCCCATTTCCAAACTTATCAATGATTCACTGACTTAATATGGTAAACAAAAAAACTAAAATGAAAAATTTGGAAACTCCCAAGATACGTGTGTTGAGGTGCTTCTTGTTCGTCGCAATTTCTCGTGATGGTCAAATTGGGGCGAAGCGCGAAGTACGGCGCCCTTATTACAATTTGTAATAAATTGTAATTTACAAATGTTCTTCAGATTTTATACTACATAGTTCTGAATGTGCGAGCTGAGCATTGGGATTTCACGCACAACGTGTTGCTTCTTTGGTGTCCAAAAGTGCATTTTGTCTCGCCTGCCTTCCAGCAGGGTCCTAACTCCCCAAGAAATTTGGTGAGTTTACCACCACATCTCCCCTCATACAACACCAAACCACCCCCTCCGACCAGTACTATCAGTGTGCGACATCAACGCGTCAAGCACGCAGTAAAGGTTTCGCTGAGTGGATCATGGGTTTTTAAGGGGCGTGGCTACCAGGAGCGCTCAAACTCAAAGTTGAAAAGCGTACCTTATGGCCGCCGGTTGGAAAGTGACTGAGATCACTTTCCAGTGACTTTCCAGTGGTTTTACAGTGCAGGGAGTGATGAATGAAAGTAGGCAGCTTGGCCATAGCTCATTGACAAGGTAAGGATCGTATTACTTTCCTAGGCTGTTTAACTTGAATGCTACGTTTTTCGCAGTGTTACGTCATGTAAGCAGGAGATTCGTTTAGAGCAAGTATGTCAAACTCAGGTCCTGGAGGTCTGCAGTGCCATTTTTTTTAAATACTATCCAAATTCTTCATAATTTTAAGTGTTTTTTTCTTTTTAAAATTCAGAACTCTTAAATCCCCCCCCCCCCCCCGCTAACTTTGGGGTCTGAAATGGGGGCCACCATTTTCACACCATCCTGTTTCTTGAATAAAAGCCAGTTCTTTAGTAAAACACGGTATTTAGCTC
Organism: Polypterus senegalus; assembly: GCF_016835505.1. Lineage (NCBI taxonomy): Eukaryota > Metazoa > Chordata > Cladistia > Polypteriformes > Polypteridae > Polypterus > Polypterus senegalus. Next base: position 120,789,937 of record NC_053165.1, on the reverse strand, counting down.
TATGATGTAAATGCCCTCATTCTGCCATACTACATATTTTCACAGTTGTTGATGTTTTAAGAAAATACAGACCATGATCAAAATGTTTTGTTGAATGCAACAGGTCAATTTCACAAAGCTTTGCTATTGTGAATATTACAAGACTGTGACTGATATGAAAGACAAAAAGCTTCCATATGCCTGCTGGTTAAGGAAAAATTACAAAGATTAATTGTTATGAACCTCATAAAAACAGGTAAATTAAAATTAAGGCAAAAAAGTAGTAATTGGTTAATAATTTGGAAGGTGGGTGAAATGAAAATCTGAAGCCACTGTGAGCCTCCAGGATCTGTTTGGCACCCCTGGTTTAGAGTGTATGAGGAAGGGATTTTTACTAACACTATTGTCCATACAAATTGTAATTGAGTTTATTTTGTGACTATGACATTTAACCCATTATAGTGTGTCTTTCTTTGAGACTGTTCAGGCAATGGCCTGGCTGCCATCCAGGAATTGAGTCTCCTGCCATATGCTAAATAATGCTATGGAGTAGGAAATGTTGGAGCGTAAAATGCACCAGAGATTCTCACCTTAAAAGGAGGCTCTAGGAGTCGAAGGATAGTAAAAAAAATTAGTTTTATTGCAATAAATAATGAGGTGGACGCATCGCAATCAAGCCGAGCTGAGACTCGATAAAGCCAAAAGTTACAGCATATATAACCATTTCTTATCATCCTAACCTCGCTAGAAGCAGCTTATTTGCTGCTTACCCAGACTCCCTATTCTAGGTGGTCCCTCTCAGGCCATCCTTGTAGCCACCAATATTTCTTGTATCTTGTCATTTAGTATCATTCCTTGCCACCCTTATTTCCTGGCCAGCTCCCAATCGGTACGTGCTCCCCCTTTTCTGACCTTGGGCTGACTCCATTCATCTTTCTCCCCCTTCTTCATTCTTTGGGTTATGAGGTATTGGTAGCTCCTGTCTGATTTCATTAAAAAAGAAATATGGCATATGCCTTAATTGCTTAACATACCTGATTTGTGTAAAAGTTCACACTAAGATTAATTCTCATAAAAATTCATATTAAGATTTCATCTACAAACCGGATTGCAAAAAAGTTGGGACGCTATACAAATCGTGAATAAAAACTGAATGCAATGATGTGGAGGTGCCAACTTCTAATATTTTATTCAGAATAGAACATAAATCACGGAACAAAAGTTTAATCTGAGAAAATGTATCATTTTAAGGGAAAAATATGTTGATTCAGAATTTCATGGTGTCAACAAATCCCAAAAAAGTTGGGACAAGGCCATTTTCACCACTGTGTGGCATCTCCCCTTCTTACAACACTCAACAGACGTCTGGGGACCGAGGAGACCAGTTTCTCAAGTTTAGAAATAGGAATGCTCTCCCATTCTTGTCTAATACAGGCCTCTAACTGTTCAATCGTCTTGGGCCTTCTTTGTCGCACCTTCCTCTTTATGATGCGCCAAATGTTCTCTATAGGTGAAAGATCTGGACTGCAGACTGGCCATTTCAGTACCGGATCCTTCTCCTACGCAGCCATGATGTTGTGATTGATGCAGAATGTGGTCTGGCATTATCTTGTTGAAAAATGCAGGGTCTTCCCTGAAAGAGATGACGTCTGGATGGGAGCATATGTTGTTCTAGAACCTGAATATATTTTTCTGCATTGATGGTGCCTTTCCAGACATGCAAGCTGCCCATGCCACACGCACTCATGCAACCCCATACCATCAGAGATGCAGGCTTCTGAACTGAGCGTTGATAACAACTTGGGTTGTCCTTGTCCTCTTTGGTCCGGATGACATGGCGTCCCAGATTTCCAAAAGAACTTGAATCGTGATTCGTCTGACCACAGAACAGTCTTCCATTTTGCCACACTCCATTTTAAATGATCCCTGGCCCAGTGACAACGCCTGAGCTTGTGGATCTTGCTTAGAAATGGCTTCTTCTTTGCACTGTAGAGTTTCAGCTGGCAACGGCGGATGGCACGGTGGATTGTGTTCACTGACAATGGTTTCTGGAAGTATTCCTGAGCCCATTCTGTGATTTCCTTTACAGTAGCATTCCTGTTTGTGGTGCAGTGTCGTTTAAGGGCCCGGAGATCACGGGCATCCAGTATGGTTTTACGGCCTTGACCCTTACGCACAGAGATTGTTCCAGATTCTCTGAATCTTCGGATGATGTTATGCACAGTTGATGATGATAGATGCAAAGTCTTTGCAATTTTTCGCTGGGTAACACCTTTCTGATATTGCTCCACTATCTTTCTGCGCAACATTGTGGGAATTGGTGATCCTCTACCCATCTTGGCTTCTGAGAGACACTGCCACTCTGAGAAGCTCTTTTTATACCCAATCATGTTGCCAATTGACCTAATTAGTGTTTGTTGGTCTTCCAGCTCTTTGTTATGCTCAAATTTACTTTCTCCAGCCTCTTATTGCTACTTGTCCCAACTTTTTTTGGGATTTGTTGACACCGTGAAATTTTGAATCAACATATTTTTCCTTTAAAATGATACATTTACTCGGATTAAACGTTTGATCTGTCATCTACATTCTATTACAAATAAAATATTGACATTTGCCATCTCCACATCATTGCATTCAGTTTTTATTCACAATTTGTTTAGTGTCCCAACTTTTTTTGGAATCCGGTTTGTACTTCTGCTAATACATTACTTTTTATTTTCAATAGTACCAGTTCCCCATGACCCAAAATTGAATGTAGATGGTAGAGTAATAAAAAGACTTGGTGAATGACACCAAGATTTGTAAAAATTGGAGGCATGGATTTATCAGTCTTTCCTAGTGAGCCAAGACCAAAAGAGTAGCATGTGGATAATAATAAATAATTAAATTTATGTAGTGTTTTTCTAACATACTCAAAGAGTGTTATGTAGATGAGTAGCATCCAATTGGATGATGCCGGGGCAGCCATTCTTTTATCAGTACACTCACCACACATTAGCTCTTAGCTGGTGAAGGGGTGAGAAAGATGGGTAGCCAATAAGAGACCAGGCATGACGAGTAATTTATTGAGGACATCAGAAAACATCATACTCTTTTTGAAAGATTCCCAGGGATCTTTTATGACCACAGAGACCATATTAGGATTAATTTAATAGGTTAGGAAAGTCAACATGCCATTATTCAGCTGTTTTAGAATTGAGATGTCCTAATTTCATTGTTCATTGGGAATTGTCAAATCTCACTTTGCTTGTGTCTAATATTCAGATTTTGGCATGTACAGAAATTCATCTGTGTACCCATGTTAAAACTACATTTGTCTTCCTTGGTAATGCAGGAAAGCCAGAAGCTAATGTGAAAATTGAAAATGGCTGAGAGGGAGAATTATCTATTTGCTCCTATGCGTTTTGTAAATGAATTAAAAAAATCAACAATTCTAAGTAATAAATTGCATATATAGAATGTGTAGAAAAAAGTTATATGTAGACCTATCCTCACAAAGTGAGATATCCACAACATGTTATAAAAATATATTTGTTAGGATATATTACAAATGCGACAAGACTATTCCCCTTTTTAAACTAGATAGATATGACATTTGAAACGGTCTTATCCAGTTATGTTTTTGTTAGCAATCCTTGGTACAAAACAGTAATAATTAAAACTTGTATAGAATATTGGAAATCACAGTGGTTAATTCAAAGGAAATTATATGAATTGCTAAAATAGTGAATATGCTATCTGAAATTGTCTTGCAGAAACAGCCGTGGGAGGCTGGAGGCCCTCCATGAGCTCATCCACTCTACTGCTGACTACACTCTGCTACAAAGTTATGAAGCTCTAGTGACTGATTTGGTCCGGGATGACAAGGCACAATGCTTTGAGGTAGAAAAGCTGGAAACATCACTCCGAAGGTAGAGTTTAAGAAGATGTTTGTATCATATTGCACTATGTGATTGCAAAGAAAATATAATGTTGATGAAGATGTATTGATCAGTTCAGTTTATACTTTAATGTCCTTGCCTGGTGTGTTTCACATAGTTCCATGTAGAGCGCTGTAAAAGAAAACTATAAGCTGATATGCATTTAAAACTAACCACAAAGCTAAACACAATTTAAAATATGCATAGACATCTATGGACTTTTACTGAAAGCTAAAAGTATATCCTAATTAGCATACTGTCTGAAACGTGTGTGGTTTAGGTTGACTGGCAACAGTAAATTGACTTGAGATAAGCATATTTGCTGTACTACAAAAACTGGCACTCAGTCCAGGGTGCATTCTTGCCTTACTCCTGATCCTTTCAGGCCTTTTCTCCCCTTCAAGCTATAACTTGAACTAGTAAATAGATTGGTAAAAATGTGGAGGTTTCCAATGTGTCTAAATATTAATACTGTAGCTAAAGAGTTTAAGAATACAATTGCAAGTACAGCTGGCAATAAAGAAGAGAAAAAAAAAATTCTGGGTTACATAGAAAAGGGGTACCTTTGATCATTTCATCACCTTGTTCCAACCTGGGAATCCAACAGCTCTCATGGTGTAGGAATAATTAGTAATTCTGATAAAATGAAAGAAGGTTGTTGTATTTTATAGGTAAATTGGATTGGTCCTTTGGTATCCTTCCAGAGTCAGGAGGGGTAACATCCTCAAAATGATAGTGATGCCAAGCACAACCAGAGAACACAGAGAAGTCAATGGAGATAACATTTGACAGCAAGTCAGATAATTATGTTTGACAATTATTTAAAAAAAAAAACAACAAAACTTTAAGATAATTAGTAGGTGCAAATTGAATATACCATTGGTAAATAATCAGACTTGACTAAAATACTGAGATTAATGTGACATCTCTGATAGTAGCTAACTTCCTACAATAGTTGTATGTACTTTAGTAATTTTTAAGAGGGTCGGCATTGGCTATCTGACCATACAATCGTGCTGATACATCTATAAAAAAATAGTGATCCCAGAAGCTGAGAAAGTTGAGTGCAAGAGGGAATCCATCAATGCCCTACCTTTCACCAACCAGGAGGTGCGCCAGTACCCACCAGCATTTGTCCTGGAGGGGGACAAGCAGAGGACTAGCCCTTCAACCCCAGATCTGGGACCGATGAAGGTAGCCAGGGATTGGCAGATGCAAGCTGACTTGGATCAGAGGCTCATCTTCCCTACAGAGATCATAACAACTACTCTGCGACCAGACCTCGTCCTTTGGTCTAACTGCCGAAAACTTGCTTACGTCATCGAGCTGATGGTACCGTGGGAGGATGCCATTGAGAAGCCTTTGAACGTAAGAAGCTGCGGTATGCCAACTTAGCAGCTGAGGCGGAGGACAGAGGCTGGAAGATCAAGGTGCGCCCGGTGGAGGTGGGGTGTAGGGGCTTTGTGGCCAGTACAACAGCGAAGCTCCTTAGAGAGGTTGGAGTCGGGGGGGCAGGCCCACCGACAGGCTATCAGAAAATTGGCTAACACTGCTGAGAGGTCCAGTCACTGGCTATGACTGAAGAGGGATGATATCACTTGGGCAGCTAAGGCGATCAGCTAAACGTGAGACACACACCCAGGCTTGATCAACCTGTGGTGGGCCTGCCTCGGCAGAGGATGTCTTGTGATAAATGGCCGAAACACCCTGTGAAGTTGAGGCACACAACTGACGATGTGTCCTGCTGGTAAAGCCTCCTGGTTGCCATCCCTCATAGCAGCCATCCCTCAAGATTTCCCCCCATTTGAAGCGATGCAAATATCAGGGATTGTAACATCTAGTCCTTTCATTGAATCATATAAAAATGTGAATAGTTATGGAAGAAGAGGAAAGTTTAAGAAGATCTCTATCTTATAATCACAGTGTATATTCTGGGGTTTATGCATTAATATGTTCCCTAAATTAAAAAGGAGATAATAAGCCAAATAGCTGCCGTCATTTTATTTATGAAACTGTGAAAGCTGATTTCCTTCGCTTTCTATTTTGATTCATTCTGCCCAAGAATTTCTGATAAAATAGAAAGAGCTCACTGCATGTTTTTAAAGTCTGATTTTATTCTAAAATATTCTTCTTTATTCTCATCTGTCCATAGAATATTCACTTAAAATGACTTAAGATCACCCAGGTACTTTTGTTCATCCTGGTTAGCAGTGATTTCTGCATTGCTGCTCTCTAGTAACGAATATTTTTGTCCAGTGTCTTTTTGATAGTGGAGTCATGAACACTGACCTTTGCTCAGGCAAAAAAATATTGCAGTTTTTCAGATTTTTTTTTTGATCCTTTGTGACTTCATGGATGCTTTGGTGCTGTGTCATTGGTTTCATTTTGGCAGAGTAGCCAGTTCTATGAAGATTACTTTCTTCTCCCAAGTGTTTTCCATTTCAGGATTGTGGCTTTCCCTGTGGTTCAGTAGAGTCCCAGAGACTTGGAAATGGCTTACTAGCCCTTTCCAGAGTAATAGGTATCAGTTACTTTCTGTCTGATAATTTTAGTACTTTTCTTTGTCGATGACCTTATGTCCTTGTCAACTCTTTGTGCTGACAGTTTAACTCTGATGGTAAATGTCAAAATAAGTGACATTTATATTGAGCAGGGCTAGTGGTGATTGGCCCTGATTGGGTTTAATCATCTAACTCTCATTATCCCTTTAACTGGGTTGATTTAACCTGGGGACAATTACTGTATCACTCAGCGAGGGTTTAGCATTGGTAATTTTGATAATTTTGCTAATTAGATTCATGAGTTAAAAATGTGTTATTTGTTCACCCAGTTGCCTTTCAAGAATCTATACTAATAAAAGGCAAAGCCCTCACTCACTCACTAACTCACTCACTGACTCATCACTAATTCTCCAACATCCCGTGTAGGTAGAAGGCTGAAATTTTGCAGGCTCATTCCTTACAAAAGTTGGGCAGGTTTCATTTCGAAATTCTACGCGTAATGGTCATAACTGGAACCTATTTTTTCGTCCATATGCTATAATAGACTTCTGCTCGATGTAACTCTGCCTCCCACGTAATTTACTGCCTGCCCATATAAGGCCGTCCGTCAGCGGCAATCCAATAGAAACACTGCCGCTAAATATTCATGGGTGAAGGGCTGTGCTTATGCAGAGGAAGATGAGATGGCCATGCACAAACTCCGCCTAACTGCGAGAGAAACTTTTAAGTGCCGGGTCTTAGCTAACATTACATACAGCCGTGGACTTCACACGAGATAGCACCAGCACAGCTGGGAAACTTCGATGCATGTACACCGAGCGGCTCACGTGAACTGACGCAGTGCACAGACAAAAAGCAACAGTTCCAAAGAGTGCTGAACAAAAACCGAATTACGCAATTGAGAAGACAGCAAAAAAATATGAAGCGTCTGATACATACAAGCATATTCATAAGTGCAGCTACTGTGGAAGCAAAGCACACGGTGGAAAAAGTCAATGTCCCGCTAAAGGAAGACAGTGTAAAAAAAAAAATCCCGTGCATGCAGTGTGTCACGTCTCAGATAAAGAGGAAGATGAGCTGTTTATTGATGCAGTAAGAAACGAATCGATGAATGAAACCTGTCATCTTTACAATGATTGACAAACACGGAATGTAACTTGAACACAACACATCCTACAAATACGAACCTGATTGAAAGAAATAATGATAATCAAATCCTTGATGACAGCAACACTCACAAAACAATCACTGTATATTGACAATAATGTTACCTTATTTTTAAAATGTTCCCTTTTCTTTTTCATAACTTCTTTAACACACTACTTCTCCGCTGCGAAGCGCTGGTATACCACAATCTACATACTCTCAAATAGACAAGCCACACGCCGTGGCACACCGACATCCGAGGTTCGATTCCCGAGAGGGGATGCACTGAGTATGTACACTCGCTTCCCGATTCATTTTACTCTCGCATCCCCTTGGTTTGAGACGTATGAAAAAATATGCGGTTAACGCAGAATCATGTTACGTTATTTTTAAAATGTTTCCTTTTCTTAGCACAAGCACAGATCAGAAGCTTCGATGCATGTGCTCCATAACGCATTTAATCACACTTTCAATTCCAAGCAAAGGGGAACTTTTGTCAATGCATGATTTCCTGGTACATCAATGACATTAATGCACACATCAGAGCTACAAAAATGTTAGAGTCAGAATAAAGCGCGTTCCTAAGACTGATCGGAGGCAAATTTCATTTCAAAAGACTACCCGACGGAAGCCTTGATAAAAGCATGGTTTTGTACATACTGAAAAGCAAGCAAAATTGGATGCATTACAGAAACCGGACTTTGTGGCTCTTACTGGGGATCATTGGACTTCCGTGACCGTTTGTAATTCTAATTACATCTAATTACAAAATGTTCAATGATCACACTGTTTTAGCCTAATGTACAAAATAATTTTGGCTAAGGTTACTCAGAGTTTAAAGATGAAGCTGGTCAAATTACCTTTTATGTTTCTAAATTATTTTTTTTAAGAAGAAAAACTGCACTTTATGTTGAAATTTTGGTTATTATTATTTAAAGACAATACCATTCTGAAAATGTACTTAAAGGTATTAAAATACCACTTTATTTTTAAGTCTGCCCAATTTTAGCCGCGGATGATATTTTTGTTTCTGTTTTGACTTGAAATGCAGTTTAAAAGCATTTTTTTTTTCAGAAATTAAAAGAGCTTGAGTTTACAATATTCATGTCCATGTCTATTATTTGATTCTGTCGGCCACTAAAACCCTTTTAAATTAAAAAAAAACATTTGCGATTTGGGGCAAATTTTCATGTGTGATTACATACGATTAATCAAGATTAATTATTACATAGCCTCTAATTAATTAGATTAATTTTTTTAATCGAGTCCAACCCCTAATATATATATGTAGATATATATATATATATATATATATATATATATATATATATATATATATATATATATATATATATATATATATATATATATATATATATATATATATATATATATATATATATATATATATATATATATATATATATATACATATACATATACATAGCAGAATACCCGCGCTTCGCAGCGGAGAAGTAGTGTGTTAAAGAAGGAAAGAGAAAGAAAAGGAAACATTTTGAAAATAACGTAACATGATTGTCAATGTAATTGTTTTGTCACTGTTATGAGTGTCGCTGTGATATATATATATATAGCAAAATACCAGCAGCAGCGATGTTGTGTTAAAGAAGTTATGAAAAAGAAAAGGAAACATTTTAAAAATAATGTAACATGATTGTCAAAGTAATTGTTTTGTGTATTTGGCGGCAGCGTCACGAAGTTGTTTTCGGTAGCTGCATCAGAAAATGTACCACAACGTCTGACACGCCTCCTTTTTACTGTTTTCTCACAGCTTGGATTGCTGCTGTCATACATACATACATACATACATACATACATCCACACACACAAATTATATATATGTGTGTGTGTGTGTATATATATATACACACATACATATACTTGTGTGTATGTTTGTATGCGTGTATAGGTTTGGTCACTGAGTGCAAGGGAAAAATAATAAATTATAGTCTATAAGTTATTAAACAGTAAAACATTAACGTTTTAAGAAGTACAGGTACATTGAAATTACATTTTCTATGTGAACGCTCAAATTTGTGCCTCTGGTAATGTGCCTTACCGGCATTTAAAGAAAATTAGTTTTGTGTCCTCTGCAGTGTTAAGAGAGAAAGGCTTTGGTTTGGGATAAAAGGAAAAAAGGTGTAAAGAAAGGAAAGTTGCCTTTTCTTTTATATAGTATAGAGAGATGTGTTCGCTGACGTTATGATCGCCTTTTGGGGACAGTCGCGGTGGGTATTGTGTAGACTGGTGAGACGTCCCCGGCATTAATCGGCTGTGATGGCACTGTCAGTCCTCCACTCCTGTGCGTGTCTTCATAATCCAAGCTGAGGACCTCATAATCGTATACGTGCAAAAGAAAGTGTGAATCGCCTTAATATTATTTTGCCGTGGTGTAGAAAAGGGGTCCCGTGTGTGCACTTGTCTGGGCTATAGCACAGGGGGACAATGAAAAAAATTAAAAGTGCTCATTTTGACTTAAGGCAGAAGCGCAGTCGTCTCAAAGGCCGGCACAGCTATGCACGCGCTGGCTGCTCGACTTTTGCTGGGCAGGAGACCCCAGTTTTTGCAGACACGTTCATGATATCAAAAGTCTCCGCGCTTTTGGAGGTCATTCATATATATATATATATATAGCAAAATACCCGCCTCGCAGCGGAGAAGTAGTGTGTTAAAGAAGTAATGAAAAAGAAAAGGAAACATTTTAATAATAACGTAACATGATTGACATTGTCATGAGTGTTGCTGTCATATATATGCCTGCCTAAATAAGTCACCCTCGCTTTGCTCTTACTTTTTACCGTTCATTTAATCATGGGTAGTGGCGGAAAAATTATAAAATGGAAGGAGGATGGCTTTACCAAAACAATTATTGATGGCAATCGATTATTCATAAAGCATGAATTGGTGATCTGTTTTTCTGTGTTAACCTCATATTTTTTCATACTTCTTCTCAAACTAAGGTGCGAGGGTAAAATGAATCGGGATGCTGATCAATGTAATCGGTGTACCAGGAAATCATGCATTGACAAAAGCTCCCTTTGCTTGTAATGCAAAGTGTGATTAAATGCATTATTTTTAGCGTTATGGAGCACATGCATCGAAGCTTCTCAGCTGTGCTTGTGCTAAGAAAAGGAAAGATTTTAAAAATAACGTAACACGATTGTCAATGTAACCTTTTGTAAGTAGTGCCTGGAGGATTCATAGTGGAGAAACTCTAGAGACAGTGTGTGTGTTAACTTGTGGATTTTTCTGTGAGTATTTGGTGGCAGTCTGACGAAGTTCGGAAGTCCATTAGCCGCGGAGCTCAGCTCAGAACGAAATAAGATGAATGGGAGGGATATGATGACGACTCCCCACCGCCTTAACTGTCAATCCCCACAAACACAGTCTCGGAATTTGCATAAGCACACCCCTTCACCTACAATTTTAACTTAGTTACAAAGTGATCAAAACTCGTTTATATCCTCGTCCTCTCATTAAACTTGTATCCCGCATTACCTGTGGGCATGTGAAACGCCAGCGTAGCCTGTCTATGAACTTAATTTAAAATTTAGGTTTACACCTTGCTTTCTCTCCGAGGTAGCAGCACTCATGAATATGGTAGTATATGTCACTCGCTAGCTTCTTTTTGTTTCGCTGCCTTCTCAATTATATAATGCATGTTTTCTTAAGCGCTTTTGGAGGTCTTCCTGGTTTTCTACGCACTGCGTTGACAGTCAGTTCACGTGATTACGTGGGAGGCGTGATGATGTCACACGAAACTCCGCCCCACGTCTTTCCAGCTCAACTCTATTACAGTTAATGGAGAATAATACCTTCCAGTTATGACCATTAGGCGTAGAATTTCCAAATGAAACCTGCCCAACTTTTGTAAGGAAGCTGTAAGGAATGAGCCTGCCAAATTTCAGCCTTCTACCTACACGGGAAGTTGGAGAATTAGTGGTGAGTGAGTGAGTGAGTGAGTGAGTGAGTGAGGGCTTTGCCTTTTATTAGTATAGATGGATGTGTGTGTGTGTGTGTGTGTATGTGTATATATATATATATATATATATATATATATATAATTTATTGTGGAGGACGGCCGGCTTCCCATGCCGGTCCTCATCCCCAGGCCGCCACGGTCACGTGGACGGGAAGGAATGGCGTGCTCCCGGGGTGAAGTAAAAGACTGATTGCCCTGACCCGGAAGGAAAAGAACTGTGGACTGTTGGGACAGAAACACCTCCGGGTCAGGGGCTATAAAAGGGCGGTGCCTCACTGCAGACAATGAGCTGAGCTGGGAGGTAGAGGAGCAAGTGTCTGGGTGAGGAGGAGGGTTTTGGTAAGAGAGAGAGAGTATTGTTTATTGTATTTAAATATATGAGTAGTGTGGAGGGTGCTTGGTGCACTGTGAAAGAAAATAAAAAGTCTTGGACGACTTTTACCTGGTGTCTGGAGTTATACCTGAGGGTTCAAGGGAGCACTAGCGCCCCTACTGCCACAATCTATATATATATATATATATATATATATATATATATATATATATCTATATATATATATATATATATATATATATATATCTATACACTCACCTGAAGGATTACTAGGAACACCATACTAATACGGTGTTTGACCCCCTTTCGCCTTCAGAACTGCCTTAATTCTACGTGGCATTGATTTAACAAGGTGCTGAAAGCATTCTTTAGAAATGTTGGCCCATATTGATAGGATAGCATCTTGCAGTTAATGGAGATTTGTGGGATGCACATCCAGGGCACGAAGCTCCCGTTCCACCACATCCCAAAGATGCTCTATTGGGTTGAGATCTGGTGACTGTGGGGGCCATTTTAGTACAGTGAACTCATTCTCATGTTCTGGAAACCAATTTGAAATGATTCAAGCTTTGTGACATGGTGCATTATCCTGCTGGAAGTAGCCATCAGAGGATGGGTACATGGTGGTCATGAAGGGATGGACATGGTCAGAAACAATGCTCAGGTAGCCCGTGGCATTTAAACGATGCCCAATTGGCACTAAGGGGCCTAAAGTTTGGCAAGAAAACATCCCCCACACCATTACACCACCACCACCAGCCTGCACAGTGGTAACAAGGCATGATGTATCCATGTTCTCATTCTGTTTACGCCAAATTCTGACTCTACCATTTGAATGTCTCAACAGAAATCGAGACTTATCAGACCAGGCAACATTTTTCCAGTCTTCAACTGTCCAATTTTGGTGAGCTTGTGCAAATTGTAGCCTCTTTCTCCTATTTGTAGTGGAGATGAGTGGTACCCGGTGGGGTCTTCTGCTGTTGTAGCCCATTCGCCTCAAGGTTGTGCGTGTTGTGGCTTCACAAATGCTTTGCTGCATACCTCGGTTGTAACGAGTGGTTATTTCAGTCAAAGTTGTACTTTTATCAGCTTGAATCAGTCGGCCCATTCTCCTCTGACCTCTAGCATCAACAAGGCATTTTCGCCCACAGGACTGCTGCATACTGGATGTTTTTCCCTTTTCACACCATTCTTTGTAAACCCTAGAAATGGTTGTGCGTGAAAATCCCAGTAACTGAGCAGATTGTACAACTGTACTCAGACCGGCCCATCTGGCACCAACAACCATGCCACGCTCAAAATTGCTTAAATCACCTTTCTTTCCTATTCTGACTTTCAGTTTGGAGTTCAGGAGATTGTCTTGACCAGGAGCACACCCCTAAATGCATTGAAGCAACTGCCATGTGATTGGTTGATTAGATAATTGCATTAATGAGAAATTGAACAGGTGTTCCTAATAATCCTTTAGGTGAGTGTGTATATATATATATATTTGTATATGTGTATATATATGTATGTATGTATATGTGTGTGTGTGTGTGTGTGTATATATATATATATATATATATATATATATATATATATATATATATATACACACAAACAGGATTACAAAAAAGTTGGGACACTAAACAAGTTGTGAATAAAAACTGAATGCAATGATGTGGAGATGGCAAATGTCAATATTTTATTTGTAGTAGAACGTAGATGACAGATCAAACGTTTAATCCGAGTAAATATATCATTTTAAAGGAAAAATATGTTGATTCAAAATTTCACGGTGTCAACAAATCCCAAAAAAGTTGGGACAAGTAGCAATAAGAGGCTGGAAAAAGTAAATTTGAGCATAATGAAGAGCTGGAAGACCAATAAACACTAATTAGGTCAATTGGCAACATGATTGGGTATAAAAAGAGCTTCTCAGAGTGGCAGTGTCTCTCTGAAGCCAAGATGGGTAGAGGATCACCAATTCCCACAATGTTGCGCAGAAAGATAGTGGAGCAATATCAGAAAGGTGTTGCCCAGTGAAAAATTGCAAAGACTTTGCATCTATTATCATCAACTGTGCATAACATCATCCGAAGATTCAGAGAATCTGGAACAATCTCTGTGTGTAAGGGTCAAGGCCGTAAAACCATACTGGATGCCCGTGATCTCCGGGCCCTTAAACGACACTGCACCACAAACAGGAATGCTACTGTAAAGGAAATTCACAGAATGGGCTCAGGAATACTTCCAGAAACCATTGTCAATGAACACAATCCACTGTGCCATCCGCCGTTGCCAGCTGAAACTCTACAGTGCAAAGAAGAAGCCATTTCTAAGCAAGATCCACAAGCTCAGGCGTTTTCACTGGGCCAGGGATCATTTAAAATGGAGTGTGGCAAAATGGAAGACTGTTCTGTGTGTGTGTGTGTGTGTGTGTATATATGTATATATGCCAGCAACACTCATGACAATGACAAAACAATTACATTGTCAATCATGTTACGTTATTATTAAAATGTTTCCTTTTCTTTTTCATTACTTCTTTAACACACTACTTCTCTGCTGTGAAGCGTGGGTATTTTGCTAGTTTACAAATGAAGGGGATACCAGGAAAACAACAAATGCTTATTCACAACAATATACTTCTGCATCCTTGAATTCAAAGGGTAATACAAGACTTCACAAAATGTTAAAAAAAATAATTTAACTTAATTGGAAATATATATTTTTTTAATTTCCAGATAAAACACAACAATTGTGAAATATGAATTTTGGTGAATTCTTACTTGAACCTTCATTTTGTTACAATTTGTCAGAGTTACTTGCAGCAACCTGAAAAAATTAATTTGGGTCACTGAATGTTTTACACCAGCCCATAAAGTTCATTTTCTATGAACTAAATTAAGAAGCAGTGTGATCACCATTTCAGGACTCAATTGCAATTGATAAGAGAATGTTTGAAACTTTCTGAATCATTTCGCTTAGCTACCCTTATATACAATGACTTTCATTATTTAATTCACAAAACATGGCAATACTGAACATTGAATTTCTTCACTTTTTTGAGGGATTTCCTAATTGGAGGTCATTTTACAGTAAAACAGAAATTGTTGGAATTTTTAAAAGCCAGCTTTGTATTTTGCACTGAATTAGATCTGCTGGTGTCAAGGGACATTTTTACATTGGAAACACTTTCATTAAATGAAGCTGTTAGGTTGTATGCTTGTACAGATTTCTGTTTTTCATATGAAGTAAAAGACACTGTCATAAGGAGTAAATCTTTCAAAGTTTGGTTTGCCAATATATACTTTATGATGACTATTTACTATTATGGTTTGGATATTATCAAGTTGCACCATCTTTTGGTCTTTCCTGGAAAGTACAGACACTGGTTGATTAAGTGCATTCCAACTGTCACAGCAAAAACTTGAAATGGTTTAATGTGACACATAAAATTAGTCCCGTATTTTGGCACTGTATAAGGCTTATGTAGTAAATGTGTCATTTAAACCTTATGCAGGTGTCCCTTGGTGTTACATTTAGTAACTGTACAAATTTTTAATTGTGTAGCCCTTCTGAGTTTTTTTTTTTTTATCATTTTTAAATTACTAAGTGATAGTATATTTTTTATATTATTGTATATTTATTGATATTTAAAATAAATTCATATTTGTTTTGTAATGCATCTTGCAATGATGTCTTCTGTGTACAAAGGCTTATGAAGTAAAGAGTGATTGAACACCTGTAGATGTGGTAGTCATGCATTATCTCTCTTCCTCTCTCTCCCCACTACATCTCCTTATTGTGAGTGGCAAACCAAAAACCAGTAAATAGAGTGGAATATAAGAAAATGAGGTATCTGAGTGAAATGGTGCTATTTTGGCAATACATATTTTTATTCAGCCAGGTTTCCTGCACTTCTTTTGCATTCATATTAGAAGTTCTGGAGAAGATCACAGTTTCAAGATGGAAATTCCTTTGGAAGACTAATTCCTGTATAGTTATTTACAATTATTTATCAGATTGTACTTGGTATAATATGAGGACTGAGAGAGTGATTGGAGATGGAATATTTTCAGAAATGTACTTCTTTTTTGACATTATTTTTGTTGTTTTTGTTTTGTTAATTTCCCATACATATCCAACACTTGAATTACAACACAGGATGCCTGGCACTGTGACTATCATTTCAAAATTCCACATGGTTATAGTTCATAAAATGGGAAAATCCCACCGCTCACAAAAACCTTTAATCATTGACACTTCTATCTCATTGTGAATTCGTTCATAGTAAAAATACATAATTTGTGAATTCTTTGAGAGTGTGATGTGCCCAGTCAGCAGTGGGTTACAGTTGATTTAACTTGTAGTGTCAAACATTTGAGTGAGAATTTTAGAAATGATAGCAACATTAATTGCTAGTTAATACAGCACCATATATAATCCTGAAAAGGAATGGTGGCTTTCTAGCCACCCATTTTCTGACTAACTTATCCAGTTTTTGCTTGCTTTGTATAAATGTAGTTTCCAGCTCCACTGAGTACAAGGAAATAACCCGCCTTGCACACATCCATGCTTACCCGTGAAGTTTTTGTTAAAAAGAACTTAGAGGATTTTTTTTTTGTCCAGTATATTTCAGTATATTGATAAGGAGCTTGTTAGCTGGATGAAAATCGTATTATTTCAATACATTTACCAGTCATATCAAGATTAAGACTAGAAACTGCAAAGAGAGTTAAAAAAGAAATCCCACAGTGAGGAGTGACACCGTAGTGCAGTGGTTCGCACATCTGCCAGATGGATCAGCATCCTGTGTTCAAATCCCATTATCTGCCTTCTGTGCATTGTAAAGATGTGCGTTAGGCTAAACAGCCGGTTGGAAGCTGAATGTCTATGTGATTGTCCACTGTTGGTCCCTGCCTTAGGACTGATACTGCTGGGAAAGACCATTGTCCATGAACTTGAATTGGATTGTGTTTGAGAATGTTATGTTACTTCAGCAAGTTTGTGGCCTGTGGCTATAGGTAACTTTGCACTTTTGAGCTGCTGTTGCTTGCATGCAAGTATGTAGAAAAGCTAAACCTTTTATAATCAATTTGAAAATACAACCATTGGATAAAAAGTAACTTTTGTCTAGAGAAACAAGTGTGTGAAATATCATTCATACATCACCAAATTAAAATTATTTTCTTTAAGTTTAATAGTCAATTTTTATTTTATATGGCAAGTTCATGCTAAACTATTACCTCCTTGTGCTGATTTCCAGTATAAAGTTATACACAGCTTCCCTGGTAATTATGTCTTGTCATTTAATGTGTTAATGTCCGTGTAAAGTATTACAGTTTCATAGGAGAACTGTTTGTAGTGTTTTCTGATTTCTTAAAAAGAGTAGTGGATCTGCTTTCTTTTTGGTTCACATCCATTTGATTCAATTCACTGTTTAGGATATCAAAATATGGTTTACTATATAAGTTAAGGTTGTTTTTTCCATTTGAAAAGAATGAAAGCCTGAATGATATTTGTCATAAAGTTGTTTTTTAAGAGAAGACTTGTGTGTACATTTTTTTTCTAATACTTTATTAATGAGATGATAAATATGAAATTGTCTGTAATTCATGGTGGGGCAGTGGGTAGTGCAGCTGCCTCACAAATGCAGCATTCTGAGTTTGAATACCACCCTCTGTCATTATTCATGTGAAGTTTGCACAGTTTCTCCATATCCTAATGTGTTTTCTTCCCACAAACCAATTACAGTGGCCTGGAGCACTATCCCAGGCTGTTTCCTATTTTGTTTCCACTGCTCACAAAATTCATTCTTGTCGCTGATTTTGGTTTAAGCAGGTTCGAAAATATTATGTTTTAATTCTTAGATATTTGGATCTCAGTCTGATATCTGTAAGAAATGCATACTGGTGGTGACTTTGATGGAACCAGAGTCTATGCCAGATGGTAAATATATTCATCAGTTCTATTCAGTGTGGACTATGCGATTAATGCAAGTGAGATTTTCAAGTCTCTTTAGATTTAGGTCCTAAGGACAAGTCATTGGTTTTATTTTAAAAATCAATAATATGTTTCCTGTTCTGTCACCAAATTTGCCATGTAGGTGTGCATAAAGAGTGACATGTTGCAATCTCTCTGCACTAAATGTGCAAGCCAACTGTTCTGTCTGCAGTGTTCTGCTGTATTTCATTATTAAAGAAATCCATAAACTTCTTGCTGCTAATAGTAGTTGAAGTTATGCTAGGCAGCCTTCATTTCTGTTTTTGTTATATTAGCTGTTATATCTATACTATATCACTGCAGGTTTTATTTAGTCTATTAATTTGAATAAGTGGTCCTTGCTAAAGACTTTATTTAAATATTTTTAATCCATGCAAACTGGTAAAAGTTGCAGCTTAGTGGGTAGTTGGGGTATACGGTATCTTAAAGCCATAGTGAATCCATTTTTACTTTAATTACCTTTCTTTAAAGTAAGCTGCTTAATCTAATACCCTTTTACACACAAGTTGTGTTTTAGTTTTTGTAAAATCTATGTGAGACTCTCACATTATGTTTTAAATTCTCTGAATATCAGTAAGATTTGAAGTGCTATTGTCTTTTTGATTCTTGTCTGAAAAACTTATTTATGAGAGAAGAAGAAATCACAAGTAATTCATTGTTGATCTGAAATATTTAAATTTTTGAAATGGAATTAGGAAGAAAACTATTTAATAAACTAAAATTATATGATTTTTTAGAGTATGAGGAATCTTTTATAAATAGGAGAAAGTGTTTTTCAGGGATAGATAATGTCTGAAAATGTCTGTGTTGAATATTAGAATCACCTATCATACACTAAAACAACCTCACCTATTTCTATAAATATTTGCAGTTTGGTATAGTCTAAATAAGAATATAGGTAAAAAAAATTTAGATTTTCTCAGTATAAATATCTAGGAAAAAAAAAACACTAAGGCAGGCTTGTTAAACATTTCTGTTTTCGTGGAACCTTTACATATTTTATCCTCAAAGTATCCAGAACATAACATGATATCAAGATGGTTTTTACTTAAAGAATTATAAATGATTGCATACCCTAACAACAGTAGTTTCAGGTATCTGTTTTGACAACAATAATTACTGAGAATTTAAAAATTTTCAAGCCTGATGATAAAAGTGGGTTTTTTTGCATTTGCTCCCGAATAACTCTTTAACAGCTGATCATATCAAAAGTCTCTTTCCTCTCATCTGAATGCTCATTTTATGATGAATAAAAAGGTCATATTTAATTTTGTAAGTAAGCAAATGACCAATATGTGGTGAGATCTATGCTTGAGCTGGAGTAACAAAAGTCTTTTGAGGTAGCAGGAGTGAAAGGGACAGACAGTTGGTGGAGACCCCTCAAGAGTGATCCTCAAAGAGGTGCTGGAGGTGTTTTGTGTGCAGATTAACCTGCATTTGTCTGCCAGTAATTGAGTTGTACATTACAACCTTGGTGAATTCTAGACACTCTATAACATACCAGTATTATTACTGAACTATTGAAATAATTATTATTACTGTTCTATGAATTGTTCTTTGCTGCAAAGTTAGTTTTATGTCTCTAAATCTTGCATTTTAATTTCAGAGTAAAATTTCACAAGGGCTTAATAAACTCAGAATCACTAGTTGTTAAATAACTCTAAAAGAATAGTTTTTTTTTTCTGCAGCAATGAGGGGGTCATAAGTGTTGGTACTGCTTTTTTATTTATTTTATGCTTATAATATTTTATCAGTCTTCTGTCTGGATCCTAGTAGGACATCTAGTTTACAACTGATTTAATTTCTAATCACAACTGAGAATTAGGAGTATTTTCTGTAAGGTTTGTGAATTTAAAAACATTGAGGATTTAATCTGGTTTTAACAAACATTATGACCTGAAAGGATGTAATCTTTTTAAAAAGTTTAGATATTATTTGAATTTAACTTTTGGCAATCACTCTAAGTCCATCTCCTCTGTCTGCAGAGTTCCATTTATCGTAAAACCATAACTGGCCAAAGTCATAACTAAAGTAATGTTGTCTGTATCTCTCAATAAAACACTAAAAAAAAAAAATATTTACTACAAGTAACAAGTAGCTGACTGAGATGTTTTAACAGAAAGTATTTCATTTTTTATGTAACTATTGCTGATTAATTGAATAGGACCCATGGTGGAAGATTTGACTTTAATTTTAAAATAAGCTGATTTTTATCATTGAGTTTGAATAGCACTTGACATGAATGAAGAGTAAAGGTTAAAAATAATAATAATGCACATGATGTGGTTAACACCTGTGGCTTGTTTAATTCTCTTTTTAAAGTGGAGACATTATTTTTCAAAGTCCAGGTAATTCCCAAAAATTGAAGCACTCTACACTTGAGTACAGTCAAGATCTCTTATCTAGAAGATGAAAGACCATTTGCCACATAATGCTTTGTGTAATTTGGACGGGAGTATGAAGGCCGAACATACTGCATTACAATTAACATGCACATTCACTTTAGCACAGGGATAGGGCAACTTACATTGTCCTTTAATTCAGAATGTGAACTACACCCCAAAACTGTTAGGGGCTCACCAGTCGGTCATAGGATGAAGAGACTGTGAGCCACCCACAATAGGAGGGCTACTGATTGACGTTTATAAGGCACTGTGTCCCCTAGGAGGATCAAATTGGATTCAATGGGTTTCATGCAAATTCTTCTTTTTGTGTGTGTGTGTGTACAATACTTTGAAAGTTTACTTTAAAAAAAAACTTCAAAGGAAAATTCATATTTTATAAATATTTGGTTTAAAATTTTATAAAATGTTATTTATGTATAATAAGGTTCTGAGAAATCTATTGCTTACCCACCATAAGGATGGTAACTAGACATATCTTTACAGAACAGAAGAAATCAATGCTCAGCAGGCAGCAGATCTTGAGGAAGAGATGCAACAACACCTGTTGAACCTGGAGCAGAGAGTCCGGAGGGAGGTGAGCGGTAACATCCTGTACCTTGGGAGCTAAAAATGATGCTTTATTATCCATAGTTATAGTATAGAGTTATATAGTGGTGGCTCTGGGGCTAATGATTTGCACTGGTATCTGGAAGGTTGTTAGTTCAAGTCCCATTACTGCCAGAAGGGATCCTAATCTTTTGGACCCTTGAGCAAGCCCATTAACCAGAAAATTGCTCTAGGAGCTCTGTACAATGGCAGCTCTGCACTCTGACTCCCAAAGGTCATGTGAAAAGACAATTTTCACTGAGGGATTAATAAAGTATATCAAATATAAAAAATCCACTTGTGCCTATGTGTACTGTACATGTATCAAGCAGATTAGACAGGCTTTCTAGAGAACTTGGAAAACATTATTGTGGATTAATTTAGCACATTATCTGTAAGTAGACAATGTGCAGGTTTGTGCTATCTAATGATAAGTATATTGATAAAGCTACTGCAAATGATGTATAGATAACCTCCAGACTGTTGCATTTATATTATTCCATGATAAAAGTTAATCTTAATGTTGTTGTGTCCTTTCTGAGATATGGCACATATTATACAGCTTGTGTTGGTGCCCATTACAGAAACATTGGTATCTTATGCAGCAGTTGTCCTGGAGCCTGATTTATGTTTATTGTGTTAGTGTTGTTTTTGTTACATTCTCTCATACTCATTTTGGAAAAATCACATGTACTTATTTATAGTACTGTTTCATGCTGAACAAATAAGTGAAAATACTATCAGTATCATAAATGATAAGGATATGGATTCACCAGTCCTCCTTTATTTGAAAATATGGGTTTATAACTATTGGTAAACCTAACCATTTTCTGCTTCTTTATAGCTGTTAAATGTAATAGACATAATATTTTATACTTTATGTGATAAAGAGGGTTTGTTAGATAAAAGGTAGGACAAGTGTCAATGTTTCCTTATCAGGTGTGTAAGTGAAAGCCTAGGAATTTGGTTTTGCCATTACAGGAGCGTCAGAAATTTGAAACTGTATTTTCAGACCTCCAGAAGCGCCATGAAAGACAGCTCACAGATTTGCAGGCCGCTCTTGACCGACTAGGGAAGGTAAGAGGAGAGAGAGGGGGAACACAAAGCAGCTTTTCAGCTTCTTTGAATTGTGGTGGGGGCTGCACTCTTACAGGCACAAAACCTGATTGTTGCTTCTGAAATTCAACTTCTTAGGCTGGAGTGTTTTTTAATCTGACTGTCTTTTCGTGTAATAGAATGAAATTGCCAACATAACATGTGAAGAAAATTTTTGCATATTCTAAATTTGTATCTGTACTTGCTTTGTCAAATGATTCTGTTTTGCTCTTTCATCAGCAAGTAAAGCAAAACTCACAGACTTACTCCAAGGAGGATGTCTATAAGCTTAAAAATCAGATTCATGAACTTGAACAGGTATGTTATGACTGAATCTTCACGTTTAAGCTTAATATTTTGTGTACATGGTACAATGAAATTTTTACTTGCAGGTCTCCTCAGAACAGGGACAATACGATACCAGCAAAAAACAGATGTACATACAAAACGTTTACAGTGAAACTGTATATACAATCATATACCAAATATATTTGCAAGTATTTGTGCGTGTGTGTATACATAAAATATAAAGTGACCACAAGGAACTAAGCAACACCCCCAACCCCCAGAGACAACAACACAACACAGTCCTGGGTTCAGATATAATGAGTTCATTCTACAGAGTAACTCCAGTTTCCAATTTCCTTCTTTTCAGACTGCACAACAAAGTGATACGTTTTTCCTTCTCCTTCCATACCTCCCACATAGTCTCATCCACCACATCCTGACTTTGACTACTTCTGCAGGAAGCCCAGCATATTTTATGCTGAACCCAGGAGTATTTATGGTGCTGCAGCATTGCATACTGGAAGCACTTTCAGGTCAGGCAGAAGCCCTTCAAAGAAATTAAACAAATTATATGATACCCTCCCTGTATTTTCACCTGGTGTCACCCAAGGACCTTAACAGTATTGTCACATAGGACTGCAATTTCCAATGTGCATGTGGGCGTCCATATGAGTGTTCCACCAGTGGGATGCTGCCACTGTGTATGCATTGGGAAAACACACCCCTGGTAAGAAGACACTCTCTGTCCTTCTGCTTAGGCCTCCCTTCCAGGCAGCAAACTGGCTTCTATCCAGGTTGGGATGCTAGTCCATCGTTGTCCTTCTGTTATGGCCTCCCTTCCTGGCAAGGATTTAGTGACCAGTATGTGATGGGATATGATGTGTGTGTGTGTATATGTATATCTGTCTCTCTCTCTGTCTATCTCTCCATCTCTATATCTCGCTCTAATATATAAAATAATACTGTGATGCCCAGGTGTGTACAATCACCCTAACCCCGACACAGATAGGCAGGACACAGGTTTAGTCCACACAGTTTTATTTTCCACTGGGAAGTGCTTTCCCTTGATCCCCAGACCCACACAGTACAGCAAAGCACTAACCATCCACAGTCCTTTCGCCTTCAGCCCTCCACAACAGGCTTTGTCCTCTTCCTCCTGACTCTGGCTGTTGGATGCTGGAGACTGGCCCCTTTTTATAGGGCACCCAGAAGGACTCCAGGTGCCTAATGTGCTTTTTCTGGCAGCACTTCCAAGTGCTGCCAAATAGGGCCCCGCAAATGTCCCAGCGCACTCTGGTGCAAGGTCTGGGTTGAGCTTCTATGCTCATGACCCTTGGCCCCAGTGGAAACCTGGCAGGTTGCCCTCTGTTGGTTTGGGGGAGAAACTGTCCTGGAAGTACTCTCTCCTGTGGTCCTTCCATAATCGGGGCATTCCAGGCAAGTAAGGGCCCTGACCTTCTCTTACAAATACAGTGGTATCTCTGGTCACGACTGTAATCGTTCCAAAACTCTGGACGCGACCCGAATGTAATTTCCCCCATAAGATTGTGTGTAAATACAATTAATCTGTTCCAGACCATACAAACTGTATGTAAATATATTTTTTAAAGATTTTTAGGCATAAAAATAGTTAATTGTACCATAGAATGCACAGTGTAATAGTAAATTAAATGTAAAAACATTGAATAACACTGAGAAAACCTTGAACAACAGAGAAAACTAACATTGCAAGAGTTTGCACTACACCCTTACAAACTGTTCGTTTTTTAACACTTTTTTTAATGAGTTTTAAGCACAGGGAAAAAAATGAAAGTGTGAAAAATCCTTAATTTATACAAAAACTATCCATAAACAACCAAGAAAACTAATCTTGCATGAGTCGAGTTCTGGCATGAAGGAAATGAGGAGGAAGCTGAGTGGAGAGGATGTTACAGTTTTGAGGGAGAGTCTGGCTCCACAATGGAGGGATGTTCTCCTTCAGGTGTTTTCTCTCTTGTGATTTCTTGGGTTTCTGGTGTTTTTAGCCATTTAGCTGGTGGACAAGATTTCATGAAATAGTGGTCTAATGTGACTTGCCATTTCCTGCGCATTAAAAGTTTTTGGAAATGCAAGACGACATGGTCGTTCATCATGTTTATCTCTCATCTTCCCAGGCTTTGTCGATTAAGTTGATGCAATGAACAATATTAAAATGGTTCTTCCAGAACTCCTTCAGGGTCAAAGATGTCTCCTTGGTCACATTGAAACACCTGCTGAATAGTTCTTTGGTGTACAGCCTCTTAACATTTGAGATATGAGGTCCATGGGCTGCAGAAGAGGAGTCGTGTTGGGGAGGAGGGAACACGACCTTAATAAAGTCGTACTCCTTAACCATATCGTCAACCAAATTTGGAAGGTGTGCCGATGCATTGTCCATCAGAAGAAGGCATTTTTCAGGCAGATTTTTCCCTTCAAGATATCGCTTCACAGCGGGAGCAAAAGCCTCATGCAGCCATTTCAAAAAATAAGGTCTCTGTGACCCAACCCTTAGTGTTTGCCCTTCACATCACGGGCAGTCTGGCCTTGTTTACATTGTGCTGCTTGAAAGCATGAGAGTTCTCAAATTGGTAAACGACTAGTGGCTTGATTTTTACGTCACCACTAGTGTTGGCACACTGCAAAATGGTTAACCTCTCCTTATTTGGTTTATGGCCGGGCATAGCCTTCTCTTCCTGGGTGATGTAGGTCCTCTTCGTCATCTTCTTCCAGAACAATCTGGTCTTGTCGCAATTGAACACTTTTTGTGGGATGTATCCACAAATTCTGTGAAATTTTTCATGAATTTTTCCGCAGCTGCAGCGTCGGAACTAGCAGCCTCTCCATGCCTTACCACACTATGAATGCCACTTCTCTTGTGAAAATTTTCAAACCATCCTCTACTGGCTTTAAATTCCTCACCTTTGCCACTTGTAGAAGGATTTTTTTGCAGCAAATTGCCATGAATCTTCCTGGCTTTCTCACATAACATTGTCTTACACTATCCCCTGCAAGTTGCTTCTTGTTCAACCACACTAGCAACAGTTTTTCCACCTCTTCTGGCACTTGAGGCCTCTGCTTGGTTAACTTTGTAACTCCTTTTGCAACATCAGCTGCTTTAATGGCCTCTTTCTGCTTTAGAATAGTCGAAATAGTACATTTTGACTTCTTGTACTCGGCGGCAAGATCGGTAACACGAACGCCATGCTCATACTTTTCAATAATTTCTTTCTTTAATTGGATTTCAATTTTCTTTGAATCTTTCTTCTCACCAACACTACCACTCTGCATTTGCTTAGAGGCCATGGTTAATTGCAAAATTAATGCAAAAGCACATGAAATAGAGCACAGAGTTCACAGCGAATGAACGCACATCTGAACAATACAGGGAGAGACTGAACACATGTGGAAATCATTAGCATGTACGAACCGGAAGGGAAACTGGCCACTAGTATTTTTGTTCTACACCAGAGCAAGTGGTCATGAACAGATGCAAAAGTTTGGTGAACTTTTTGATCGTAGCCTGATTTGTACGTGTTCAGAAACGTTCATGACCAGAGGTTTTACTGTATATATATGATGTAAATAAAATTCACTCACTCATCAAAAAAACCAGTATTTCCTGTTTACTCAAAAACCTGAAATTTGGCAGGATGGTACATCTAGTGCAGCAGGTAGGTATCCACTAAGAGAGAACATTTCCATATATCAATATTTTGGAGTAAACCCCTTTTCACCAATGGAAAAACTACAATAAATATCCCCAAAATCTTAAAATGCTTTGACTGATTTTATTTAAAGTTGGTGACAATACAGAAAAAAGAATTACCTGGCCAGTCATTGTTTGTTGATATGTGTTATTATTATGCTAACGTACATGCTGTACACTATACTGTATTGTGAGTGTGCTTTATGCAAATAAAGGATAGAGCAGAAGCGATTGACAAACCGAACAGCACCACTAGCCAATAGAATCGCTGGAAGACTGAAAAAAGAGAGGGTTCCCAGACATTAAAAGACACATGATCTCCTTCACATATACAATCAGATGTGAAATGAAAGAGAGAAGGTTCAAGCTCAAGCAATATGTGAAGTTTGCCAAGCACCTTATAAACCTCGATTCCTGGTGCCAGGCTCTGTGGCTGTGAGCTAGGAAGAAAGAATTAGAGCCAGAAGTGGTATCTTTGAATACAAGACAAGCCTGAGGGGCTAGGGGCCTTTAGAGGTTTAACCCAGATCTAATGCACTCAAGCCCCTAATCATTTTCTTAATGTATGTGAGCAGCAATGGTAAGTCCCTGATTTTTTTTTCTCCACCATATACAGTGTAGCCTCTGATTAATGTTACACCATTCTATGAACAAGCGTGAAAGCCCAAAGAGATACTACCCAGCAAACCTGCTAAATATTGTATATATAGAAAACTACTCTGTTAGTCACATAGTGCTTCTGATACGCCTGGTTAACTGACACCATTATAATTGGGGCCTATTGTCTAATGAAATTTCTCAGGCAAAGCCAGGTAACACAGTTAGTGCGTGTATGTATGTTTTGTGGATGAATCAGGGTCACTGTACCTCAAACCCTGGACATAACTGACACAAATTGAGTCATAGGTTCAAATACAATAATTTGTTTTCTTTCAAATACCTTTACAGGTCCTTTAGAAATGTTTCCCACAGCCCCAATTTACATAGAGATTGTGAATCCTTCCTCTTTCTCTTCTTCCACCCTGCTCCTCTTGCTCCACGCAAGTATTGCCCTCTGCTTCCTAACTTCAACTCCCCAAACTGAGGCAGAGGGCCTCCTTTTAAGCCACACCCTGGAAGTGCTTCTGTTGTTTGGGGGAGGTACCTCCGAGCCAGGCAGAAGTTTCTACAAAGTGAGGACAGTTCATCCCTGTAG
Source organism: Polypterus senegalus (assembly GCF_016835505.1). Taxonomy (NCBI): domain Eukaryota; kingdom Metazoa; phylum Chordata; class Cladistia; order Polypteriformes; family Polypteridae; genus Polypterus; species Polypterus senegalus. The sequence goes on along the minus strand of NC_053165.1, from coordinate 120,762,771 downwards.
CTCCCCTAGTGGCATCCATGGTGTGCAGCACCATACCCCAGCATGCCCCACAGGCAGGTATATAGGAGCAGCAACACTGGAGCACTGCATTGTAATGTGTCAGAGGAGTATATACTCCAAAAAGGCTAACTCCCCGGTTCTTCCATTATTCTGGACTCCCTTCCTGGCAAGGGAACAATTCCCAACCTGTCTGGGATGCCAGTCCATTCTTGTCCTTATCCTCTGGCCTCCCTTCTTGTCAAAGAACCATAGTTCCTCCTGGACTGAATGCCAGATAAACCCACATGGAACTTGGTATGTACATACATACTGTACGTATATGCAGCATATATGGGGTTATTAAAATACACACTCGCATATTGTGCTGTCCTGAACAGAAAGCAGCTGGATGCTGGTGATATTCAAAGATCCCATTGCATTTATTATATGTTCAGAAATTACTTTGTGACCTTTAACTAAATATTATGATGTATGAAAGTCCTATGTACAGCATTCATCAAACAGAGCAGTTTTTTCTGATTGTTTTAATGCTACAGGGATCTCCTGAGACCTTGAGTCTCATTTCAAGCACTGTCCACACATTTAGAAATGTCTAATTTTTCACAGGAAAGGGAGCAACTGAAAGCATATTTATTAAAGGCTCAAACTGACATTTCTGTACTTCAAGCAGAGATGGATCAACTTAAAAATGATTATACAGATCAGAGGATACAGTATGAACGGTAGGAAAACTCTGCCATTTTTTTTTCGCATTACTCAGACTTGGTCTTTGACCTAAGCTCATGCTGTAAAATGTTCTTTTATAAATGTGAAACTCATAAAAATGAACATGGTGCATGCCTATGTTGCATTTACTTCATGGTGGGCATCCATTGTAGAATCACAATGTAATTCATTCTTTCTTTATTTTGAGGATTTCAAAAATCCATCTGAGTAAATGTTATGCATTCTTCCTATGCTGATTTGCACTTTCTTTTGCAGATTCTAGTTGTGTAATAACACATATGATGTATTGTAATGAGTAGTATCTAATTGATTAATCTAAAATCAATTGTATATGTAAAAGTTCAGCTCCCCTTGAGTCGATGTGATAGTTTACAGGTTGATTTTAGTAATTAAGACTTCCTGCAAATGTGTACTTATATTTTGTAAAATGTACCTTTTTAAAATTTCTAAGATCATTAAAAATGTGTGTAAGGTACGGCTGTCTTGTTCTACAGAAAGATACTCATTTTTATTTTTCCGCTTTCACTAGAGAGAAGGATGCCCTGCTTAAGATGGCACAAGACCAGCAGACCTACTCTAGTCAAATTGAAATACTACAGTAAGTCCCATTATTCTGATGACTTTGAAACCAGTGAATAAAAATACAGAACACTTGAATTCCTTTCAATTTACTGTATGTTGACGTAAATGCCAGAAGTGATTCCACTCTGTTGTGCCCTTGAACAAGGTGCCTTGTTCAGTCTTGCTCAGTCTTGGGTATGATGTAAACCTGCATCCAGCCAGAACTCAGGGGTTGGTGGCAGGATTGGTACTCTAGCCACTGTAGAAAACCTCACACTGTTCCATTTCATTCAAGTTAGTGTGGTGCCGAAGTGTCAACCATTGTACGGCTGTGCTTTGGTCCTAATTTGGAATCCTGAAGTGGTTCATAGTATGGTGGGTGCAGCAATGAGCTGTATCAGTGCTTGATCCAAACATCTCTCTCTCTCTGTCTCTTGAAGGGCTGTGAACAAAAATCTATATGACAGTAATGATGGTTTAAGATCTGCTTTAGTGACAAATATTGAATCAGCAAAAAAAAGAGTAAGTATATTTTTTCTTTCACTCCATGAAAAGTTTAACAGCTGAATGTGTTATTATGGCTCTGGCTATATAGGACATCATTTAATATCTCAGTTTAAAAACAGTTGAATGTGTTATTATGGCTCTGGCTATATAGGACATCATTTAATATCTCAGTTTAAAGTATAAGTTAAGCATAGATGATTTTATAACATATTAAAATAAATTTCATTTTAGGGAAAGTATTCACAGATAAATAATCTATTTGTGATGTTTAATGGTTAATAGTATCTGGTCTATAAGAGCATTGTTAACCAAGGGAACACACTGTCTATCAAAGAAATATGGAGGCACCAACAAGGTCAACCCTTAATATTTATATTTTCCAAAAATAAACAGGCTCTAGATGGTGTGTAGAACAACAACAAAACATAAAGGTAGTTCACAATTAGAGATGTTGAAGGATCTGTAGAGTGGCCAGTACTTGGGTGTGAGCTTCATTCAGTGGTCTGCTTTCTCCAGAATTGGGACAATCCCTCCAGAGCAACTCAGTTTTATAATGGATGGACTGGTGGGGGCTGAACCAGTTACCCTCATTGGGCAGTATCTCAGGGCTGTGGGAGAAAGGAGAGAGGACTGTCACCGACAGAGCCCCCACATGTCCTGGAGTGGTAGTGCCTGGAAGATGAACCACAGATGTGCATGCATGACAGAGGAACATATCAAAGAGCAGCTGTGAGTCTTGAGACAATGTCTTTAGGTTCCATGCAGCGAATAGTAAAGCTTGTCCGAATCCAGTAGAAAAACAGCATCGTGTCTAAGTAAAAGAAACCAGCTTCAGTATAGTGTCTTCTTTTTGGAAATGGCTTTGAGAGTTTACCGTCTTGTATTCTGGAACTGTTTAACAGTATATATATTTTTGCATTTTTAAAAAATAATTATCATGATTACTGAATTTTACAGAACTATCCAATTTTAAATTTATAGCACACAAACATTTAGCACTCTCAATAATATAGCTCCCCTTAATATTAACTCAATGCGTGTTTTCCCTACTCATAGCTGTTATTTCTTGTATGATCTTTTTGTTCATTCTCAAAGTAAGCTTTACAAAATTAGCGGCTCTCCTATTCTTCCACATCACATACTTATGACAGGCAAACCCTTCCACTATAAAGCTTTTCAAAATGACGAAGATAAACTGTATGTGAATCACAGTCAGTGACAGGTTCCGAATGGGGGAATTGCATTCATATTTGAGCTCATTGCAGTAAAGCAGAATAGAAGAAAAGATGCCTGATACGTCTTTAAAGCATATTGAACAATTCAAGCTTGGAATTACTCAAACTAGAAGGATTTATAAAAGTTATTTCCAGCACAATTGGAAAAGGAATGTTTGCTTAGAAAGAATGGACAAATGATGAAATATGCATGACAAACATTGATGATTGGCTGTCATTTTAAATTAGTCCTTTGGTCATTTGTTAGAAGCACAACTTTGCTTTTATGACCACTGTGAAAACGTATTTGTAACTGATTATTTTGTTTAGATTTAAATTGTTTTTTTAGCATTTTAAAGGTTTGGACCATTATTAACTGTTGTGATTATTATATTAAAAAAATATTGCTCAAAAGTATTTATTTTGCTACTGCAATTAGAATGGTTGATTTTAAAGCAGGATATTTAGTGCTGTTGCTACATTTATATTAATATCTGCTCAGATGCACCTTACCCATCCACTCTAATTAGCTGTACTTGTCACATAGATTTAATTTTTGTTTTCTGCCTGTTTTATTGTATTCTCTTATAATATGATAATGATGTTGAGCATACATATTAAATGTTGAATTTAGTGCTTAATGAAAAAATAAATCTTGGGACATTTTTTTAAAGACTCCTTCACCTCGTGCTCAGAGTCCAGTGAATAGATTAAAGGCTTCTGAACAGACTCCTCCTCACATCAAAAGTTACAACAGGTAAGACTTTTTTCCTTTTCTTTAAGGTTTGTGTATGTGCATATATCCCCAGCCACACTTACTGTGGAAACTTAAGGCATTCCCAGGCCATCTGGGACATATAATCCTCCCCACAAGCCCTGGGTCTCCTCTCAGATGGTCATGTTTGTAAGACCTTCACAGGGAGGCATGCGTATCAGATGCCTGAATCACCTCAATGGGCTCCTCTCAATGGGTCAACGTCTCTATTTCGAGCTTCTTCCAGATACCTGTCCTTCTCGACTGATATCTAAGTGAGAACCCAGCCGCCCAACAGAGAAAGCTCATTTTGCCTACTTGTATCCACAATTCCCTCCTTTTGGTCATTACGCTAAGGTTATGACCATAGGTGGGGTTAGACATGTAGATCTACTGATCATTCGAGTGCTTTGCCTTCTGGCTCAGCTCTTTCTTCACCCCTAAGGATCGGCAAAGCGACAACTGCATTATTGTGCTTGCCACCCTGATCCGTCTGTCGATCTCCCCATCCCTTTTTCCCCTCACATATGATCCCAAGATACTCAAACTAGTCCACTTGAGACAGTAACTTACCTGCCATTCAGGGAGTTCAGTCCATGGTTTTTCTACTGGGGAACATGGCCTCAGATTTGAAGGCACTGATCCTCATCCCAGCTGATTCACAGTCTTTCTCAAACCATCCCATTGCATGCTGGAGTTCACAGTCTGTTAAAGCCCACAGGACCATGTCATCTGCAAAAAGCAGTGGCGCAGTTCTGAGGCCACCGAACTGGATACCCCTTCCTCACTGGCTATGCCTTGATATCCTTTACTTGAAAATCACAAATCTCAGCCTTTGCAGAGTCCCACACCCACAGGGAATGGTTCTTATGTTTCTCCAAATATGTAGACATGGCTCCCACTACAATCATACAGGGTCTCCATAGCCTTTATTAAGTGCCGCGGAACCCCATAACCTTCCAGGAAGCATATCTAATTGTGTGTTCATTTTCACATCACAGCTGTTTAATAAAATCTGAATGTATTGTTAGGAATGTCCATGGAAGTTTGTTTGAAAAATACAGAGTATGGTGTTAAAAATAGATGTATGTGGTGGTTTGTAAACTTCAGTCAAATATTTTAAATAAATATATATATTCTGGGGATGTATATGAAAAGAAATTGTTCATTTCAATTGCAACAAAAAATAAGAAAAACAGTCAACCCTACTATGGGTTCATTTTAAAACATGTAAAAGCAATCCATGGTAATATATCCAATGTGCACAGCGAAATTATGGCTTAGTGTAGCAACAATGGATAATTAGGAAGAAATTTAGTCGATGGCTGAAAATGAGTAATGGCAGAGGGAAGTAAAACACATATATTTTGACAAGTTAGACAAATGTTTTTGTCTTAAATTTCCTCATTTTCATTTTTAATAGAAAATAGCACCAAACTTGGCAGCAGTATCTATTTATAAATTGCTGTATGAAAGTAGACGGTATTTTGTCATATTGAAAATAAATTGCCCGGTAGTTTTAAAAAAAATTAAAAACAGTACACAATAAAGCAAATTATCAGTGCTTTAAAAAAAATTTATTTAATCAGTTATACTGTTGAGTTTGTTTAGTAGGTGCTCATGTTGCTAGAATCCAAATCATATTGGATGACCAAAGGAAATGGGATTTGCTGCTTATAGATGAGCTTTATTTGTCCCCAGAGAGGAATTTTACTTTTTACAGGAGCTCTTTAAATAAATACAGTACATAAATATATACACAAACAGCAGAATGACTAAAAAGGAAGAAAAATGTTAAAAGAAAGAAAAGAAAACTTCTGAATGCAGGTGTATTGCTGTTGGTATAAAGAGCCCCAATGGCAATTTTTGACACACTTCTGCCTAATAATTTGTTGGCTGAAAATCCTCAGCGTTAGTGTGTCAGACAGAAGATGTGCAGCATTGCTCATAATGGAACTCAGTTTTGTTTTAATTTACTCCTTCGCTATGACCTCCTGGGTGTCCAGAATGTATCCTGTAACTCAACCTGCCTTTTATTTAGCTTGTTGATTGTTTAATTTAATTAGATTGAAGTGATATTATGAGCCCAGCATGCTACAGCGTAAAAAATCACACTGGCCTTTACAGAGTTATAAAAGTTGAGAAGAATGTTGTTTTCCCAATTTAAGGAACTCAGGCTCCTTAGAAGAAATGGCCTGCTCTGCCCTTTCTTATATGACCCTCTGTGTATCGAGACCAGTCAAACTTGTCACTGATTTACTTGTTGGAGTGAAGACAATTTCCTCTTTGCACCAAGAAACAAAGTTCTCCACCTGACTCCTATACTCTGTCACACCCTTATCAATACACCCCATAACTGCAGAATTATCTGAAAATTTCTGGAAGTGACATGACCTGGGGCTTCATGCATAAGACAGGTGTAGAATTCACACTAAAACATGGCGTACGGACAAAAGCGGAAATGTGAGTATGCACAAAAAAATCCAGATGCATAAATCTGTGTGTATGTCAACTTCCACGTTCTTGTGCTACATAAATCCCGATCAACGTGAAAAGTAATGCACGTGCCTGCCACCCCACCCCGTCTCCTCCCAGAATTACACCTCTTTGATTATGCAAATCAATATGAATAGCCCTTAAGTTCAGTGTTCTGAGAAAAGACAATGGCAAAAGCATGGGGGAAAACAGAAAAATTTCAGCCAATACCAAGTGGAGGCAAGGAAAAACATACTTTTCGTTGGTTTAAACAACAAAAGGAACTTGATCGAGTGAAATAGAGTATCGGAGAAACTCAAAAAGTTCAAGTTCACAAAGTCGCACAGTGCCCGAAATAATAAAAAAAAGTTGGCGGATATCAAAGTTGCCATGAAAAGGCGAGTTGTACTCCACCATCTGAGTGTCATATGGAAGTTTATTAGGGTAGAGAGAAAAGAAAAAAAAAAATAGGCACACAGTAGGGAAAAAAGGTCGAAATGTCAACTTTAATCTCAAAATTTCCTCTATTAATCACATAGTTTATTTTGTCATTAAAGTAGAACATCATAAAGTTCATCTTAAAATCGTTTAATTTACTAGTTTCTCCAATACCATCGTAAGTAAAGTTGCACGTTAAATGCTTCGTATTCTATGTGCTCTATATGTGTGAATCACTACATGCTTCTTTAAGCGGGCTTTCTCTTCCTCCGACAAGACACAGAATTCACTACATTCATGATATTACAGCTGTCTGAATAATTTAAATGCTGAGATGTATGCTTTATATCATTTTCATGATGATAGGAATTAAAGCATGTATTAAACATGGGAACACGGTGGCGCAGTGATAGTGACTAGCTGGCACCCTGTCCAGAGATTGTTCCTGCCTCCCACAAGATGCTTGTTGCGCCGTGTGTGACTTTCAATGAAATAATTTACTGCAGCAGTACGGTTTCTTTCAAACATGCTAACCTCCAATTCCTGTCTTACCTTTTCTTTCTCCAAGTAACCAATCACCACACAATCAGCTCTGTAATAGATGTCAAGCCATCTGTAAGTTTAGAACTCAGATTCTTCAAAACTTTTAAGGAACATTGAAATATCTTTGTAGTACATGTTTAATTATTCTATCCATCCTTTGTTGCGCCAGTCCCAGCAAGGATACAGCGTGAGGCAGGAACAATCCCTGAATGGGGCGCCAGCTCGTCGCTAGCGCTGCTACACTGTGTCCTCACATGTTTAAATATTAACAATATAGTTTATTTAAATGATGTTAAAATGTTTTCTGTACAATGTAGTAATAATTCTTTGCTGCATTTCATCTTAAAAATGATATTGCTGTCATATGTAAATACATGCTTTATAAAGTGGCTCAAGTTGTGCAATATTATAACTGTATCGCAAATTTACAGTGAGGTAATTGTACTTATAAGTACAAACAGTTCTACCGGGAACACATAATGGACTGATTGAGTGCATTTATAGTTCTTAGGATGAAACTGTTTCTGAACTGCGGGGTCCCTACAGAGAAGACCATGAAGCGCTTGCCGTGTGGGAGCAGTTCAAATTGTGCACATGGCTTAGGCAGTGTGTGCTTGATGCTGTATACTGATAATTCTCTTTCCATTAGCTGCTGCAGAGCTGTGATTCCACACTCGGATACAGTGGGATAAATGCTCTGAGTGGTGCAGTGAGAGTAACAATGCTAAAACAGCTATGGTATTTTAAATAGTTTGGCCATTCTATGGACCATTATATTGTTACAGGTTAATTACAATCAGATGCCATAAACTAATAAACAATATGCGGTTAATTTCAGTATATTTGATAAAGCCTCGTCAGGGACGTGAATCTAAAAAAGAAAGGGAAACCACACTGGAACAATAGCACTGCTTTGATGCTGGGTGCCGCCAGTTTGCAAAACCAATTGGAGAACTTGTGTATGCCAGGGATTGAGCTGGCATGAAAATGTGCATGGCTTTACACCAAGTTTAGGTTTTATATATAGTGATGTGAGCATGAAAACGGGCATACGCAAACTTTTTGTGGATACGCGCTGTTTATACATGAGGCCCCTGGTGTTTTATTTATAGTCTGAGGTGTACAGAGTGAAAAAAAAAAAAAGGAGATGGGGCTGTTCCTTGTGGTGCACCAGTGTTGCTCACATCCACGTTAGACATGAAGTCCTTTGAGCTACACAAACTGTGGTCTACCTGACTGATAGTCTATTACCAGGACACCATAGGCTCATCTGAACTTTTTTTTTTTTTTGCCTTTTTCAGTGAAATATGTAGTTCTGTCATGTCACATGGTTTTCATAATTTGAAGATTTGCATTACTGAATACTGATTTTTATTTTGTAGCTTTTTTGTAAAGTAGCAAAAACATTAGATGTTTAGCCTGGTACAAGAACTTAGCATATCTAAAGTCAGGATCTTTGAGAGGTTTAATCTTACTGTATGATCACATGTGATATATGATTAATAAGAATGATAGTTGTTTTGCTTTACTATCATTTGGATTTCCGTTTAATTGTGCTCCTTTTCTCAAAGCTATGCTGATGAGGATGATGCTTCATTGGACTTGTACAAATCAGTCAATTCCAAGTATTCCCATGTTGCTAGTTGGGCAGACAAGTATCTGGATAGTGGTGTTTCTGTGTCACATGACACAGTGGATGGCCAAGATTCGTGCAGTGAATATGACAGTGATCACAGCCAGGATTCAGAAGAGACCATTCATCACAGCTATTCATATGCACCATCTGAAATTGAGGTATCACAACTTCTATGACGTTTAAGGATTTATGTGTGTGTGTATATATATATATATATGTGTGTGTGTGTGTGTGTATGTATGTATGTATGTGTGTATATATATATATATATATATATATATATATATATATATATATATATATATATATATATATATATATATATATATATATTATTCACAGCACATCACTTTTTCCACATTTTGTTATGTTACAGCCTTATTCCAAAATGGATTAAATTCATTTTTTTCCTCAGAATTGTACACACAACACCCCATAATGACAACATGAAAAAGTTTACTTGAGGTTTTGCAAATTTATTAAAAATAAAAAAACTGAGAAATCACATGTACATAAGTATTCACAGCCTTTGCTCAA